>NC_139405.1:98399455-98944455 GCF_905368555.1 Meleagris gallopavo
TAATTGTTATACTTCATCAGAACTTGTAGCATCAGATTTTGTGCAGGTCAATACAGCCACATCAGCTTTGTCCTGAATTCCATACACTTGTAATTCAAACAACTATAACTGAGCAAATTATATGTACTATTTTGCTAATGAATGAAATCTAGTCATTTTTAATGCTGCTGTTGAAAAAAAAAAAAAAAAAAAAAGATTTACTGCAGTGAAATTCAAGAGGATTTCTGCTCTTCAAACAAATAAATCCCTAGGCAACTAACCTGTAAAAGAAAGTAAGTTTGTTTTGTTGTTTTGTTTTTACACTGGAAACTACAAAACCACTCATAAAGTTAGCTTTTTCTTTTTCTTTTTTTTTTTTTGTAAGCTAGAATCTTGGAGGTCTTTACAGGGAACGATAGCATAAGGATTGCAAACCTTCTGAGGAAGGAACTGTCTTCCCTTTACTACAGACAGAAGTCAACTCTATTAAGTTTCTATGTCTCTAAAAATGTTCACCAGTCTGTCTACATTGCAAAAACTCTTAAAAATCCAACAGCAATGTCTTTACATGGACAGATGAAAGCAATCGGAGCTTTAAATGGGATCTGTGCATTGTATTCCATCTTAACTGACCCAGGGAACCTCATCTGTCTCACTTGCTGCCTGAAGCTGGGGCTGCAGCTCAGCAATAGCTGATGCTCATCTAACTGTTGGCTGACGTGGTTCTACCCTCCCTGGCAGGCAATTGAAATTGCTATACAACCGCAGCTTAAATTATCTAACCTGGGTTAGGTAACCCAATTTAAGAACACACCTTTCTTTGTGGTATGTTTCAGCATGACTTTCATGTTGGTTTTATGTTTCTCACTAAAACAGAGACTGGTATGGAAAACGAATGCATTCAGAAAAGCACTTCTGAGCTCCACCGGAGATTCCGCCTTTGGCTACAACAGGCACAGCCTTAAGTCCTGAGAAAATTCCATATACTCCCTGTGACTCATTTCAGCATACCTTGCTCAGGCAAAGCTTCCACTTAACTTAATAGGATATTTTTTTAAAAGGACCAGACTGGTAGTTACACAGGATATAACTGTCAGATTGTCATATCAAGAAAAGTTAATTCCTTTTTGGGGAGGGGTAAAAGGGAACTGGGTAGCATAGGTGGTAAAAAATGTCCCTTTTAACAATAGCAAGCTATTAAAAAATGTGTGTATAAAAATGCTTTGGCTTTTTTTTTTTCTTCATCATTTTGGTCCTCTTTCAGCTCATACTATATGTTCAATACATAAGCTGTACTATGAGCTAAAAATTTTATTTCATTACAGTTAAGCACATGCTTAAATGATTTGCTGGACCGAGGCCAGAATGCTTACTGAATCAGTGAAATCCAGCAATGTCTGTTCTTCCCCCTTAAACAAACAATCACTAAATGCAATGCAATAAAATAACATTCCCAGAGAAATCTATGCCACAGAAAGAACTGCTGCACTGTTGTATTAGTAATTTGTCTTCTGCCCAGTATCTGCACTGTTCACACAAGTGTAACGCAGTAACTTGTGGGTAAGACTTCAATTTTATCCTCATGTTTTATTGGACATACTTCTGTAGAGGAAGAAAGTAAAATGAAACTAAGTCTGGAAACAAAAGATGGAAATATATTTCCAAATTGCTTAACTTAATGAAGTACATAATGATATTGCAGTGTTTACAATACCAGTGGAACCCTGAAAAACTATGGATTCACTTCCCTCGCTTGGGTGTACAACCCAAGACTTATGCAGTGAGACTTACCTCATAGAGCTATGTCAGACTCTGTGAGGCTAGCTTCATCAAAACTATTGATTTAATGCCTATTTCCGGTATAAATGGTAAAATAAGAATAAGACCAGTTATTAGATATTCTGTGTTAATTTTTCAACCATGATGAAACATAACCCATCTGTTTTTCTATTCTAACTAGAGCCAATTAAATATATTCTCATTTTTATTGTACTTTGTTGCTAGGAGCATTAAATATATTGACAAGTAAGCCAGATAAAATGACCAGAAAAACTGTAAAAGAAGGAACAAATATTGGACAATACCCAAAATCATATCAATTGCCTGTGAACTGTGAATATTAAGAGCCAGTGAAATAGCAGGAATCTATTCTGACTTCATTCAAATCTGAATCAAATCCTAAACCACAGTGAGTTGTTCCTGTGGGGAGGGCAGTTTTTACTATTTTTCTTCACCTAGATACACAATGCAGTGCAGAGTTCACAAAATGTTTTTTTTTTACATGTGCATTCCCATTATCGAACAAAACAAAACAGTATTTTTAAGTCTTTAGACCTGCAGTAAAACCATGATGCTCCACTGTTTGCAGCGGAGTTATGGGTTCTCTTCTACCTTTAGAATTCTTTGTTATTTCAGAATGCTAAATATTCCACAAAGCATTCTGCTCTGTTCCCGAGATAGGGAGCTAAGGCAGAAGAATCAAGTGATTTATGCAGAGCTATTGAAGGACAAGGGTTTGATGGCTTCAAAGTAGAAGCTGTTGGTTCCCAATCTTTCGTCCTAACTTATCTCCTCAGTCTTTCACCCCCAATTTTCTTACAATGAAACTAAGTAACTGTTATTAATGGAGTGCCTATTCAAGATCTTCCCCAGAGAATGACCCGTCCTTCTCTCTAGACTCTTCGCCCTAGACACAGAAGTCTTGCTGCTCAGATAGAACAGCAGGATTTGGCCTCAACAGAAAGGTCTGCTTTACACATTTTCCACAATGCAAGATTCTGTTTGTTTTGAACTTCCTAATCCTATTTCTTTTTTCTTTCATTCTGTAATGTTGTGATTGTTCTATAAGCAACTACAGCTGGGTAAATTCAGAATGTAACTGGAAAAATTATACAGAGAAAGGCCAACTGACCCTGTCCCAGTTCCCACTGAAACCTACTGATTTAGCATTTGGATCTGTCAGTTTATCTATGAGCTAGTAAGTGAAGGAGGCCTAAGACAGAGGTATTAGCAGTGGGCTTTGACTGTCCCCACTGTTACATCACCATTACACTTCCTGGCAGGGCTTTGCCTCAACTAGTGTTAACCCAGCCATGTTCAGGCACAGCTATGGGTTAGCAGGGGCCAGGGAGCATTCCCAATAAGCAGTTTGTATGTGGCCACCATGTGCTGGAAGTTGGGGGACTTCGTTTTAAGAATGTAAATATCTAGGCATAGTTGTATATGACGTACCACACCAAACCAGTTTGATTAAGGTCCAGAGGCAGCCCATTGAAATTACTGTAATAAATACAACTAATAATTTTTCATGCCTAAATGAACAAAGGGTCTTTCAATTTCAGTCTTTTATACTTTTATAGCAATTAGACCCACTCAATTTTAGATGTCTTCTAACACAGCTTTTGTTTTTGTACCAAGCAACTTAATTAATTGCAGCTCACATTCATGCGTGGTGCCAAGAAGAGTATTCCCAAGGCCAAAGGATTTCTCCTGCTGTCCTGGCATTTGGACATATATAGGTCTTAGCTGACATTCAGAGCCAGGTAAGAAATCCAGCCTCCAGCTGTGCCTCCCTTTTTAATCCAGAACTCTCTTCCTCATTCTTCTTGATTCTTTTATGCAACAGGAATGTGGCCAGACAAGGCTGTAACATCTCACCTTCTTTCCTCCCTGCTTTCCAGAACTGGATCTCAGATGCAAAATACACATGTAGTAATAGATAACTTGCTGATTGAAAGTTTCCCTGTGGTGATGTATGTAGGGTATCCCATAATTAGGACACTTTCTACACACCATGAACTTTCTTCAGTTCAGAACATACCTAAGAGCATTACTACATCTTATAAATCATATTCATAATAAATATTAATTGGACATACATATCAAATTCAAAAGCTCTAGCTGTCATTTTGTAGGACTACATATGACATGTTACCCATAGAGATGACATACCTGGCATTTAGGAGATTTTTCTTAATTACGTCCTCCTACGCCATAGTCTTGTCATCTTGAACACATACACCTGTAGAAAAAGATGACACTTCCACACTATCCTTTCTTATCACTCAGGGACATTTGTCTAGCACCATTTGGCTTGCACAATTCCTTCAATGATGCTTGGTAAGTCAATATACTTGTATGCAGATAAAGATTTCTGCTGGGTAACAGATTCTCAAGAGATTCTGCAGAAAGCATGAATATTTCTTCGTTGCATAATAAGAACCAGTTGCTCCTAAAAGCTGTATGAGGTTCCACAGGAGACTTGTACAAGATCCATCAATCCTAAAAGAGACTGGTTTGATATGGAGAAAGGGCAGTCATGTAAGAAAATCTTCTTTCTGAAGATTTTGTATCTGATAGGGGAGAGGAGACTTGAATGTAATCTGGAGAAGTGCTTATCTCTATAAATATCACCAAAAATCTGGACTTGCAGTCCAAACAATGAGTAGGGTTTGCTGTCTGGGTGCAACAACACTGGTGAAAGACAAGCTTTTGATGTATGTGAAGGAGCAGCTTCTGTGAGACACCGTGGTTAGCAGGAAAAAAATTCAGTAAATTGAGAGACCTCATTGCTCTCTACAGCTTCCTGAGGGGAGGTTGTGATGAGGAGGGGGCCGGCCTCTTCTCCCAGGCAACAAACAGGACCCGAGGAAATGGCCACAAGTTGTGTCAGGGGAGATTTAGATTAGATAAAAGGAAAAACTTTTTCTCTCAAAGACTGTTCAGGCACTGGAATGGCCTGCCCAGGGATGTGGTGGAGTCACCGTCCCTAACAGTGTTCAACAGGCATCTGAATGATGTGCTATGAGACTGGAAGGTTTAGTAGCTTAGCAGGTAGTTAGTGGTAATAGGAGGATGGTTGGACTACATGATCTTGTAAGTCATTTCCAACTTTGTAATTCTATGATTATTAGACTTACTAGGAGGGGAGGGTATTTTTACTTGCACGCAGAGGCTGCTACTGTATTTATTCCAAATTTATGACAGTGTCCACTCTTTTCAAGATTTCCTTTCTTACACACAGCTACAGAAGTCTTGCAAGTGGGAGAAATTCTTCATGCTGTAAGTGCATGAGGGAGCCTACTTTTACTTTTCCCAGATTTCATATAATCAAAGAACCATAGAATTGTTTGCGTTGGAAGGAACCCTTAAAGATATCTATTCCAACTCCTCTGTAATTAACAGGGGCAACTACAGCTAAATCAGGTGCTCAGAGCCCTGTCCAGCCTTATCTGGAGCATCTCCAGGGTTAGGGCATCCACCACCTCCCTGGGCAGCTTGTTCCATGCCTTACCACTCTTACGGAAAAAAACTTTTTCCTTATATCCAATCTGAATTTCCCCTCTTTTAGTTTGAAATTATTTCCTCTTGTTTTATCACAAGGACAATCCTGTTTTTGAGTGGGAAGCTCAAGACTGCACAGTTACTTATCAAGAGGGACATGAGGAGTATTAAATGTAGTTCTCCTACGTTTTTTTCCTTTCTTAAAAAAAATGTGTATATAAATGTGTGTGTGTGTTTGTATATATTATTTTCTTCCAGTAGGAAGAAGAGTTACTTTTGAGAGGAGAATTAAACTGAAAGCTTTAGGTTTGGGCAAAAAAACTGAAAATGCTGTCCCCAGATGGGCAGCTGTGTCCAGAAGCCCCTCTGCTTTTGCGAATGTTGGGATAAATACCAAAGCCCAAACTCTTCCAGTCAAGTCTAAAATTCACAAGAGAGAAAACTCCCTCAGAGCCCAATGAATGTCCCTGGAAATGGAGCCCCTGTTATTTTAACACTGTGCAATCCTGCCTTTACTCCTTTACACCTGCTCCTCTGAGAGACACAACTAAGATGGAGGATGGAGACCTTGAATGTCCGAACACCTGGGTGGCGAGGTGTTCCTGAAGGGGTGCTGGGGAAGAATAATACAGCCTGGCGCTGCTTTGCCTCTATTTTATTTTATTTTATTTTATTTTATTTTATTTTATTTTATTTTATTTTATTTTATTTTATTTTCATAATATTCTTTATCTGGGGGATCCGGGTGTCGGGCCCTCTCCCTGAAGCGGGCCCTCTCTCTCCGTCGGGCTCTCCATGTAGGCCGCCCGCTGGATTTGCGGCCCATTGTTCGGCCGCCGTTGCCATGACGACGGGAGCAGCTGCTGGCGGACGGGTCTTGGCGGGCGGCCCTGGGCAGCTCGGCGGCCCCGGCCGGGCCCTGCGCCCCGCCAGTCGCGCACCCTCCCGCTGCCGGCGGTGGCACGCCAGACTGTGCCGGATAATGTTTACTAACATCGGCCACATGGCTCCCTCCGTACCGCTGCTCTGCCCAAAATGTGTCAGTCCTAGTGGATTGCCAGGCAGCCGGCCAACCCATCTGCAGTGTGCCGAAAAATCTGTCAGTGGGGGCCACCACCTGCCATCCCACTGGAGATCCTTCCTCCACGGGGCACCGTGGGTTATATTCATCTTTAGACACATAGATGTGCATGTGTGCATTTTTAGGGTGACAGAGCTGGTCCCGCTCCTTTTGGGGCTGCTGTGAGGCGGAGCGCTGTGGTTTCCCTTCCAGCACAAAGGGCTCCTCTGAATGTTGTGCTTAACGCTATTGATAATGCCAGTGGGGCTGGAAGTAACGAGTGTCCTAGTGCTGACGGTCTTGTTTCATGTGTACTTTTACCAGCATGTTGTTTCTCTAGCAAATTTACAGTGTGAGATTACTGCTGGAGCTTACCTTTTTTCCTTCAGCCAGGGCAGCGAATGTTGCTATTTAAATGCTGGGCCTCTGTAGTCTCTGAGCTTTAGTTTTATTTAAAAGAGTGGCATAGTACCCAAGGGAAGTCCTTTGTTGCCTGGCTGTGAAACTTGAATACAAGCTTTCCTTGTTGGAAGCTTGAGAGGCAGAAAATACCAACTAGAACAGATTTGTAAGGTAAAATTTAGCCTAAGTCATGCCACAGAGATAGAAGTATGAATCAGATCCTGAGGAGTAAGTCAGTATAATCCTGTGGAGCAGTGATGCTTACAAGTTCCAGGAGCTGGCAGTACATAAAATGCAGATGAACACCATCCAGCAATAGTAGGGAGTGGTTTAAAACAAGTGAAATGGCAGGGAAGCTTCCTCATAGGCAGATCATAATTATTTCCATTAAAATATCCTTAAATATACACAACTATTTTAAGATTTTTAAACTTAAAATGGTCAATTCTGGTAATACAAGGCCATCTAAAGTGAAATGAATATGCTAACACAAAACCACTGAAAAGAGCAGTATTGCTTCATTCTCAGAAGCATATCTTGACCCTGGAAAGCCTGTGTTTCAGAAGTATGAAAATAATCAAAAATACAAAATAGGAAGTTAGAGTTAAATACATTATTAAATCTCAGTATTCAGTCAAATGTCATATGAAAAATGCATATTTGCATCGTTTATCCTATCTAAATTGATAGAAAATTACAGTCATTTTTTTTTTATAACTAAAATTAATGATGACAAGAAACATTCCAAGGGGAAAAAAAAAAAAAGCAAAAGCTGGTTCTAACATTTTTATTTTATTTATTTATTTATTTATTTTAGTATTTCCATTAAGCACTGATTAAATACTTTTGAAATAGGAAAAGAACGATAGGAGATTATTAGAAAACAGAAGACCTGGATTAATTTTAACCTTCTGCCCTGTGCCCCTCACTCAGCTTCCTCATCCTCTTACTGGTGGAATCTTGCCTTCTATTTTCGTTGTGAATATGAATTCAACTAATATTTTGCATGTAGAGTCAACTGTTTGTCATCATAGTTTCACATACGCAGTATTCTCTTATGGCCTAACAAACTGCCAGACAGTATGATTTGCTCTTTGATCAAATATAGCAAAATTTCTGTGTCACTTCTAAGGTTTCAAGTTCCCACTAAAAATTCAAGTTGAGTCTTTTTTTGTGGCAATAAAGTGAAATAGAAGAGTGTGTCTACATTTTGCTAAATCTCTAAGAGATAAATGACTTCAGTTTTAGGAGGAGGTTAATTTTCTGCGATTTCTCCTAAATGGCACAATAGTAAATTAAAATAAAGTAAATTTAACTACAACAAATCATTAGTCTACAGAACTACACCAACAGCCTGCTGGGAAGCCAATATACCAACCAGCAAATATTAATGCTACATAAGGATATACCTCTAAGCTTGGATTAGAAAACAAAATAAAACAGAACATTTAGGTGCACTATTTTATAGAATCATAGAATGGCTTGGGTTGAAAAGGACCACAGTGATCATCTGGTTTCAACCCCCCTGCTATGTGCAGGGTCACCAACCAGCAGACAAGGCTGCCCAGAGCCACATCCAGCCTGGCCTTGAATGTCGCCAGGGATGGGGCATCCACAAACTTCTTGGGCAGCCTGTTCCAGTGTGTCACCACCCTCTCTCTGTGTGAAAAACTTCTTCCTAATATCTAATCTAAATCTCCCCTGTTTCAGTTTAAAACCATTCCCCCTTGGTTTTAAACTTTGCATCCTTCAGATATTCCTTTTTACATGTGTATAGTTAGGCTCTCAGATTAAAGCAAAAGCAAAAATAAAATTACCAGTGTCATACCCCAAAAGAGTTCACAGTTCAACTATATTCTAGTATTGCAGTCATCACAACAGCAGGACTGTTGTTGAGTTCAAGGGACTCACAGATTACCACTGATGCACCAGTATCTTAAGAAAGCTCTGTAGTATCTCTAAGAAACTCTGAGTGACACAGAAGAAAGTAGAGTTGTAAGGAAATGTGGCCTTGGTCTGTGATTTTCTTGTTTTGTTTTGACTGCTTTTTTGTTCCATTGTTTAATAAACTCTGATCCCAGAAGAAGCTGAACAAATAATGATGGACATACATGTTAAAGGAGCAGCCAGGAACCTCTCAATATAATGTGCATGCCAGGAATATTTTCAGGCCCCCATTGACACAGGCTTTGATTCAGGGCATTTACAACGTAAATAACAAGAGCTGTGTAATTTAACAACTTGAAATGAGTGGTTTTGAACTGGTAACATACAAACAAATGAAGATGGTGATAAAATTTCAGTCAGATAAGGACAATCCCAGAAAACCTCAGCCTATCTAGGAAAGTATTGGGTTTTCTTTTTTACTTTTTGCTTTTCTATTTTCTTTTTAGTCAAAATCTCCAAATGCTTAAAGATTTAAACAGAATAAATAAGAAAATTTTGCATGGACAGTTTAAATGATTTTTTTTTTTTAATAAAAACAATTCCTCCTTTCCTGTTTATCATCTTATGTGAATGTTACCAGCAGACCTGAAATCTATGTAGTCTGTTCACTAGCCAAACATGAAGGCTGCTAGCACACAATGTCTCTAATTCTAGGATATTGCCCTGTTTCTGATGTGTTTTTCTGGCATCATGGCTATCACAGTGCCGTAGGACTGTAATAATTCTCTTTAACTGCTCCCTTCATATTTTGCCTTACTGTAGTTCTTTGCTTATTTACACCTGTCCTTATTTCCCCCAGAGGAAAGCTGCTTGAAGGACTGAAAGGGAAAGTAGGTGAAGTTCCTCAAGAAACAAAGAAGGGCATAGCCATGTGTACAGGGATATCATGCATAGCCTTGCAGCTTTCTTGTTGGCCGTTTCATATAAAAATTGCCAGGTAAAATTAGACATATATAATTTTTTATATATTGATTTTTAATCCCACTGTACACTTGTACATTGCTGCGTCATTTTCAAGGAAAACTTTAATTGCAGAATAAAATTTAAAAATTGCTATTGAAAAATTGCATGTCTTCAGCAGATAAGTCTATGCTCCCGTTGTATTAGCAAGAATTTGTGATAAAATAGTTATTTCATACGTAGCAACTTTTTAAAAATAAAAGTTGTCAAAAAGGTAGTTTTGGAGTTAAAAAAGAAAAAAGAAAAAGGTTGATTAAAGTATGAGAAGTTTCTACTTCCTTTTATTTTCTTCTTATCTGCCAAAAGTAAAATACTGAAAAAAGTAGCATTCACTTCAACAGAATAAATGTTTCAAATTTCAGTTTAGAAGTTTCCATGCTGAATAAGAGGGCTGCTCTGAAAGGCATGTCTCCTATTTTATTATTATGTAGACCCACCACATCAGAGGCAGATGGTGGTATGGTAGTAGAGACTGCACCTTTGTGACAATATTCTGTCAAAACAGCAGTCTGTGGGGTGGTGACATGAATTCCTTATTGAAGAAAAAGTTCAAGATGCAGCCCTCAGTGGGCAGAGTGATGTGCACTTTCTTAGGATAGGAACGGAGTGATCCTTCTGGATTTCCTGGAACCCAGACAGACAATCCTGTCAACCCAGACGTCAATTCTGACAGCTGTGTTGTGACACTGACTAAGCTGAAGGCTTGAACTTCCAAAGTCAGATCAGAGAAGAAAACATTTCTCTTGCAGAACAATAATGCCACCCCCCATACTAGTTTGAAGACCATGAAGCACATTGTTAATCTTGGATGGACTGTCCTACCACATTCATCAAGTAGTCTAGATCTGTGGCCTTCTAACTTCTGTTTGTTTGGGCCAGTGAAAGAAGGACTGTGTTTCTGGCATTTTCCTAGCAATGACACCATCAGAAGTGCCTCTGAAAGAGTGGGTCACCTCTGCTGGTGCAGATTTTTACGAGAGTGGCATGCAGGCTCTTGTTCATTGCTGATAAAAATGTATAGCTAATGGTGGTGACTACGTTGAAAAATGGTGCTTGTAGATGAGAATTTGCTCTGTCAAATAGTGTTATTGCTCTGTTTGTATATGTTGTAGTTTAGTTTATTTTAGTTGTATGGAAATAAATTGGAGGTATTACTTTCAGAGTGATCTGCGTATAATTAGATTCTATAAAGGAGGAACTAAAGCACTAGTATATATGAAAACAGATTTGATAAGGAAATGAAAGATTTAGTATAACTGAAGATAGAGTTTGGGAGGGAAAGGGATTCTCTTTTGTTTGTTTCACCAGGAAAATAAAATAAACACATTTTCTCTATTCATAAGTCTGGTGATTGTACAGAAGCTCGTATCACCCTGTTTTACTTAGGGTTTTGTGCTTGGACTGGTCTTTTGACTGGGGATTTGTATTCACTGTGAGTCTATGTAAGTGTCAATCTTGGAGTAGGGTTTGAGGCCAAATTTGTCATCCATCTGCATTGCTTGTTTGCAAAAACTCCTTCAATTCAGTTTTGGAACGATCTAGCTAATACTCCTGGCAGGCTAGTTGTCTCCCAGCACTTTGCATCCCATCCTCCTGCCCATGCTTCCTGCTGTTTCTAGACCATCTGTGATGTGTTGTAGATATGGTTGTGGTGCTTTACATTGCTCTGTAAAAAAAGTTTAATAAAGCTTCTACCTTGCACTTTTTGTCTCTCTGGATAGGGCTTTGAAGCAAAGATGCAGTATGTGGGATTATGGCACATCCTTTCATAACCAAGATGGAACAACCTCTAGTCACAGGAGGAAAGTGTGGGCTCGGGCATATTATATCAGATTGAATAAGAAATATAAATTAAATCCATGGACATCTCCAGCATGGCTGGAGTGGATCTTGAGATCATAGGGAAAAGAAGTCTTTGGCCTGTTGTCATTCTTCACTCCCCCAAGCCTGTGATTTTCCTAGCTAGGAACCGGAGTTTTTCTGAAATGCAGAATCCTTCACTTGTAGCAACAACTTGCTGTTGGGTTGCTAGAAACTATGTCATGGTATCCTCATCACTACTATGTGAGTGCAATAGATAGGCCAAAAACTCAGTGCAGGCTATAATTGTGCCTCTTTTATTTTTATGTGACCATATCCTTCAGGCTTTAGCTCTCTGTGCTCAGGACTTTTGACTGCATAGTACCGTTCACATAAGAATCTCTAGGTATTACAATTAGGAAATAATTTCAGCACCCACCCAAAGTGCCCCCGTGTGTATACCCAGTAAAACTGCTTCCAAATTTGCTTATTTAAACATGAATTAATTTGAATGTTTGACTTGGGAAAGAAGGAAGTTAAATAGGCAGTTTCAGACTTCAACATGCATTTGGATATAAAAAATGCTTTGACAATGAAATAAGAAGAAATTCAGAAATTTTACACAGAATAGTACTGGAAAAAATGCAGCAGCTTTTTTTTTTCTTTTTTTTCAAATGACAACTATATTATGACATAATATTATTCCATAGACTAATATAATGCATAAAACTGGGAGGCATCATGTTCTTTGAGATAATAGAAATAAACAAACGCAGGGGAAAAAAAAAATCATGGTAATTTTTGGAAAAGAAGATTAAGTATCTTTGAAGCAGAACCTTTTAAAAATAACCTCTTTAATGCTGCTCCTTAGAGCAAACACTTTCTGGAGAAAAAAAAAAAATTGAAATGCACACGATTAGTTCATAATATTTTTGTTTTGAATGGAGCCAAAACCTGCCTATTCTACTTTTAACTGTGTCTGAGTAAATACCTCATACATGAAAAACAGGCTTACAATAATTCCAATATGTATTTGGAGCTAGAACAGTTGATCTATGCAGCTTAGGGGAGTTCAGCAGTAAGGTGAACCTTTGTAATAGTCATTAGAAAATAAATTGCTGCGGCTCCTTTGTTCTATGGCAGAGAATAAAAATCCCCTCATAATACTTTTTTCTCTCTGATAGCTGTTTTGCATGTTTTAAATCAGCTTTAGTGCTGTAGGAACAATGTTGTTAGCCTCTGCAAAAAATTCTTTTTTCTAGGGGCTAGAGTGTCATGCAAAAAATTTGGCCTTGAAGAACCTAATATAGAGCCAGGCTGCTCTGGGAGCAGAGCGGGCACCAGATGGTGACCCCCGTTTCACATTTTGTTGGTTCTGTGCCCTTGCTCCATGAGGACATAGCTGCAATGGGCTTTTCTGCTGGATGAGTTTATGTCCCACACCTGCACCAACTCCAGGAGGGAAGCTAATTAAGAAGGATGGCAGCCAAAGAGGCTTCTGCTCCGTGCCTCTTCTCTGCCACCAAAGTGAAAGAAATAACAGAAATTAATATATGCCTTCTTACATATGCTCCACTGTTGTCAGTTGTGTAATAGAATTTGATAAGCTTTGTTACACTATTTGTGATCACATGATACTACTAAGACCCAAGTTAATACAAGTGATCATAGAATCACAGAATCATAGAATCTTTTGAGGTGGAAAAGGACATTTATAGATCATCTAGTCCAACTCCCCTGCAATAAACAGGGACATCTACAGCTAAATCAGAGCCCCATCCAGCCTGACCTTGAATGTCTCCAAGGATGGAAATTCCAGTGCCTCTCTGGGCAACCTGATCCAGTGCTTCGTTACACATATCATAAAAAACCTCTTCCTTATATTCAACATAAATCTCCCTTCTTTTAGTTTGAAACCATTTCCCTCAGATGATTTTTGTGGCCCTCCTCTTGACTCACTGCAACAGATCCATGTCTCTTATATTGAGGACTCCACATCTGGATGCAGTGCTCCAGGTGAGGCCACAGCAGTACAGAGGAGAAGTCAGGATCACCTCCCGCTACCTGCTGACCACGCTTCTTTTGTTGCAGCCCAGGATATGGTTGGCCTTCTGGACTGTGAAGGCACGTTGCTGGCTTATGTCCAGCTTACCATCCACTGGTACCCTCAAGTCCTTTTTTGTAGGGCTGTGCTCCCTCCTTACGTCCCCCAGCTTGTACTGAGAGCAGGGGTTGCTGTGACCCAGGTGCAAGACCTGGATTTATTGAACCTCGTCAGGTTCACCTGGGCCTACTGCTGGAGCCTGTCTAGGTTGCAGTGGATGGCATCCTGTTCCTTAGGCATGTTGACTGCACCACACAGCTTGGTGTCATTCGCAGACTTGCTGAGGGTGCACTTAACCTCACTGTTGATGTCATTGATGGAGATGTACCAATCCCATTACGGACCCCTGAGGGACATCACTTCTCACTGATCTCCAACCAGACACTGAACCATTATCTTTACACCAGACTTGTTAAATGGCTTGTGTAGTCCATCCTTCCCCTTCCATTTTCCCTTCCCCATGGATATCGCTGGTGTCTCACAGAAACACCGGTTTTCTCCCCAAAAATATGACATTTTCTTGCAGAAATACCAGTTTTCTCCCATAAATATGATATTTTCTCCCAGAAATACCAGTTTTCTCCCCCAAAATATAACATTTTCTCACAGAAATAACAGTTTTTCCCCATAAATATGACATTTTCTTCCAGAAAGAACAAAGTACAGCTCCTCAGTACAAAAAAGACAGCGATCTCTTGAAGAATCCAGCAGAGGGTCACAACGATGATGAAGGGCCTGGAGCATCTCCCCTATGAAGAAAGGCTGAGTGAACTGGGTCTGTTTAGCCTTGAGAAAAGAAGACTGAGAAGGGACCTGATCCAGGTCTATAAATATCTAAGGTGTGGAGGGCAGAGTGGCGAGGCCAGGCTGTTTTCAGCAGTGTGGAGACAGGACAAGGGGAAATGGCCAGAAACTGCAGCATAGGAAGTTCCGCACAAATGTGCGCAAGAACTTCTTCACGGTGAGGGTGACGGAGCACTGGAACAGGCTGCCCAGGGAGGTTGTGGAGTCTCCTTTTTTGGAGATATTCAAGACCTTCCTGGACACCGACTTGTGCGACCTGGTGTAGGGAACCTGCTTTGGCAGAGGGGTTGGACTCGATGATCTCTGGAGATCCCTTCCAACCCCTATGATTCTGTGATTCTGTTTGTTGTTTAGTTTACCTGCACAAAAGAAGATACATTTTCTTTCCTTGCCTTCCCCAGAATCCATCCATGTGAAATGAGTAAAAAAGGCTGTCCTTGGCAGTTTCACCAAGGCTGCAAGAAGTGTGATATGACTGAAGTCATAAATTCACCTTATGAGACTTCAAATTTACCTTTGACACATGGATGAAGGAGTACTTTATAACAGCAATAACAAAAACAGTAACAGCAATTATCACATAAGATATATAAAATATAACATTATTTTTACTTCAGAAAACAACCAAAATACTTGTAGAGTGAATTTCCCTCTTCTTCCCTTTACACAGAACTACTAAACCCATAAAATGTGAGATTTATGTTTTTGTTTGTTTAGTTTGGTTTTGTGGGGGTATTTGTTGTTCTTGTTTGTTTGCTTGCTTTTTATTTCTAGCATAAAGTTTACTGCAGAATCTTCTGAAGGAATATTTCTTTTTTGATACAAAGCATTTGGAATCCTGATTTAAGCCTAACAGGTGAACCAATGCTTGTAAGCACTGGGTCTTTTAAGAGAAGCTTCTTCATCAGTATTTGAGTCTGGTGAATAGCTCACTGCAGCTCTGTTTATATAGACATATGGTGTGAAGAACACTAATACAGTTGTCCGTGCACAACTGTAACAAACAATCTGCTTATTGTGTATTTTTTTAGGCAACACTTCATGCTGTCTAACAGGTGGCCCCAAGTTACAATAGGCACACTGTAAGGGTAGAACAAACCCCATTTACACAAGAGTCTTGACTGGAGATAGTGACTAAGGCAGCCTGTAAAATCAACCTTAGAATATGATTGTTTAAAACGTTTAAATGCCATGAACCTCTGATGAATATGAGTCTTGCCTTTTACATCCTCCTGTTGGCGCTCAATCTGTCTCAAGGCCAGTAGAGTTAATTCCTGTCAAAGAATGAATGCCAGGCAACATTTTTAAATCTCCCTTATATTACAAGTTTCAGGTTTATGGATATAATACTGTATGGTTTATATAAAAATCAAAGCTGTATTTGTTTTAATAAACTTATCAAGGCTTACTACAGGTTTTCAGTTTCTTAGAACCATAATTTCACCTGTAATCTCAGCTTTTTTAAGGGTGTTGCACACCGTGCATACATAGGAGTATTATTGTAGCTTGAAGTTTGTTCTTATTCACTCCAGAAAGGGTAAGGTGAATCATTCAGCTTTGTCTCTAAAGATAAACCTCTGTTACAATCCTAATTTCATTCTCTTTTATGTTCCTTCTCCCAGAAATTCCTTCACTATTCCCTGTTTTTTTCTTGCTGATATTTTCTTCTTGGATATGCAATCCTGCAGTATTATGTTTTCATTTATTCAGGAAGCTGATTTTTGTAGTGGTGGTTTTTTGTTGTTGTTGTTTGTTTGTTTGTTTGTTTTTAATGTATTTATTGAGTGGAATTCCCCTGGCAGAGAGGGAGTTTCTCACAGGATAGATCTGAAGTAATTGGAGCTCGTTTTTTTTTTTCATAAAGTCATAGAATGGCTTGGGTTGGAAGAGAGCTAGTTCCAACCCCCTACTGTGGGCAGGGTTGCCACCCAGTAGATCAGTTGCATGGGGCCCCATTCAACCTGGCCTTGAACACTTCAGTTCTCATTGAGCTTCACTGACTTGGTGGATCGGGTCCCATGTGAAAACAAATGGTAGGGTGATGGAAATGGACTGTCCTAACACTGCTGTAAAGCCAGAGGCCCACATGATCGTATCTCTTTGGGAAAGTGGAAAATTATTTACATAACATGCACAAAGGAAAGAATATTCTCAGACCATGATCCATCTCAATTAGCTTCAGTTACATATGTATTCGAAGCTAATCTTCTCGGGTCTCCCTGCAGCCAGTGGTGAGGGATGGGCACCCCCAGAAGGCAGTTCATCTCGTAACACGGCAGGTGTTTAGGACAGCTGTGAGAAATCTCTTCAGAGATGCCCATCTCTCCTTTAGTAGCAGGGAATTCCAGATGAATAATGTCTGACTTCTGAGTGGTTACAGTAAAATGAAATAAATCTCACTCATTTTAAAGGGATGTATGAATATAATAATAAACCTTTTTATAAGCCTATTTGTGGAATGGTGTCTTCCCACAAAACATGCTTCTTTTAGTTCTGCAAGATGCTGAGTGCATCTTGAGTTACCTGAGGTCAGCAGGACTCAAGAGTGCTGATTATTTCATGAAAGGAATGAAGCATCTTGATAGCCTTGAATAATCAAAAAATAATAATTCAAGATTTGGATGTGTTTCACCCTTAAGGGTTTTGGTGTGATGGTGGCTTTTAACTTAGAACGATCAGTTTCAAAGGTTACTTACCCAGAAAAGTATTCTCATTATTTTTTTTCCTGCTTTTTTTTTTTTTTTTTTTTTTTTTAATCCTAGTCCCATCCTTTTAGAAAGTCAGGGAACAATCTGAAGCTCATGTGTATTTTCTCATTATCTGGATGAGAGTAGATAGAGGCTGAAAAAAACCTCACAAAGAGAATGAAAAACTTGCAAAGGTTTTAGTGGTATTTGAGCAAGGCTACTACTGCACTGATTTGTGAGGATGCTTTGCTTAATTTAAAAGAATTACCTTAGACATTGTGTCTGAAGCATTTCAACAGATTTGCTGGAAAGTCTGAAATAACTTTTTTAGAAAGGACAGGCAAGGTAGGAAGAGTAGGGGAGTTGCCTTCTATGTTAAGAAGAGGATAGACTGCCAGGAACTCTCTCTGAGAAACAGTCAGGAACAGGTGCAGAGCCTGTGGATTAAAATTAGGGGCAAGACCAATGAAGGACAGCTGGTGGTCGAGGTCTTCTGCAGGCCACCCCATCAAGAGGAGGCCTTCCTTCTTCAGGATGGGGGATATCTGCTGGCATGAAAACATTGTGAGCTGTCAGTGATCCTGGAGTCCACTGACAATAACTTTCTGGTTCAAGTATTGGGCAGGCTGTCTAGAAGTGAACAGTTGCTGGACTTGGTGCTAACCAATGTGGAGGAGATTTTTAAGGATATAAAGACTGGGGTCAGCTGGGGCTGCAGCAACCATGCCCTGGTTTAATCTGTGATCTCAAGAGCCTGGCAGAGTCGAGTCAGGACCCTGAACTTCAGGAGACTAAATTTCAGGCTGCTTAAGGAATTGTTGGATGAGATCTCCAGGGAAGACCTTAGAGACAAAGGAGTGAAACAAAGCTGGCTACTCTTTAAGGATGCCTTTCTGAGAACACAAGTGCCCTCCATCCCTCAGAATAAAGCAGACAGGGAAGGCAGAAGACAACCTGGCTTGCCAAGGACCTGCTGGTCAAACTGAGGGGAAAAGAAGGGCAAGTACAGGCAGTTGCAGCAAGGATGTGTCACCTGGGAAGAATACAGGGGTGCTGCCCAGACTTGCAGGGATGGGATTAGGAGAGTCAAGACACAGATGGAACTAAACTTGCAAAGGGATGTTAAAAACAAGAAGGAGTTCTACATAGGTCAGAAGAGACAGGCCAGAGAGGATGTGCCTCCTCTGCTAAATGAGGAATGAGGGCTGTCTGAGGTACTCAATGAGTTCTTTGCCTTAGTCTTCACTGGCAGCCAGGATTCTCACATCCCTGGACCTGAACTTATAGGTGGGAACTGGGGGAGTAAACTCCTCACTACTGTAAGGATAGAACAAGTCTGAGACTGACTGTTGAGACTGAATGTATATAAGTCCATAGGCTTGGATGACATGCATCCCAGGATCACTGGCTGATGTGGTTGCCGAGCCATTCTCCATCACATTTGAAAAGTCATGGCTGTCAGGCAAAGTCCCTGTGGGTTGAAGAAAGGGGAACACTCCCATATATAAGAAAGGGAAGAAGGAAGATCCGGGGGAGGTACAGCTTGCTGAGTCTCACCTCTGTGCTAGGGGAGATCATGGAAGACATCCTTCTGGATGACACATTAAAGGGCAAGAGAGACGAGTGGGTGATTTGAGGAGACAGCCAACATGGCTTCACCAAGTGAGGGTCATGCCTGATCATTCTGGTTGCCTTCTATGATGGAGTGATGGCATTAGGCAAAGGGGATGCAATTGATGTCATCTGCCTGGACTTCTGCAAGGCCTTTGACATGGTCCTCCACCACATCTTTATCTCTAAATTGAAGAGAGATGGATTTGAAAGATGGACAATTTGGTGGAAAAGGAATTGGCTAGAAGGTCACTATCAGGGAGTTGTGGTCAATGGTTCAATGCCCGAGTAGAGGCTAGTAATGAGTGGTGTTCACTAGGGGTCTTTCTTGGGCCCAGTACTCTTTAACATCTTTATAAATGGCATAGATAATGAGATTGAGTGGACACTTAACAAGTTTGCTGATGACACCAAGCTGAATTGTGCAGGTAAGACAGCAGAAGGAAGGGATGCCATTCAGAAGAACCTTGAAAAACTCAAAAGGGAGGCCCTTGGGAATTTAATGAGGTACAACAAAGCAAAGTGTAAGGTTTTGCACTTGGGTTGAGGTAATCCCAGATGCATATACAAACTGGGAGAAGAAATCTTTCAGAGTAGCTCTACTGAGAAGGACTTAGGGGTCCTGGTATTTAAAAACTTAACATGAGCCACCACTGTGCACTTGCAGCCCAGAAAGCCAATGGTATCCTGGCTCATCAGAAGAGGGATGGCCAGCGGGGTGAGTGAGGTAATTGTCCCCTTCTATTATGCCCTTGTGAATCCACACCTGGAGTACTGTGTCCAAATCTAGATTCCCCAATGCAGGAGATATGGAGCTTTTGGAGAGGGTCCAGAGGAGGGACACAGAGATAATCAGGGGCTGGAGCACCTCTCCTGTGAAGACAGGCTGAGGGATCTGGGATTGTTCAGCCTGGAGAAAAGAAGGCTGTGGGGAAACCTCATTGCAGCCTTCCACTATTTAAAGGGAGTTTATAAACATGAGGGAAATCGACTTTTTACATGGGTAGATAGTGATAGGACAAGAAGAATGGTTTTAAACTAAAGGAAGGGAGATTTAGATTAGATGTTGGGGGAGGTATTTTACTGAGAGAGTGGTGAGGTGCTAGAACAGGTTACCCGAAGAGGCTATGGGTGCCCGGTCCCTGGAGGTGCTAAGGCCAGGTTGGATGGGGCCCTGGACAATTAGATCTAGTACTTGATCTACCCTGTCTGTGGTAGAGGGCTTCGAACTTGATCCTTGAGGTCCCTTCTACCCCAAAGCCATTGTATGTATTCTTTTGAATAACGTGCTACACATGCATGCCTCTCAGATTTCATTGAGTCTTCATTAATGATCAGATGGTGAAGTTTTATGGATTCAGATTACTTAGGAAGAACATTTTGCAGTTCAAATTGAATGCACAAGTCTCCCTCTTAGTACACTGACTCGTTTTTTGGGAGGGATCTTGACCATAAATGATATCTAAGGTGGTGAAGCAAAATGGAAATTGAAGCCATAAAAAAGGAGTGTTTTCATATTACAGATGTATATTTGTATGCTTGGATAACTGAAAAAAACACATTTCCTATAATAATCCAAACAGACTTTCTGAACACCAGTACTTCCATTAGCTAGTATCAGATTTAAACAGTCTGCTGAATTTTATGTTTTTTCCTACTCTCTAACAGTTTGAGATTGGCTTGCAATACAAGATTAAATGACCTCTGCAATATATTTGTTATCAAAATGTATATATTAATGTGTATATAAGTCTATATCGATACTGAGTTATGTAAAAGAGTTGTAATCAATATAGCTCAGAATACAATCTGAGACTACAAAGCTGACTGATTTCTGTAGAAGATATCACTCATCCTTGCATTTGCTTAGGAGTAAACATTAAGGTCAGATATCTCCAGAATCTGATGCATAAAGAAGGTGATGGAGATGACTAGGAAGAAAGCAGAGCCTTTGGGTTAGATTCTGTGTAGGACATCATGTATTGTGTGTTATTAAAAATGGTAGTTTTAATGAGTGCCATGTGGCTTCAGTACCTTGCAAGATGATACTTATGTAACTACAAGTTACAGAAATTCCTCAGATAGACGAAAGCAGAGGTGCGGCAGAAAAAAGAAAAGAAACCAACCTGAAAAGAAACCAAACTGATATTAACCAACAACATAGAGCAGTTTTCTAAGAGAAGCATCAGATTTTCTGTTCCTGGATATATCTGCAGATAAACTAAGTGTGAAGTAACATTTTAGCACTCATTGAATTTCTTTGAGCTTGGATTGTATTGGCACCTTACTTGAACTTACATTTCAAATGCTTGGTAAATCCAGGTAAGTGGCTAGGTGCCCTGTTATCCACTGGAGAGGAACAGATTCCTTTTGAGTCTTCAAAAGAGTCTGTCTGCCTACTTTTTTATTAACCTCTACAGCATCATGCTCAGATAACAATGGTGAGTGCTAGTCCATAGTGAATATCGTTCTGTGTTCTGTAAAATCACTTCACCCTCTTACTCCTGCGGGGAAAAAAAAATAAAATAAAAGTGGAAACAGAAATAAAACTCTTCATTATTGCTGTAATTTTTGACAGCTGCATAAGGCAATTGTTACAGGGAGGAGAATTAATACTAAACTCAAAAAAATTTCAGATGGTGTGAGCTCAATGTCTCTGCCTTCTGTTTGAGGAAGAATGATACACCTGAGGCACTTCTGAGTCTGGACATCTGCTTTACAGTATGTTACATTCATAATAGCTCAGTCTAGCAGGGGTCACAAGCTCCTCTGTTTCTTCTAGCGCCTCAGGGCTGTCAATTGTAAAGTTGTCCAATTAATTTCCTTTTAATAGTTGCACCAAAACGCCTTTTGATAAAGATATTTATGTGTGTATACATATATATATATATATACACACTTACTGAGTCTAGTGCTTACTTTTTAGAAAATGCAACCAAAATAACTTTTATTCCAAAAATAGTGTGAACAGCTTCTTTTTTTTATTCCCTGAATAAGAAAGCCAGTGTCAGCAATTACTGTCCTTTCTGCCTTGGGGGGAATTCCCTGTCTTTAAGAATGAGCTGAACTCCAATAAAATCTACACTCTCTTCCTTTTACAGGCTTTACACCAGATGTCCTTAAAATAAATTTTGCATTCTAGAATATGTGCTTTAATTTAGTTTCTGGAAGACGTTTTTGCCTGTACTTAAGACATTGAAGTAATTGTTCAAGTTATTGTAGAATATATGTCATTACAGCAGGCGGAATGAATCTATGAATCTCTCTCCTTTTAGTCTAATTGCAAAATACCTTCATTTTTCCTTCACTTGTTAGCCTTTACTATAATTAACATAGCTGGAATGTTCTAGTGTTTTCAAGACCACATTGTTTTCCATAGTCAGAAATTACAAAAACCAAATTAACAGGTTTAACCTCAACAGTTTTGCTTTGTAGAGGGATGGAAATAAGAGAAAGATGTGTGGTATGTCTCTGCAATAGTTCCATTGCTGCAATTGCTGTACCACGTCTTCAGAAAGATAATGCAAGCCAAACTGAGTCACATTCAAAATACATAAGAACAAGAGTATATTCCTGAATGTGGGTGCTGGAGGTTGAAATTAAAAGCCCCTGTTCACCGTGGGGTTTTAGCACATAACATATCGGAACATGCTCTTTACTGACTAATGCTGATACGTATGGGTCTTCCCAGACCCCAGCAAAACTCAATCCAGTTATGGATTGTCCACCTCAGCTGGCTTTCACACAGGCAGACTGGGTGTGTAGTTATACTATTCAAATAACTGTTGTTTCTACTCTTTTTGGGGGTGAACCTCATCACTCTTTTCTATGTATGCGTACAATATCATCAGTCTGTGTTCCACTCTGTGTTTGTTTTCACTTCATCCTTTTTTTCTCCCTGCATGTTTTTATCCATTTTGGGTTTGGGTGACTTTTTTGTTTGCATGTTCTGTGTGGTATGAGTTGTTTGTTTTGTTTTGTTGTGTTGTTGTTGTTTTGTTTTTTGTTTTTTGAATGTGTATATGCTTCCTTTTATTTGTTTTAACATTTTGGTCACTTGTTATTTGGATCTTTTATATTTATTTTCTCCTAAGCCCCCTTTTTTCTCCCCATCTTTTTAATATTTGTTCTGTGTGCCTTGTTTGCTTTCCATATATTTTTTTCTATATTTTTGCTCTTAAAAGGCCACCTAAGGTTGCACTGCCATGGTACAGTCTCCCTGGCTTACCTTGGAACGAGACAATATTTTCCCTGTGCTCTGAGGTCTGTGGTTCAAATACTCTGCCTTTTGCCCACCTAATGGGGTGAGAACTGCTCTATCCATAGCAGACTATTTCTCCCTTGAGTATTAGGCTGCTGTGTGATCTTCTGAGAAGTCTAACACTGGATGCAGTCAAAGAGAATGATAGCATTTATTAAAAACGGTTTCAAAGGTAGAAATCATGTACCACGGAAACATGCTATAAAATGAAACATACAGAAATCATATTAATAAAAAGGCTCTTTTAAGATGTTGTTTGTAGTGCTGGAAACATGGTTATGGAGGAAGATGATATAATCCATAGGAACACCCATTCTTAGAAATCACAGCTGGCCTGTTTCCTCAGGAGCTGACTGTTAGAAAAAGACCAAGAACCAACTCCCAAGCCCTCATCTTTCCAGTTATTTCTTTCTGTAGGAGTCCTTCTCTCTTTGATTTTACTGCAGCCATACTCATCAATAGTATAGGCCCTTTTTTAGCATCTAGAGGTTTTGTATGCCCTTCACTGATTTCTTGATTTGTGTGGTGTCAGATCTCAGGCAGACACCCCTCCTGTCTCTGGGTATTCACAAGTAGATGTTATTAGCCAACATTTCTCCCTTCCACCCATGCTGGGCAGCACCCTGAGCAGCAGTGGTTGATTTAATGGCTCTCCACATCCCAGAGTCGGCTGTGTTCTGATTGCTCTGTGTGTTATCTGATTGTTGAACACCTCAGGATCCCTTATTACCCAGACACTTTATCAATAACCCATGCTACCTCACGTCAAGCCTCCACCTAAGCACACAGGAGCAAAACAGTAAATGTTCAAGAAGCACAAGTTAGCAGCAAGGCATCCATTTTTGATAAAACGGATGGTAAAATCACAACCTCTCTGTGTAATGACTGCAGTAATACCTAGCTATCTGCTGGCAATTTGAATGCAAGTCATCACTATACATTCTCTTCTTCTTTTTCTCCTTGTTTTTGAAAAAAACATTAGCTAGATTTTTTCTCCATCTCTCTTTTTTTTTTTTTTGTTAAATACCTTGGTAGGCTGCTGGTAATCTACCACTAATCCTTTCTCCTCAGTACACACATAAAGAAATAAAAGATGCCAGTTTGTGGCTTAGCTGCATTCAGGAAAACTTCCGTATTGCTGCCAAGAACTGCCATCTGCCACCTACAAGCGCAGGTGCCAGGGAGTCTCCTCTGAACACAAAGCATAATAATATAACACAAAGGACCAATGTGCACTAATAATTGCTAAACACACAGAAAGAGGGGCCAGAACATTTTTATAAAAGTTTACTTAGTCTGTGGAGAATTTGCATACAGATGGCTAGGTCAGGGTGCTGTGTATGCCGCCTGGGCCACTGTGGGGTAGGGCTGCCTTCAAGCAGCCTTTATAAGCACACACGGCTTTTACTATAGCATAGTGTTGTGGAGAGACCTCATTCTGCACACACTGAATAGTCATTCAAGTAGCTTGCTTTGAAATGAGAAAAGACCTTGGATAGGGGGAAAAAAAGCAAATTCTTTTCTTTGTGAGACAGAGGAGGAGTGTTGGGAAAGAGGCCAGAGGACTTAAAGAATGTGGGTTAGCAACCAGGAATTAGAGGAAAGTTTCTGTGGAGACACACAATTAGATATGTGGCATTCACCCCTCTCCTTCTAGTGGGCAACAAGAGCAAGCACATTTCAAAGGGTTCATCATCTGCATGAAACAAGGATAGGGGGAAGAAAAAGCACCCTAATTTTTAAAGTATAAAGAAAAGTGTAACTGTCTTAAAATAAAACAAACCCAAAGGTTGAGCAGCAAGAAATTTCCTTCAGCTAACGCTGCGAAGACACAAACCCTGAATTTAGTTGATTTTCTTTGTGTGCATATGGATCTGAAAATGTCCATGTGTGCATCCATATCCATGTGTAAGTGTCTGCTTAATACGTTGTTTTAAATATGAAAGCGTTGCTATAAGACTTTGTCATGAGTTTATGGAACACCTTTTTTTCCTGGAAACCGTGACCACAAAACCCAGAACAATGCTGCTTTATGCAGAATACTTATGGCGCGTATCAATATTTAGTTATGATATAGGGACCTTTTGAAAAGGTGAAAAAGAGGGTGATCATGAAAGATGCTCACTTTTATCAGCTTTCAAATATGCCTACCTGTCATTACTGCCTTTGAAATAGCTTGTGGCCTAGGAGTGTGGTTCAGTTTTTTTCGTTGCAGTTTGCACCCAGCTGCTTTCATCAATAGCTGCACATCAGTTCCTGATTGTGAGAGAAGGGGATTGGTTGTCCACACCTTTCACCTGTCTCACAGAAAACAGTAATAACAATAATAAAATCAATCTGTTGATTCTCTTCCTGCTCTTTAACAGAGATTCTTGAAAAAAAGTGTAACTGTTTTACCCACAAGATCTTACTGAATTTCTTCACGATTTTTATTGATCCTTTTTAGAAAATAGTAATATAGCTGCAAAAGATAGGTAGAGAGCATAAAATCGGAAAAACCTACACTTTCAAAACTCTGTATAAATCCATGAAGTAGAGAACTGGGCTACCTTGCGATCAAAGGATTCCAATTCACTGCAAAAATCCCGTGAGGTAAAAATATATAAAACATGATTTAAAGAAAAAGAGCAAGAGATAGAGGTTTGCCCAAGGTCACAGAGGAAGTGTAGGAGAGGTAGGAATTGAATCCCAGTCCCCTGAGTACCAAGGCAATTCTGTATCCATTATCATTCATCCTACTTTGAGAGTGCTAATTGATTTTGACTGCTTAGCATGAGCTCTTTAAAGGGGCCTGGTTTTCAGGGCTGTTTGTCTCCTGTAGAATGTGGGGCTGAGGTCTGGGGCAGGATGAAAAGGGCAGGAGCTGAGAGGCATTTCAAGGGCTGTGATTACTGCAGGGGTGGGTGCTTCCTCCCTGATTGCTCTTACCTCACCTTATGGCCACGTAAAGTGTGTTCCTTTAGCCTTTACACTGTATCAGCCTCTCCTGGGGCAAGACACGGAGATGGAATGATCATTTCCTCCACTGCGATTTCCGTATAAAGGGGTCTGAGATGCGTAATGTTGTCCCTAATTCTGGGTTTCTCACAATGCTTGTTTCCTTCAGGCCTCCAAAAAGTAGCAATACCTGGGACTGCAGGTGGAGAGCAATCTCTGATTTTGTATTGGATTCCCTAAGATTACACTTGGTTACTGTTTTAATGCGCCCATCCTTTGGAATCAATAAATCATCTATCGCTTATATAAAACTGCAACTTTGAAAGTTGAAACAAACCTGAAATATTTACATGGACCAACACCTCCACTACTTGTATTTTCTTATTTGCATGCTATAGAGGCTTTCCATTTGACCAGCATCTCATGACACTGTGCTTTCTTAAGCCATTGTGGCTGCACAACAAGTCCTTTCCTTAGCTAACCTCCACCTCTCAGCTCTGGAATTCCCCTTTCATAACACTTCATGTACAATTAGGGTGTAGAGGTAGACAGGGAGGAACCAAGTGGGAGGTCTCCAGTAGCTCACAACAGTCTGCAGCTGCTCACCAGGTATGTTCCAGCAGCTGATTCAGGACCTAACACAGTGAATGCAAAACTGGAGCCTGATTTACGCCTTCAACTTGATCTTTTCTTTGAAATCCTGACTTGAACAAGAATGAGTGGAATTGCAATGATCTTTTTCTGGGGTGTTGTATACCTGAACAACAGCATAACTATGGGAGAACACAATAGCAGCTCCCTTTTTCAGATGTAGGATCTATAATGCATTTCATGAGCCTTCTGGGCAAATTAGGAAAAAAATAAGTTAGCAATGGATGGAATCCAGGTTTCTAAATACCAAACACTGCAAAAATTCCATATAAATTATCCCTTCAGGAGCTGAGTTTTGCTTTGAATGCCTTCTTGGTCTATGAGGTCTGAAATTATGCCAGTCTGAGGGTGTTCCAGATATTTTCCATAAAGGCTGCTTTCCAAAATCTTTCAAAGCAATCACAGGATCTCTAAGAATGTCCTGACCGTGTCCTCCTGTGCAGACCCCCATAACAGTATCATCTAAGCTACTTTGATCCCACTGCAACGTCTTTAGCAAATATCGCAGACCTAAAGTGCAAACTATTTAAAGCAAATTTTTATCATGACTGATTAGATGCCATACAAATTTAAGACTCAGTTCCCCCCCTCAAATTTTAGGTCACTGGTAAAATCTAGAATGAGTAGCTAAACTTAAAGCTTGGAACTTATATAACTGAAATTGAAATGAACTTGAAGTTTCTGCTCCTAGTGAAACTTAGTGACATAGAACAGTGAGAACACTGACTGATACAGTATTAGAATTTGTTCTTCTGTGCATTATTCTCTTTCTCTAAAACAAAAACAACTTTCTTACTTTAGTATAGATGCATTAGCATTTAATAGATAATCATATACAGCTCTGGGCACTACTGGCTTCATTGGAAAAAAAATGGTTTGATGTAGAAAGTCTGGAGTAATTCTTAACGTGTTTATACACTTCCCAGTTCAGAGCATCTTTTGGAGTCATCTGATACTAAATTTATTCTAATTCTCCTAATGGAACTGTATTGTAAAACTTACCTTTCTCAAGAGATGTCTTGCATTAAGTTCACAAAGTACCCTAGAATTCATAAAGGCATGTAAAAGTATGCATGTCTGCTTTTTAAAATGGAATTAATAAGAAGTGTTTATCAAATACAGGAGAAAGCTTTATCTCACTTTTCTTACATCTTGATACAAATGATACAGATAAATAGTTTTCTTAAACAAAATATAGGACATATCTAAATGTTGGAGGCAAGATTTATTACATTTTCACTTCCTCTGCATTTCATAGCTTTCCCACAAATTTATATTTTTGTCTCAAATCATTTGAGAATTGCTAATTTGAAATACGTCCTTACAAATATAATATGTCAGCCCAGCCAACAATAAAGACTTTTATTTAGTAGATATTCCTAATGAAGAATCCTGAAAAAATGTATCTCATGTCATGACTGCTAATGGTCACCACTCGTGTGTGAGCATGTATATAAAACTGAAAGCAATGAAGCAGTAGAATGCATCATTCTTTTAAACTGAATATCTTCACTACCACTGAACAGCAATCACCTATAGATGAAAGACAAAGTTATGTTGGGGTTCTAAGTGCCAGGTCATGGACAATCCAAATGTTTTATTACTGTCTGATAAATTATACTCCTTTTCTCATGTCTGGAAAACAGCTTTCTTGCTTGCAGAAGGCAAGCACAGGTGCAGTTGTCTACAAAATGCTCACAAAAGGTATGCTGAACACCTGGGAGATAGGAAGATACAGTCCTCATGTGAATTTGGCAGTTTTTTTTTTCTTCAGCTGTCTTAAAGGTACTGAAATGAACGTGTCAGCCAAATGATAACAAAAACACATTAAATATGTTTAGGTTTTTGAGATTTCCCTGTCAAAGGGCTGTTTTTAAGTTAAAAAGCAAAGGATCAAGAACCAACTCCCACGGACCTAGATCTTTAAGTGACAAGCAGGATTTTTTGAGGGACAGCAGCTCAGTTGGAGCTATAGAGAGGTTCTAGGTCATTTGGGGAAATAGGAAATACCTAAAGGGAACCTATAAACAGGATGGGAGTCAACTCTTTGAAAGGGTAGATAACTGCAGGACAAGGGGATATGGTTTTAAGTTGAGGGAGGGAAGATTTAGGTTGAATGTCAGGGGGAAGTTCTTTACAAAGAGAGTGGTGAGGTGCTGGAACAGGCTGCCCAGAGAGGTTGTAGATGCCCCGTCCCTGGAGGTGTTCAACGCCAGGTTGGATGGGGCCTTGGGCAGCCTGGTCTGGTATTAAATGTGGAGGTAGGTGGCCCTGCATATGGCAGGGGGGTTGGAGATTCATGATCCTCGAGGTCCCTTCCAACCCAGGCCAACAGCTTCCAAACAACCCAGAAAGTGATGCAGCACTCTTTTAACACAGCATTTTAAAATGATTTTCCTTAGCTCTTCTCATTTCTAGAAACAGTGGGAGTGAGAAGGAGAACTGAAGTACACAGAGCAGTTTCTCATGTATGGTAATGAAAACAACTCTGAAGAAGCAGAGTAGCATGGAAAAATTTGGTGGCCCTAGGCATTTCATTTAGGGCCCCGTTTTTAAATGTGTCTGCCTAAGTATGGATTGAAGTTCCTAATCCTAGTAAGTGAAGTTTTTAATTCTATCATCATTGTTTTTCAAAAACGAGCAGACCAGAAAGTGGGTTCACCTCTTGTATCTCAGAAATTATGAAGTACTGATACTGTGGGACACTACATTTATTTGTAAGTGTTGCCTTTTTAGTACTATTCTCTTCTATTATGGCACTGTATTTGCAGTTAAAGCAATGATTTTACTTTCTCATACATTTTAAATATTATGAAATGAATACAGTAAAAGAGTCCTAATTACTCAATAAACTGGTGATGTCTTTTAATATCTGAGACAGACCTCTCTGAGGCCATTAAGCAGCTTTTCCATTGCCTGCAGTGGGTAATCAAACATTTATATTATAGAAAGAATTAATATCACCCTTAAGAAAACACATTCCACAGATTTGTTTCCCTGTTGTAGATGTACCTTCTCTTCTCAAATTACAAAGGGCTTGTCATGAATTATTTCTCCTGCTTCATATAGAGAACGTCTACCTGTGAAGGTAACTGAAAGAATAACCATGGAGACACCAATTTTATGGTAATTATAAAAAAAAAAAAAGAAAAAAAAAAGAAAGCAACTTTGCTAATCAGCAAACCCTTTGATCTGGTTAACCCTAAAGGTCAAAATACCCTGACCCCATCAATGTTCTTGCTATAATGTTGCCCTGCTTGGGTCATTTCTTCCATTGTTTTATTCATCCCACATTAACTTCAAAACGAAGCTGGAGTGCTCCTGTGTACCTAGCAAATCTTCCTGATTTTACAATTAGGTGAAGGCCCATTGTTTCACTCCAAATCAGTTCCCATTGTGTCCATTCAGCAAAATCGTTCATTTCCCCAGACTAATGACTACATCCTATTCGAGGCTGTAAGCATTTTGTCATTCTGACCGCAGAGGCTATTTAAGCCCTTTGATCTTACCTGTTATTGCCCCACTCTTCAGCTGCTGAGCTGACAAAATGGGCACTGTTTGAGCTACAAGGGTAAGTGACTGCATTCCCAGTTGGAATGTGTGTACGTGAAGAATATGAGAATGTTGAAAGAAATATTACAAATCTTTAATTTTACAGTAACGTGTGTGACTTGTGGAGAGCTTCAGTTTTGAACATGCTGTATATTAGTCCCTGCTGAAGAAGTTGTTGTTTTGCCTTGATGTCTATGAGAGTTCTAGCTCTCATTTCAATGGGATCTGAATTGAACCAAATCCCTCAGTGCTTTCAGAATGTGCATCCTCATTTTATAAACACTCTTATGTGAGTTCATGCCTTTTAAACAGTGTTTTGCAGTGGGAGAAAAGGAGATGAGCCGGAAGCAGCATCCCCAGCATTCTCCAGAAACTATTCAGCTGGGGGTAGAGGTGGGCAGCTCTGGTCCCCTCCCCTCTGCCTTTTGCAGCCTCCACAAGATAATTGGAAGAAAAGTGATTGCTTAGAGGAGTCTGTTCCTGTGGTAGTGGATTAAAACAAGAGAGCAAGAGCTAGTGGTTTGAATGGATGAGTTGGAGAAAAATGTGATAAAGAACAATTCAAATCAGTGCCATAATCTGCCTATAGTCTGGCAATTAATTAGTAAAACAATGCTAGTAATTATGAATATTAGAAAATGACTATAAGATGGTTTAAATTGCTATTTGTTGTTGATGGAATTGGAAATGCCTTTCTGAGTAATAGTGTTTAAAACATTTTTTTTCCTATGGTTAATTTCTCCCAAGCTAGATTTTCATTCCCTCCTACTCTGCAGATTTCTAAAAAGGTCTTTGTATCTCCCAAGTTTGTATAGACTTTTTCCGAAGGCATTAATTCAGATCAACATATGGTAGCCTGAGGAAGTATAAATGAGTTCCTGGTAGAAAAGAAGATCCCCTGCCTCAAGCCAAACATGTTCTGACTTTTTCTCCTTGTTGCAATGTTTCCTATTTTGAAAACCTCTTCTTTCAGGTCAGACTGAGAAAGTTCTCCTAGAAAGTGTGCCATTTTTCTACTGGGTTTTTTCTTCTTGAAGTTTAAGGAGGAAGCATGAATTTTAGAACTATCAGTCTAAGAACTAGACATCACATTGCAGAATTAACAAACACATTTGGTTTATAACACAACAGAACCAGTGGATCAGAATGAAAATATTTTTATTTCAGTAAATGAAATAAATGATGTATGCACCTAGACCAAATCCTATTATTTTCCACAGGGCAGGATAATATTTTAAAAGAAAACAAACAAACAAACAAAAAACACAAGCCTTATTTTTGTCAAATAAAGAATCAACTACTTAACTTCATGTGCATGAGGCAGTGGACCACCTTGACAAGAAAGGTAATCTAGCTAAAGTGCATGATTCAGGAAGTTTGCTTAAGGGAGCAGGTGTTCCATCCCCTGATGATTTTTGTGGCCCTCCTCTTGACTCACTGCAACAGATCCATGTCTCTTATATTGAGGACTCCACATCTGGATGCAGTGCTCCAGGTGAGGCCTCAGCAGCACAGAGAAGAGGTCAGGATCACCTCCCACAACCTGCTGACCACGCTTCTTTTGATGCAGCCCAGGATATGGTTGGCCTTCTGGACTGTGAAGGCACGTTGCTGGCTTATGTCCAGCTTACCATCCACTGGTACCCTCAAGTCCTTTTTTGTAGGGCTGTGCTCCCTCCTTAGCTTGTACTCCCCCAGCTCCCCCAGCTTGTACTGAGAGCAGGGGTTGCTGTGACCCAGGTGCAAGACCTGGATTTATTGAACCTCGTCAGGTTTACCTGGGCCTACTGCTGGAGCCTGTCTAGGTTGCAGTGGATGGCATCCTGTTCCTTAGGCATGTTGACTGCACCACACAGCTTGGTGTCATTCGCAGACTTGCTGAGGGTGCACTTAACCTCACTGTCGATGTCATTGATGGAGATGTACCAGTCCCATTACAGACCCCTGAGGGACATCACTTCTCACTGATCTCCGTCTGGACATTGAGCCACTGACCACCACTCACTGCGTATGATCTCACAAACAGTTCCTCATCCATTGAACAATCCACTTATCAAATCCATATCTTTCCAATTTAGAGATAAGGATGTTGTGGGGTACCTTGTCAAAGGCCTTACTGAAGTCCTGATAGAGAATGTGATAACATGAGTGGCTCTTCTCTTTTCCACTGAAACTGTTTGTTTCTTTCTTTCTTTCTTTCTTTTCTTGTCATAAGAAAGCTCCAGAAATTAACAGTATAACAGCAACTCATCAGGATTTTTTAAAAGTACTTCTTGACTTCAGATCAAGAATTATATTCAAATACACTAACTTCCACAGGAAAGAGCTTTGCTTTTTTACCATACTTCTGAGAGAAAAAGTTTTACAGTAGATATAACTTGCACTACTAAGGGAAAACTAATGTGATCTGTTTATTTGCTAGATAGTTAAGTAATTCATGGCTTTTATTGGTCTCAGAAAACAGCCAACACTGTCAGTCTAACCAACATTGCTGTTGTCACTGAGATATCAGAAACTGGTAATCAAATCAGTGTTTTATGGCTAAAATTGCTTTAATTCATATGTGCCTTTGTAAGAAGTGATTAATTTACACTGAAGAACCACACAAAGAAACGGATTTTGAAAAGTCATTATTTTAAGTTTCATTGCTTTTGAGAATGGTATATGTTTCAGTGGGGGGAGAAGCAACCTGGAAACCTGTGGGTCTGAAGTCTATTTTTATTAAATAAAGAAATAAGTAAATATATTTATATAAAAAGCTGACATTACAACTGTTGTATTAAGCAAAATCTGAACTAAGTAAAAGAGAAGGTAAAGACAAAAAGTGTACAGCTGGATCAATTTCTTTGAAATAAGTGGAAAGCATGAGGAAATGTCAACAACCTGAATCTTGAGCACATGCCCAGATATACACTAAATAATAAAACTAACCACGACCTCATCTGAGCCCATTCAGCTAAACTCTCATACCTTTCCAAAATATGTTGGCTTTATCAAAGCTCTGTACTGGCCTATGTTGACTCCTGAATTATACCTCAGCATTGACTGGAAGAGTTCCAACTGGCATAGCCAAAATTAGAGATGATGCTGTGGTTGTTATATGGACCACTGTACACCTGTGCCCCCATCTTTCTGAATTTACTAGTGTAGGCACAGCTAGTGAGCAAATTCAGAGGGCAAGAGAAAATTTAGGATAGCCCTCAAGGGGTACTGGCCACAAAATGAAATGTAGCAGGGGGTTTGTCATATATTTTCTTGGTATTCAAGGAAAGAATGCTTTGCAAATCAGTACTAACAAGCAGGACTACATTAAAGAAATGCTTCATTGCGTACCCTATTTCTTTTTGTTAGTGAAAAACCCAACAGACCTCAACTTTTCATTAATTATGATGGGAGGAAGGTGTAATACAGAGCTGTATGCAAGATTGGATGGTAACCATCTGAGGCTGTTATATTTTGTGATCACACATCTGTGTATGCAGTGTCAAACTGCAGTATTTTCATGATTTCTTGTATTGAAATTTTGCATATAATCGCTGTTTGCTATCTTGTTGACAGCATTGTTTCTCCACATTTTAGTTCCAACTGAGTATTTTTCATTTCTGATTCTTTTCCCAGAGAAGTGCTAACGTGTCTTTATCGAAACCATTCATTTTTGTTATTCACTGTAGGTACTGTGCATCATTCCTCTATGCTAGTATGTACCTCCTAATGTGAAATCAATCATGAATTTATCAACATGCTGTTTTCATTTTGCTTAAGAGCAACGATGAAGATTTTTAATGACACCGTAGCTAACATAGTCCTTGCCAGATGTTTCTAGAAGGCTTTCTCCAATTGGCTGTCATCATTTATCATTTTCTTTTTAGTTGCACAGGCTGATTATCTTATATGTTGCGCGATTTTGTTTCAAATGCACTACAGAAAATTTATATTTATTTTATATTACATATTCTTTTTATTTTAATTTCTTTCTCCTGCTGCAGACACAGGTTTTTTCTTTGCAAAAGTATCATTGAAAGGCTGTTTTGCCTATCCTGAAAACTAGATCACAATGGTGCAAGACCGTATTCATTATAAAAAAAGATTTGTAACACCTTTTCTTAATGTGTATGCCTTCATTTTTATAATATCCTTGTCTTGCATGTGCATTTAAGTCAGTTGTCAAATTTTAGTTTTGGATAGTGCTGGCCAAAATCTTTTTGAATATATTCTTGTCTTTCAGTTAAAAATACCACTGTAGGCAAGAACACGTGCAAAACAAATCACTGATCCTACTATGATGTAGCTTGTTTGTAGTTTACAGAATATCTGCTCTGAGCAAAACATAAAACTGGACCAGATTCTGCTGCTGTTTTGTGCATTGAACAGAACCTAAACCTGGATCTATCTGATTTTCCCGAAGTTGGATTTACAGTGATCAGATGATTACAGGGTCATGTAAAAATGGTGGAAGTCAGTTCATTCAAATCTAAGTGGAACTGGCTGAACTATACAGATCAGACTTAAAAGGAACTGCACAGGTAAACCTCTATTTCTGCATGCTGGGACCCACATATAAAGGCTGACAAACCCTCTGCACATACAATACTGTGAAAGCCATTTGGAAATGTTTGTCAAACTATCATGTAGGGGTATTTGCTGTTTGTATTTGCATCTACAAAATATGTTTGTTAGTAGGGCATTACATTCAAGTAGTTAATGGCCAGGCTCAGAACGAGATATTTACTGCAGCATGCTGAGAAGCATTCACTCTAGAACTAAGCAAAAGTGCCCCTTCCTTCCTGAGACTGCTTCCCACCACTGTGTTTAGCCTCACTCTCCTTTTCTAGCATGGGTGATAGCTTCAAGCTGGAATACTCCTCTTCTGGAGAAAAGAAGGCTCAGAGAAGACCTGAAGACCTGATAGCTTTTTTTTTTTTTTTTTTGTACTGAGTAAAACCTTTCCATGTGAAAAATCCCACTGATGTTAGTAAGACTTTTGTAGAGGGCCAGACCCAAAGCCTGTTCAAGACTGTTAAAATATTATTGATGATTTACCACTTTTAATTTGCAGGTGACAAGACACTATGTGAAGATGTGTGGAAGGATCCAGCTTTATTATCATCTTTAAATTTCCATATAAAAGCTGTAAGGAGAATGATTCCAAAATACGCTAGTGTCAGCTATTTGCCTTCCCAGCTAAATGCACAAAAATAGTCAGGTAGGCACCCTTTATACATGTTCATGATTAAACCATCTATGAATATTTGTCCAAATATTTTTGTTGTTATTTAAAATATTTTTATGACACATAAACTGTATTAAAATGTTACATGCAAACTTGGCTAAATCTTTTTTTTCCTCTTTGTACGTGTGTGAAACAAATTAATATCAATCTGTTTCATTAATGATGTAGTATTACAATGTTCATTGCTTGAGAATACTGAGTTAATTCAGGAATTTTCTCATCTGCCATTCAGATATAGAAATGAATGAAGCCCCTTCCTTCCTTCCTCCCTTCCTGCTTTCCTGCTTTCCTGCTTTCCTTCCTCCTTTCCTCCCTTCGTCCCTTATCTCCCTCCTTCCCCTCCCTCCCTTTCTGCCTTCCTTCCTCTCTTCCTTCCTCTCTCCATCTCCCCCCTCTCTCCCTCCCTACCTTCCTTCCTTTCTCCCTCTCATTCTTTATTCTTTTAATCATCTCTTTCTTTTTTCCAGTTGTTTCTTTTAAAGTTGTTTGATTTTGTTTGTTTAAAATGAACACCCATGATACTACCTAAAAATATGTTTATGAATTAAAGCATGTAACATCAATGTATATTTTTTTAATCTTATATTTGGTCAGATTGACTGCTAGGAAAACTCCTACTGCAGCATTTCTGCCATTAACAACATAGCATAGTACTGACATTACCTTCAGGAACTTTTGATAGTGAAAGTGGCATTTCAGTAAGGTGAAAGTGTTGCAAAAATTTCATGCTTTAATGGTCAATTACAGACTAAGGATATTTTATCTCCAATATGTGAGTCATGCTGTAAAGCTCACAGGTAGCAAGCTTTGTCAGTAATTACCATTTCACTATTTTACATAATTGCACTGAATACTGTAGGCTGCATCTACCTGTATAGACCTGTATAGAAATAATGTAATGGCTCAATATCCCCTGGCATAATTAATGTCATAGATTCTCATTTCTTTAGTGCTTGTAGGCAGAACACTGTCTAGTGTAGCTAGGTAGTAGGAAAGTTTGGTCATTTCTATAAGCTACACAATATGCTAAGATATTTACTTGTGGTTTTCTGAATAGGATGTGGATATTTTGTACTGCATGCATAGTTTAAAATAAACTACTTCAGTTATCATTCTGAGGCTGTACGATTGCACATTGTCTCTTGATTTCAAACGTTTCATTCACAATCTGGTTATTGCAAGATCTTACAGCACTGACATTTTATGGAGCTAAAAGGTGTAGAACTTTCTTCATTTAGTCAGACCCTAAAGGAAATGGAAATAGTGATCTTAACTGTAACCTTTGAAGAAGAGCTGGTTTTTCCTGCTATAGAATTACAAAATTAATTCATTCATTGCAGGTAGTCCAAGGAAGCTGCTGGGAGGCAAGAATAAGATCTTCTGAAGACTATGAGGATACAAAGAGTCAAAAGATGCCTAAGATCATTTGTGGCCAAAGAGGTGGGTAATTAATTACCCCTGTAATGAAATATAGGCTACCTATCATTTAAAATTAAGAATTGTTTACCAGGTGTTTTTCCATTTACAGCATGCAGCTTACAAATTCTGTGATTGAGTATCGTTAAAGTTGAAAGGGTGTCTTTCAAAACTTGTTCTGAACAGGACCAAAATGCTCAGCATCTGGTATGGCAAATTCTTTGCAGAGCCAGGATGATTTGCTGAAATGCAGCGTTTCGTCTTGTGCCGTACATATGATGTCAGTACTCTCTAGAGTGAGAATAGGATTTATTAACCAAAGAGATTGCCATCTGGGCACAGACTTCTGTTCTCCTGGTTACACAAATGCCAAATAGGTCATCCAAGGATCAATAAAGTGGCTCAGCACATGGATAACTTACACCTTGGTAGGGTAGAGCAGGTGAAGGGATGAAGCAGAACATGACTGTTTTGTAAGAGCTGTGTTACTCTATCCAAGGTCTGAACTCCATAATGTCTGAGAGCTTTGCAATCTATCTGCTGAAAGATTTGTCATCCTTTCTTCTACAGAAAACAAAAACAGTTGTCTTGGGTTTTCCCAAGGAAGGAACAGAATAGATAGTGATATTTTCTGAGGATATTCTCCCACCCCCATCACACTGATACTCGTGAGATTTTGAAAGCAAAAACATAGGATTCTGTATATTTGTATAGTCATTTTCCTTGAAAGATTTTTTTCCATTCATTTTCCTTTTTTTTTTTTTTTTTCTGAACCACCAAATGATTTTTAACATCCATAGCACCATATTCAAAGGAGAAGCAAAATTTCTTGTGAACTACATTAGAATCATTTTGATTGTTGGAACACCTTGTTTTGAAAGGTGAACAGCAGAAAATTTCTGTTTGACTTTCTGCAGTCTCAGTCATCTTCCCTGCTTATTTTTCTCTTTTTCAGGTTAAAGGGCTCCAGCCCATTTAATCATTCTTCTATTTACCTATCTTGTTTACTAAGCCAGCATGTTTCTTTGCATGTACTTTGTTCCTTGTTATGTACAGTAATTTTAATTCCTTTTTCATTTCTGCTCCAGGACAAGAATATCAGTTATGCTTAAAGTAGGATCACATAATGTACAAGAGATCATTTCATAATATTAAATGGCACAGATAGCTGTATCGCTGTGAACAGCTTTATTCGACCAGTACTGTATTAATTCAGTAATATGATGTGAATGTAATATTTATGCTATATCAATAACACCAAATGCAAATGGATCTTTAGCAGTGTGACTCACACTGATGTGATAAGCCACTGATTTTTCAGGGGTACAGCAGAGCTTTTCGCAGCTGCTCAGTTTATGTTCAGCCTCAGTTGCTGGAACTGCTAACTTTTCTGTTGAAAACCAAATGGGAAGTAGGCTCTTTTCGTCCCAAGATTTCCAGAGATTCCTTTTGTAAAGTGACTCAAGTACTTCCTGATTCAGACATTCTTTAGCAAGCCATTCACAAGACTTGAATATATCTTATTTTTTCACACTATGCTTTCTGGAAAGAGACTGGATGGAGCAGCACTGAGACAAGCCTTGTCAAAAAGTGTATTATAGAGCAACAGCTGTCTTTTTTGACTCTGGAGAAAACCTTTTACTCAGAAGGAACAGCCTCACTGGTTGCATTTGGGGCCACCATCTCCTGATCATATCATCTCTTACTGGACAGAAAATAGTTGTTTTTCCAATTCCATAAAAGCCTCCAGAACTCCTAGTTAACCCTCTGCTACACCTATGGTATTATGTGTTGGTATTAATCCTAGGCATACAATTTCTTGCCTCTGTACTGCACAGCATAAGTGCCCATAATTTCCAGTCAGTGAAAGAAATCCTCAGTTGTGTTAGCATTTTGACCTTGTAGTGTTTCTACCTGTGTTTGAAAAACAATGTGGATTAAAGGGTACACTGAACTGCTTCACCTAATTTTCAGTTTCTGGAAGGGTAGCATTTCAGGTTGGATATTAGGAAAACCTTCTTCTCAAAAATGGGTGATAATGCACTGGAACAGGCTGTCCAGGGAGGTGGTAAAGTCCCCATCCCTGGAGATGTTCAAGAAATGTGGAGGTATGGCACTGAGGGACATGGTTTGTGGGCATGGTGGGGATGGCTGACGATTGAACTAAATGATAGTAGAGATCTTTTCCAACTGTAATGATTCTATGATTCATTCCTTACCTAATCGCTTTTCGATTTTCCTATTGTCAGCAGAGTACAGTCCATGATATTGTTAATCATCCAATCAGATATGTGCATCTAATTTGTGATGAACAGATTGACAATGTTTACTGCTTGAACATTAACGATTAGCCCTTCACTGTATACAAAAGGAACCTGGACTTAATAGTTCAGATACATTATAGATGCCCACATTTAGTCAGAAGCATTACACTTTTTTTCAAGTATTGGTACCATTCTGTCTTTCCTAATTCCACCATAAGTGACACTGGAATGTCAAAACTTGTGTCTTTCTCATCATCCTTTCCTTTATCCATCTTGATTTAGAGCGTGTAAGCACAGTGGGCAAGAGTCTGATCCTTCCCAAAGTCCAGTTCTGAGCAAGATGGTTTTGTTTCTTGATTTTTGACCTAGGTGATGAAGGTCTATATTTTGATTTGATTTTGCCACAGACTTTTTTCTACAAATAAAGAACTACTTTAATTCACAGATGCATTATGGTAATCTGATAAAAGTCATTAAAGATCATCCTAATGCAATGCTACAAGCACTTAGGAAAATTGGAAAATGCAGTCTTAATTGAAGCAATGCGAATATCTCAGAAAATACATTATCCATCCAAATACTGTTTTTTATCCACAAATTTGAAACAGAAACTTCTATTTATTTTCCAAGATAGATTGATAATACTAATACTAATACTAATACTAATACTAATACTAATACTAATACATCACTGATAATACTAGAGTCAATTTAGCAAGTAGGTTTCTAGAAGATTTTTGTAATTCTTCAGTATCTGGGATTTGGATCTGTAATTATTCTATATATAAATGAATAAAGGAGTAACTGTGGTTCTTTTCCTAATGGAGTGAATCTAACATCTAAACCTAAGTTTCCAACAAATTCTTGCAGTTAAAAATTTAATTTCTTTAAATTCTTGATATAATTGCCGCTTAAGACACTTATTTGCATATTCATAGAAATGAAACACAAAATATGCATGAGCTCATTGAAAGTCAGTGTCTTTAAACTTCAAATGAATTTAAACTAAAATTCTTGATATTAAAAAATTTTAATGACTTAACACCTATATACTTAAATGTCGGAACTGACAGGAAGACCTAGTATGATTTTATCTTAAGTGAAATATAAACAATATAATTTATTTAAGTCCTTAACTGGAAATATGGTAGTATCATTTTTATGCTGATTCCCGAGTATCAGATGAATCTTTTGAAATGATTTGGCGTTTTCAAAGCAAGGAAACCTGTATTGCTTGTAGTCCTACAGAACAGTGGATTTTGTAGTGTAGATTTAGACTGAGTGTCTAGCATTGTTATCTTTACTGCTGTAAATGACCTTAAAGCATGGCAAAAGGGCCAGAAAAGGCTGAATTGAATGTTAATGTGGTGATGAGAATGCTTAGTTTTTTAGCACGGCATTTCAAGTTTTAGAATGAAAGTGTAAGCCATCTCTTAATTGATGTGGCAGGTCTCCGAAGTGGGAATTAGCCTGTGCTGCTTCATCTGTGTTGGTGTATTCATGTGAATGGTTACATGTATTAACAGTAAACAAAGGAGTTTTCATGGTGAAGTCCCGGCATTGAACTTCAATCTTCCTATTTCAGTTTGTTTTTCTTTCTAATAAATACACTAATTTAAGAAAAGTGAAAATTTACCTGCAGTGGTAGGGCGTGTTTAACTTCAATGTATTTTTTCCAGTGGTTTGTCTCGATGTTTTTGGAACAAGCTAGGAAGGCTATTTGTTACCTTGGTCTATTGCTGTTGGGCACTTTGAGACTGAGTTTATATTCTGTGACGGAAGAAACAGTGAGAAGTTTTGATTTGATTAAATGTGAGAACTGATAGACTAATTCATGTTATAACTGAGAGCTGGGCTAGTCATTGTACTACTGAGATTAATTGGATATTTTAACAAATGCCTGAGGCCATGTTCTTTCAGTTACACATTTTTTTATCTAGATCTATAATGCTACAACAATTGAAGTTAAATTATAATTTTCAACTACTTTGGTCAATCCAATGTGAAAGAGTCTCCTTAAATTCTTTTTGTTTAGACTAAGGTTGCAGTGCTTTAATCTAAATCAATTTGGAACAGGGCTAAACCAAGCCAAAATAAGGAATTTTTGAAACAAGTGTCAAAAGGCGTGATTTTAATTGGACCAGTTTAACAGAATTGAGGACTGAGTTTGAGCAAAAATAGGGCACAGATCCATTTCACTTGTCCCCTACCCATCTCATTTTCACTTTGGTCTTCATGAAAGTGATAGTGCCCTGAGCTACATATGAGCAAAATGATACAGTCATAGAAGATCTTGGGCTGGAAGGGACCTCAAATATCATCTTGCTCCAATCCTCTACTGTGGGCAGGGTTGGCAAAATATGTGAATCTTATGCAATCTTATCTCTTCCCTGCAAACAGTAGCATCATCATTTTAGATATATTGGGACTCACATACCAGAAAACCACTAATCATTGCAAGTTTTTTGATGTAGGATGTAAGAAATATTTTGTGTTGCCATGTGTTTCCATACCAATGCTGTTAATCGCTGATGAAAACAGAATACCTGGCAAGATAAACTTTTGATTTGACGTAACATGGGCACTCTTGAGTTCTGAATGTAAAAGTCAACCTTTGTGCTTCACTTCTAAGTCTGTAGGATAATGTGCAGAAGCTTATTTTTCTTGAAGTAGAACATTTCTTTGCAAAAATTCTCTTAAGCTTGGATCAAACATAGGTGGGAAGGAAACACTGAGAAACGGTTGCTGAAAGAATCAGAGGCAATTTCATAGAATCATAAACTGGCTTAGATTTGAAGGGACCTTAAAGATCACCTAGTTCCAATCTCCTTCTGTGGGCTGGTTGCCCCACCAGCTCAGGATGCCCAGAGCCCATGCAACCTGGCCTTGAGAACCTCCAAGGATGGGGCATTCACAGCTTCTCTTGGCAGCCTGTGCCAGGGTCTCACCACCCTCTGAGTAAAGAATTTCTTCCTAACATCTAATGTAAATCTCCCCTCTTTTAGTTTATAGCCATTCCCCCCTACATCTAAGTATGTTGTGGATGGAAACATCAGCTGAGGCCAAATTGAAGCCTAGTGAGTGTCTTGTCCCAGAATTATTCCTGGGGGAAAGAAGAGGACTTGGAAGCTCCTCAGCAAGGCTTCTTCCAGCTTTTTGTTGGAGAGCTTTAAGGCTACCAGTGCTTCTCCAGAAAGCTCCAGAGCTCAGGACCCTCACAGAGGAAAGCACACTTATTTTTGAACTATGTATGAGTTCACCTGTATGTAGTACACCCAACACTACCCCTCTATACCTGCCCAGCATAATGTGTATGCTGTACGTGGTTACAGGATGCAGGAGACTGACTACAGCCATGATGAGAGGAAATACCATACAGCAGTGACTCTGTTTCTTATGTTACCTGGGATGGAAGCAGGTGGTTATCCTCAGAAGCTTCCTCATTCTTTCCTGGGAGCTCTCACAGCTGGAGTGAAAGAGAACATTGAAGGAACCTATAATGATCACTTAAGAAGCATCTTCTGGCAGTGGCATGAAAAGCTAAGAACAAATGTTGATAAATCACACTTTTAATTCATATTGTATGAGCCAAATACACAAAATTGGGGATGCAGAGAGAGTCCGTAAATTATAGGCTGCTGTATCAGAAGAGGAGTCTATTTGATTGATTATTAGAGGATGCTGATGAACCATGAAAATAAAAAAGACAACATGTACCATTAAATGAAAAACATTCTGCATCCCTACATTGCCAGATTACAGAGCTTTCTGAAGCTTCATTTTTTCTGGAGAACATGCTTGTTCCCAGGTAGTTGGAGAAACACAAATAATTAGACATCATTAATATCCAAGCATCTTTAAATTTTGGAATGTCTTAAAATATCTGCCAGATTTTAGATCTTTTTCTTGCAGGGCACATTGTTGCACAGAAGCAAAGTCTTTTGGATGTCAGAGGGAAGTTCTTTACAGAGTGGTGAGTTGCTGGAACAGGCTTCCCGGAGAGGTTGTGGATGCCCCATCTCTGGAAGTGTTCAAGATCAGGTTGGATGGGGTCCTGGGCAGCCTGGTCTGGTATTAAATGTGGAGGTTGGTGGCTCTGCCTATGGTAGGGAGGTTGGAAGTTGATGATCCCTGGGGACTCTTCCAGCCCTATTCCACGATTCTATGATTCTGTGGTAGCAAATTGAAGAGTGACAGTGTCCAGAAACTCACACTTGTTAATCTGTGCTGTCAAATCAGCTGAACAGTTCCTGGCACAGACACTAACCTGGAGAATAGTCTGAGAGTGAGCAGAGGCCACAGGTCACTGATTCTGCAGCACTGACTGAAGGAAGCAATGCTACACTACTCTCTAAAGCTTCGGTCCTGTGCTCCAGTCCTCCCCATGCTACAATCCACATCGCCTGAGAATATGAGAATGTCTTGTCTGCAGCCGTCTTTTCCAAGTCGCAACTTCACAGCAACTTATGCATAGCTTCAATTTACATTTCTAATTAGAGGTAGGATTAACTTAAGCAAGCATTCCATTGAACTGGAACATCAGTACGGCTAAATTTCTGCTTCCTCTCAACAGCTTGCTTCCTAGAAGAAAGCCGCATACACAACTAGGCCAAAATAGCTGGACCAATAGAGAAGCAAATAAACAAGAAAGATAGCAACTTTTCCTTGTATGTTAAAATACAACAGTATTAAAAGACCTTTTTCATTGTATGAATATATTGTTGCAATTTTAAAACAGTGTTAAAAAAATTGGACCATGTTCAAATGATATAGTATTAATTATTTTTCAAACATCTCCAACTTTCACAGTCAAATAGCTATTCCTTTTAGTATGCCTCAAAAATATAAACACAACAGAAAAATCCCAACAGCCCAGCTCAAAAAGGTGTGATAGCTGTATATACAGAAAGCCAGGATTGTAAAGCATTTCTGTTTTGTACACATCACTGATTTTTGTTGCTCTGTGCTTCCTCTGAATTTTGGTGTTGTTGAAACAAGCACATCTTCTGTTTGTGTATGATCCACAGAGTATCTTTCTGCCCAGATGTTTGTGTGACACTGTTCACAGAGCAATGTTATATCTGTGGTTAAATAGCCAGAATACCAGTGGGTGAGCAGCAGAGTTATTGTGGAATGTATTCTAGCTTCTGGCTTGTGGCTAGATCCATTTTTAAGTTTAGCTCCAGTTATCCATCTGATGCAAATGGCTCTGAGTTATCTGTTCTGTAAATGCCAGATGCTGTCATCTGAACTCAAATCTTTGCTTATTGCTGTAAAAGATAGCTGTATTTTACCAGCTTCTGTTATTTAAATGAGCTGAACATGTTTTGCTGATCACTTGACTGAAACTAAAGCATTGTGAGTATGTGTGCTTTGTTGTCAGCAACCAGTGAAAGATCAAAGGATGGCACTGAACACTGTCACAGATTCTAATTAATTGGCACTTATTTGCTTACATCTCAAGTTAGCCCATGAGCAGTCCCCTAAATCTGAAGTAATTGGTGACTTGTTATATTTTTTTTTAAATAATGTCGCATTTTATTTTCTACTTTGTACATGCATCCTGTTATGGTTTTAAGGAATACTTATTCTAAATATTCTAAACGTATAAAGAATATTTCTTATGTTGAAGAACACAGTGAAAATGAGACATAAACATGCCCCATTCATAACAACTTCCCATAAAAAGAAGTTCCAACACTAGGTCTTCATTTAGGCAGTATAGATTTATTCATTAGATCTTCATTTATACATTATAGAATGTATGCCATTTGATCTAATGTTGAAAGAGAGTTCATACTAAACACAACTGTAGTGACAGTTTTAGATTGTCCCTTTTAGGATTCCTAAAGCAGCAAGAGGAGCTCAGCCATAAAAAAAAAAAAAAAAAAAAAAAAAAAAAAAAAAAAAAAAAAAAAAGTATAAATCTATAAATTTCCCTTGAAAACTCTTTTTAGATACTGATTTTAGTCATTAATGATCAAAATTAGCTGTTGATTGGAAACACAGTTGAGTTTGGATTTTCTTGTTAATATGAACAGACGAATATACAATAATGTACAGAATAACATACCACAGTTTACTCTCTAGCTGTTGTGTACATATTTTCTTGTAAGTTAGATCAAGACTAAATAGAACTGTAACTTCACCTCTGGTTTGGGAGCAGAAAGAAGAAAGTGGTTGATGTAAATAGGATAGCTGTCGAGGCCTGTCAAACTTATGGAGGTTTGTTTTTGTTTTTAATTTGCCTGTGCAGAGACATTAAACAACTTATGATTAGATTCTGTATGAAAACTCTTTCATTAAATGGAATGAAATTTCTTAGATCAACTGTCAGAAAGTAAGGGTAAGTGTGAAAATAGTGACATCTAAAACTGTTAGACTATACTAATTTGTGCATTTTTAATCTTTGAACTATTTAGCCATATAATTTAAAATATAAAGAGGTGCTTAGATCACTGGATGAACATTTAAACCACAGCAACAGTAGAGAAAGAAAGTTTGTGACTTATTTCCTGTTGGTCCATTTAGGCATAATAAAAGGTATCTACATTTCAGGCCAGAGTTTAATCTTCTGAAATAGAATCACATAACAAGATACATTAATTGCCACCAAGCTTTCTGGATTACGAAAATCTTCTCATACACCTTTTCAACATAGAAGAGCTGTTGACCATGGGCTTCATATTCAGCTAGTTTGTGCTCAACTCTGTTGACAGTAAGAAGCAAAACTTTGAGATTTGTTTGGTGGAACAGAAACAGAACAGATCTAATGAGCTTGTTGTAACCTGTGATAGAAAGCAGTGCAGAAGTCCAGGTGATCTGGAGTTTGTTCTGGAATGGTGAGTTTTACCAAGGCCAGTTTCTGCTGCTGTCATCTGGGTATATAGAAGGATATGACCGGCTTTGAGTTGAAATTTACCACTCCAAGCAACTGGCTGGGGGAAATATTTTTCATGGGTGTGAGATCTTATTCCAAGTGAGCAGACTAGAGGCCCTTCCAAGAGCTGACTAGGTTTATGAACTGTGGGTATGTACTCTTAATCTTAAAAAGTTCTGTCAAGGCAATGAAACTTCAGAAGCCTCTTGAGGATAACTATCTGAATTCTCTTTAGCTAGCTTAAAAGATTAATGAAATGGTTTTGCTTTGGTGGTAATGGCATAGTTGTATATCAGGAGGAATGTCTGGAAATATATATCTATTACTTCTTGTTAACACTTGAATTTTTTTCACCTTTCCATTTTACTCAGTGGTTGCTTGAGGATAAAGCTGAGAAGAAGACTCATGCTTTTGGGACTTCTTTTACATTATGCAAACTGGAAGAGAACTTTCTGAGCCTCTGAAGGTTAACACATTCAGATAAGAAAAGGGTTGATGTGTTAATGGGATGTTCTCATGCTTCATTTTTGCACAGACCAAGTACAGTGTTTCTGCCCCAAACCATGTCATGTGTTTTAGAATGAATTTATGTTGAGAGAGACCACTAGGGAGTAAGAAGGAATAGCCAAAAGATACATGTTTTTCTTGATAAATCTAGGCATCCTATTTAATATAGCATCATCAAACATGTACTTGAATGAAGCCTTCAGCTCCCCTTAAGTTTTTAATTCTCTGCAGAAGAAACCTCAGAAGGAACACTTCTTTGCGAGGAAAGATCCTTAAACTTATGCCTCTTCTTAAGATTAATTTCCTACTCAGGATCTGAGGAATAGCATGAGAAGTGTGCAGAGAAAGTATTCAGCAGCAAGAAATACCCGCTGTTGCTTGAGGGAATAGCAGTTCCATGCAGTGGTTGTCACATCTTTTTAAACACTGATTAATAGGTGGATCCGTTACAGAAAGCATGCATATTTAATTTATTCAGAGAAGAGTTGAGTGTATGTTACCATGCACAGGCCTTTTTCTCTAACACAGCATTTCACATTTACAATATTGTAATGTTACAACTACTGAGAACACAGTGGAAGAGAGATGACTGTTAACTCTTAGCACAGAGTACTAAAAATACAATGTGGTCTGTAAGAGATATAAACTGACATACAAGAAAGTATCAGTGATGTAATTTAAATAGAATAAAAATGATGTTGTCATCAGTATTTGGATATATATTCTTAGGTTAGACATTTTCATTTGTGACACCTAGTTCCATATTCTTTTCATCCACACTGTTTTATGGGCAAATGTGTTATTTGGAGAACAGCATGTGGAAACACTATGGAAATGGCAATTCTGTGAAATACCATTTGAGAACAGGGACACACTTTTAAACAAGGAATGGAATTCAGGTCAAGCATCACAAATGAAATGGTTATTGTAAAAGCAGTGAGAGCTAGCCATCTGCCACTGCAGCACTCAAAGGGGCTGAGATGCAGGGTCTCTGCAAAGATATTCCTACTGCAATATCAGTTAAGGCCAACAGAAATCTCAGCTACAGCCATTAGTATAGTACTGATTTTCTGAAGTGACAAATATAATAGCTTAAAAATGTTGTGCTTGTGTCTGTGGAATAAAGTCAAGCAAGGAGAGGAACTACCTTATTTTAAAGAAGGCAATTTGCACCCCTGAAGAAAATGATCCTGAATTATTTACTCGGAGGCTGATTATAGCTCCTTTTTTGGCATGAATAAGATGTTCTGTGTGTTGGTGCCATGCTGAAGATTTAAATGTCCCACACACTGGATCCAGACTAGGGCTGTGGCAACTACTGCACAGCTGATGACAACAAAGGCTGGTTTCAAGCTCATTGTCATCACCATGGTGTTACACCAGATGAATGGGTGGCATTGATTCTGATTGGCATATTCATTCACATGCATTCAAAGCTCATGAATTTTACTTAACACGTCCCTTTGCTTATTGGCTGGGATTTAATTGGAGTGATGTATTGCAGCACTGCTAGATGAAGTGGAACAGTTTCTTTTTTTTTTCTTTTTTCTTTTTCCTTGTTTTTCTTTCTTTCTTTCTTTCTTTCTTTCTTTCTTTCTTTCTTTCTTTCTTTCTTTCTTTCTTCTTTTTTTTTTTTCCTTTCTTTTTTTTTTTAGTTCCCTTTCTTCCAAACCTCCCAACTAGAGACACCACAGCATTATTTTTTACAATCACCAAAGCATTTCCATGTATGGAACCTAATACTTGGCTTTATATCGCAGTTTGCATTTAATATTTGGAGACAGAAAAGTAAATAGACATAGGAAGAACTCACACAGATTTAAGTGTTGACTTTCATTACTGGGCTCACAAATTGTTTATTTAGTGTTTTTTTTTTTTTTACATACCAAGAAAGCAAGAGGTCTTTTTTTTTTTTTTTTTTTTTTTTGCTTCTATGATTTTTTTCCAGCTTTCCCATATTTTAACATCTTTTTCAGCTAGTGGGGAGAATCTTGACCTATCAACCAACAGATCAGATTGTTGGTAGCATTCCAAGTAGTGCATAAGTATGAGATTATGTGTGTGTATCTTACAGATATACTCTTGTGTATATACAAATTTATACACATTTTTACAGGGTATAATCAAAAACATTCGGAAAGAAAACAAAATGTTTTCACTGAAGAGAAACCTATGTTGAGAGTGTCACTTTTAGCCTGAAAAGCAAAAACTTTCATCTGAAAATCAAATATATTTGTCAGCAGAGTATAATGAAATATTTGGTTTGAGGTCAGATCAATCCACGTCAAGATATTTCAGTTTGCTGAACAAGATCAAAGTGTTTCATTTCAAGGCAGTTCTGTACACACTGTGAAATGTATTGGCAGAAGCTCGCTGCTACATAGGGTCAATATAGAAAGTACCCTTTAGGAGCAATTAATGGCATCCATGGTTCCTGCTCTGAGCTACATCTGGAGCTCTTGAGGCTTTCTCCATTGTTTCTAGAATCCAAGCAGACTGATCTTCTTGGGCAAAAGTTATCACTGCGAATAATGTCTGCCTGTGTCTGCACGAGTTTCTTAACCCCCAGCCTCCTTTCCCTCCATTTCTCCTGCAGGAAATGGCATCAACCAGTGCGTAATCCCATGATAACTCATGGTCTGGTGTCTTGTTGACTGCAGAAGCTACACGAAAGTCATTCTGTAAAAAATGGATTGCAAGCAATGCACATAGATAATATGCAAGAACATTTCTAACTCACTGGTGAGAATGATATACACTGTATATGTGTGAATATACAGGAATTACATGTATGAAGGCTGCTCTGAAAGTACTGCCTCCTATTTTATTATGTAGGCCCATGATGTCAGAGGCAGATGTTGCTGAGGATGTACCTTCCCACCATCACTCCATTTCATGTTGTTGCTATGTGACAGATGGCAGTGAAGAGGCAGTCTGACAAAATGGCTTCTGACATAGAAGTGTGCGTGAAGCAAAGGTGTGTCACTGAATTCCTCCACGCGGAAAAAATGACACCCATTGACATTCATCAACACTTGCTGAACATTTATGAAGACCAAGCATTGGATGTGAGCACAGTGAGGCAGTGGGTGGTGTGGTTCAGCAGTGGTGACAGCAACAGTGGCGCACCTCTGCTGGTGCAGATTTTTGTGATCATAGCATGCAGGCTTTTGTCCAAGGCTAGCAACAATGCATAGCTAATAGTGCTGACTATGTTGCAAAATAGTGTTTTGTAACTGAATTTTCTCTGTCAAATAGTATTATTGTGCTCTTTGCATCTTCTGTATTTTCCATGGAAATAAATAGGAGGCATTACTTTTGGAGTAACCAATGCATATGCATTGTATTACTACTAGCATATATAATCAGTTAAAGCAAAATCACATGAAAGATTTTAAGTAATGTGGATATAAAGCTACAAATATGTCAGATAAGACCTAGAGAGTATTTGAAAGACAAAGGAAGAAAATGATGATGTGGATTTCTGTTGGCTTTAGCTCAGTTGAGCAAATGTGTCAGTAATTTCACCATGCTCATTTAGTATGTAGAAGTAATATATGGAAAAATAAGACTGTATCGAGCACCTTTATGTTTGTTGTTTCTATACATGATTATGTACTTAGTGTGTTCATTCTGGAATTAAAAGGTACTTACTGCTGCTTGCTGTCTTCAGAAAACTGCCAGGCAATGCAATTCTGACTAGTTTTTCTTCTTTACAGCTAGCTAATACAGTGATGTGCTCAATAACATACTATAGCTATGAAAATATAGCCCACACATTGCCAAAGTCTGAACATCTCTGAGGCACAAGCCAGAAAAGCCACAAATAATCTAAATCATAAACGTTTTTTTCCCAGACTATTGCTGTGTTTCTTTTTTCCTGTTTTATGTGTCATGACATGATTTACTGCTTTTTGTGTACTGAATCAACCATGGTTGTTTGGAGGTAATAAAATTAAGATTATGAACATCTGCCTAGCTATAAGCGGTTCTTTTGGTTTATGCGGGTTTTTTGGTGTGTGAATGTAGTTGCACATATAGCACTGTCTGCTTTCTTCACTGATACACTAGTGGAGAATAAGTATGACTTGCTTTTACAGAAATACGTGAATACGTGCACATGCCTCAGTTACGGTAAAATGAAAAAAAGATCTCTGTCATTTGATACCTTTGAATCAACAGTTCTTGATTAATCTGATAGAGCATATATATGAAAACTATTGGGCTTTCCATTCTGCAATTTCAAGTAGCATTACCAGCCTGAACTACGTTCTCTGGAGACATCCTAAATATTGCTGGTTTGGCTAAAGCACTGTGGCTGAGAATGTGAAGCTTCACAAGTAACTTCTCCTGAAACTTTTTAAGAAAGTCATCAGTTCTAACTATTGCTGTGAATGTAGTCCAAAAGATTGGAAATTGATGGGAGACCTTCTAATCTCTTCAGCACTAAATTAAGCTTTTTGTGGTTCAGAGTAGACTATAAAGTTGTACAATTATGATACTGGGATATAAAAACAACTCTTTCAGAAAAAGCAAAAATGTTTTTTTGTGCAGTGCTGAAATCCCCATTTTCTCAGTCCGTTATTTTCTTAGTATGCAAACTGAAATAGTTTTATTTATTTGGAGAAAACACCAGAAATAGAAAACACCAGAAATCAAAAACCGTTAAAAGAAAAGCACTGATATTGGTATTTTGTCTTCGAGTTGTGCTTTATGTGAGTCAGAATATGGAAGACATATCTGAAGTTCCAGTGGTGAATCAAAGCAGATCATAAAATCATAGAATCATAGAATGGCTTGGATTGCAAGGGACCTTAAAGAGCACAAAATCACAGAATCATAGGGGTTGCAAGGGACCTCCAGAGATCATCTAGTCCAATCCCCTGCTAAAGCAGGTTCCCTGCAGTAGGTTACACAAGACAAAACTCTGCCAAAGCCTGAATCAATGTGTTTAGAGTCATAGGCTGCAGGGGTTTAATGACACTGACAGTGAGACAACACTCATGTGTGGCATGGGTCTGGGTGCAATGTGGATCCAAGCACAGTCCTGCTAAAGCAGCAGTAGAAGCAGAGACCAGTGTGATCTGTTCTAATGGGGATTAATGGTGTATCAGGCATTTCCCCTATCTGGCCTTTGCTTCCTCCAAGGGAAAAGGCACTATCTCAGTACGGTTCCTTGTCTCCTTCCGCAGGAAAAGAACAACAGACATCATATCCACAACCCAGGACAGACTTATCCCATTGGAAAGAGCAAATATTGCAGGAAAACATTCTCCTTTGATGTATCTAGTAGCAGAGAATGGTGCTGCTAGGCAGTGGTGCTGTTTTATCCTGTATTCAGGCTTTTGTGCAACTCACACATTCCAGCCCTTCATCAGGGAACTGCTAGCTTAGCAACATTAGCATGGTGTCAATATTTGTCTGCCAAAATCTCACCATTAAGTAGGCTGCTAAAAGCTAGGTTTTACAGATACTAATTACTGTCTTTCCATATCTTCCCTTCCCTTAACCTACTCTTCCCCTGCCTTATCACGAGAAGGGATCACTTCAGTCATAAAGGAGATTCAGTGGTTCCTATCACTAGCTCTTACATTAAAGATACTAAGTACATTTGTTTGGACATAATTGTTAGTTAAGCTTATTCAAGGATTTTCAAATTTCCTGTATGTTTTTTCTCTTTCAGTATTTTAACCTGGTGTCAAATGCACTCTACTAAAAGCACATAGAATATTATGTGCTCCTGTATGTTTCATCCCTCCTTTGCTTCTCTAAAACTGCTTTCTCTGGCAATTTAATGCCGCCACACAGATGGCACAGAAGTTTCGCCTGGTTAGAATGAGAGGAAATGAGCGGCCTGAGTAGCAGCAGAGGGTATAAAATAGCTCTCGAGACATTTCCCGGAATGAAAATATGGATACTGTATTATATCACAGACAACAAGCATTGAATCTGTAACACCCACATTGGACTTCTGAGAGCTGCCTCTCCTAGTTCCAGTTATCGGAATAATTTTTTTTAATATGATGAATCTACATAACATGAAACATTAGAACTTGAAGTGTATTTGTATATGTAATATTTATTAGTTTCAATTGGAATTGGGCACTTTTCCAAGATCTGGACCACTAGTTCCTGATGTGGCTGTGCACATGCAGGGGATCAATCAGGGACAGAAATAAGCAGATGAATGTGTAGGCAGCAAGAACTGTGTTAGTTGCCTTGTCTTGACATTGCCAAAGAAAGTTTGGTGTGGCCTCACGTCTGTGGCCTCGAGGCTGCCATCTGTTTCACCTAACTGTGTCTATCCAGAGCACTGGCACGTGTGAACTGCTACAATCCAGACCCCATATTGAGGGAGATGGGTTACCCACAGCCACCTACAGACAGGTAATAGGGACAGCCTGAGATGTCATTTGGATAATGAGGTAATAGGAGAAGGTAGTTCTGTACTAAGAACCAAATAGGTTCCCCAGCTAATCATGGGTTACAAAACACAGAAAAAAATAGCAAGATGCTGTTAAAACATTTTAATGTCTGTAGATAAAGGAAAGAAAAAATCATAGAATCATAGAACAATTCATAGAATTCGTCATCTGTAAAGGAAAGCAAAGGTCCAATGCATTTCCCCTATATTAGTGGCCTTTTTTGATGGGCTAGGTTATAGGAAATATTTACACAGAGCTACAGGCATGACACTGCACCCATGGTGATCTATGGCTTTTAGAGTGGCAGCAGGTGGCTGGATGTCATTCTGTATAGCATCTCACACAGGACCAGGTGAGATGCTATTGACAAACAAAGACAAATGAGTGGAACCTTTGATCTCCAAAATAAAATGAACATAAAGACTTTCCTAACTTGTACTGAACAGAGATTGTAAATATTACACTTCTATGATAAACACTAGGAAGAAAATTTATTAGTTATTTCCATAAGTTGAATGTTTCTTTGATATGTAATAGCTTATAGTACACATATGCTACTCGTATAGACATACAGACACAATGCTCATACTACGAATAGTGTAGGTTTAATATGATTCAAAGATGTCTGTTTGTGAATATATATGTGTATATGGATCTTTCTGTATATACATATACACATTTTTAGAAGTATATGCATACATAGCTATAGATATACATAGATTTCTGGATCTAGAAACATGCATCTTAATTGTCATGCACAGATATATTGCTGTTCAAACAAATGGATACACATACACATAATAAAATATGTATCTGGGAAAACATCCATATTTGCACACTCAGATATATCTATCTCTATATGATATAAACAGCAATAGAGATAGGGACATCACGTCAAAACTTCACCAGTATATACCTTATTGTTATGAGACTGTCATCCTCCTAGTTTATAGAAGACTGAACACTGAGCAGAATTTGAGCGTAAGCCTACAGTACCAGCTTCCACTTGACTCCAACCTTCGCTTCGTCAGTCAGCGCGGCTGGTAACAACTAGGGGTTTACTGGTGTGATAGGTGAGCTCCATCCGTCAGGGCTAATGTTGTGAGACAGTTGTGCCTCCTTTTGTTTCCATATTCCCTTGAGGACACATTCTGGAGGCACGGTTGTGTTTACTCTGCAATTTAAAACCATTTCTTTGTTGTTGTTTTGTTTTTTAAAGTCAGTAATCACGTTTGCTTTACTTCCTTCCTGCTTTCACTAGAAATCACTGTTTACCAGTTTTGGTGTGGCCAGATGACTAAGTCAATATATATTAAGGAACACATAACAATGTTGTGATGAGAATTAGCGGTACTCTGAAAAGACAGAAACATTGGCTGCTGTGTTTTGTGCTGTTTAGTCTGGGGGTAATGAAGAGCTCACAGATGACCTGATTTCATTAAAGTAGGTCAGATTTGACTGAAACATAGCTATGGCTCTCTCCCAGCACTGCAGTGTCTCTCTCCACAACCCTCTCAGCACCCCCCTCCTGTCACCTCAGCATTTGCAATCTTTCAGGGATTTACCTTCAGGCTTTGTTAGTATCTTAGCCAAATATATACTATAAGACGTAGTAGCTCTCCAGAGCTCCCTGTGTTTTGCCAGAGGATGTGTGATGGAAAGGATGACTGTACTTCCGTCTTTTAATGCAGAAAAGGTGATGGTGTGAGAAGATAGCACACTTGATAAGAGACCATTTATATAGCACAGATATTTCCCAGTGAAATCCTATCTGGATGAGGTACCTACCATGTTTACTGTGAGGTAGCTGAGCCAGATTAACAACAGTATCATGCAAAACTTTTATCTAATTTTCTACTTATTTGCCATGCTTCATTTCTGTGTGTTTTGTAGTAGAGTAGCCATTCTGATTTGGCAAGATTCCACCAGAGAAACATCTTACAAAAAGGGTTCAGAGCATGACTTTTCTAGACCTTGTGTTCACACGTAAGTCAGTAGATATGAGAATTGTTCACAGCTTTTGATGGGATGGATGTAACACTGTGAGATGCTGGAAACAGATGACATGAGGTATTGTCATCTAACAGAATGTCTGCCAAGTGGGTTTCCTACCAGCATCACTGGGAGTAAGGTGGGTTCTATAGGCCAGATCTAAACTAAGATGTTAGAGAAGCTATTCAGACATCTTGGAAAAAACAAACAAAAAAACAAAACAGGTTCTGTGAGGTGAAAGAATGACATAGTAAGATTTATATAGGACACAGACTTTACCTGGAAGAGATTTTGACTGGGCTGATAAATATCCTCAGACTTTCTTTTCAGCAGCTAAAACTGCACAAATTTATATGCTGAAATTTTCTTGTTACTTTCATTTGCAACCTATAGATATATCCCAGAGAGATATTACTTCCTATGTCTCTCTGTTTAAAAGACTATCAGATATTTTTGTGCTTCGTGTGAAAATGTCTCTGAAATTTTATCAGCCAAAATACATTACCTTACTTTCACAGACGTACTGCATTTAAACCATGGCCTATGTAACTGCTGAAATTTGGAGACTTTGCTTTCCCAGCTCCTTCCTCCTCACTTCTCTTCTTTGCCCTTAATTGTAGTGATTGTGCCCCTCATGACTTCTAAAGCTGAGTGTTTTGTTCTCCCATTTGCTTCAGGTCATTACAGTAAAATCTTTTCATTCCTGAAATCTTTTTCCCCCCATTAGTCTTGAGACAAATAAATTGATTGTGATTTTCAGAGGCAACTGGGGTGGTCAAGCAGTTCCCAGAGAAGTCTGTAATAAGATTACGTGTCTTAGTAATCTGAGGACCATGGGTTTCTGAAAATTCCAAGACTTCTGGCTACATTTTGGCATTTTTATATTTCCTCTACTTGCTCTTCCTTTGCAAAAAGTGCAGTAATTCTATACAGTTCACCCCATTATAAGTAAGTCCAATATTATTTATTCTAACAGGGAAATATCGTGTCTTGTTTAACATAAAGAAATAGAACACTTTGGGTCATCAAGTCCTGTCTTCTTACTAGTAATTAAACAATGTAATTCTGTCCCTAAACATACCAGATTCTATTGCCAAACTACTTTGATTTCCTTCTCTAATCCAATATTCTCTTGTAATTGAGATCTACCTGAACTGAAAGCTTTGAAGACATGAGCTCTGTCAGATAAAAGCTGTGTTTAAAATGATCTGTATGATCTGATTTAAATGAAGATTGCCATAGTCTCAGTAAAAGAAGAAGGGAAAGAGGTTTTATAAAGAAAAGCATACCTGTTCTCAAGATCTTGCTGTGACTTGGGAGTCTTTGTTTTAGTACTCCTCTTCTCTTCTGACAGAACGTGTGCTTGTCCACCTGTCTGTGCTGTAAACACTTTCCATTACCCCCATTTTGTGCATGAGAAAGTAAAACAGGAACACAGCAGACATCTAAGCAAGCTGTCTGTGAACTATGGCAGTATGAAGGACAACAGAGCTAAAAATCAACAGCCCACAAACAGTGGGATAATACTTCCTGTGTAATGCCATAATGCTTGTCCATTTCGGGACATTTGATGACACTGGTGGGAATTCTGCTTGTATGGAGCTGTACAAATCCAAGGTTTGCAGTTTGTACTACCTGAGTAATGGCTTGGGTTACTCCGGGGTGACTCAACTATAATGTTGTTACAGACTACAGTTGTGATTGCAGCTGTATCTGTTATTTCTTTTCTAACTGAAAGATGCGAAAGATGGGTGCTCAGTGATTTTTCTCAATACGGATTAACTGGCAGAATCTTCATTTTCAGGCTCAGATTCATCTTTTATAAGCTTCAACAAAGGCATAAGACTTTAGTTTACTACCGCCCTCAAATCAAAGGAGGAGATCAAAATCCTCGCCTTGAAAAGATTATGCAACTCAGTAGGACCTGATCTTGCTGTATTATTGCATCCATTGCAACTGCACAGTTCAGGCAGGTGTTAGTTTCAATTAACCTGGGATTCAGGTATTCACAACATCTTGTCTGCCAATTATCCACATAATTACATGGCCCTGGACTGTAGAATAGAATCAGCCATCATGCTAGGCATGCGTGATTACTGAAGAAAAGAGGAATTCAGAGGGTGTATGAGTAAAGCACAGCTCCAATGATCATGGACAAAAGTGGTCTTTAGTGAAGAAAGCTTATTTACTAGGCTCTTGCTGATCTCTTGAATGCAGAAACTGTGCCAACACTGTTTATGTGACACGCAGATGCCTCACAGCTGTCCGCTGTTTTTGTATTCTTATTCAGTCAGTAGGTAAAGTGAGAACTTATTTAGCATTTTTCAAGGAAGAAACTGAAAGGCATTCCAGAGAGCTAATGACACAGCCCTACATGGCAAGAAATCAAATATGAGAGTCAAGTAAACCTTAAATCCAACTTTCTCAGACTAGGATGTCAGCTGAAAAAGACAACTGCTGACATTTTGATCTGAAATATCTACTGACTTGGTCAATATGAATACCTTTTTTGTATTGCTCTGGCACTGTACTGTCAAAATTTAATCCACCGTGGGCTTCCACATAAAGATCTTCTAAGGTCAAAGGCCAAAGGTCTTTCTGAGCCTCAAATGCCACACACCATTGTACTATTTTAAGCTACGATGCTATAGAATATGTGAAATTATGGACCAAATGCTTTGCAAAGTAGCAGGTTTGTTTGTAGTCTCAAATTGTGTAAAATCTACAGCCTATTTTTATGTAGGAAGTATTCTCGTATGTGCAATAATTTTTGCTTTTATTTTCAACATAGAATCCTTGCCATCAAACAAAATGCCTATTTGTAAATTCCTGCAACATTTTCTAAGCACGGCTTTAGAACAAATATTAACAAAACCAACAATTTTCCAAAGAGCATAAATATCCACGTTTTAATTTTTATATAAATTCTTTGGTTTTAATGCATGGGATCTGATTAACTGCTCTGCTATGAATAGCACTTAATTTTCTCATTCCCTTCATATATATTTGTACTGGTGTGTATATTTATATACACAGGTTATTCTTTTTAAAAAAAGTCTAAATGATGGAAGTTGTAAGTGCTTTATAGAGGGATTTTTGTATTTCTCCAGTAAGAGAGCTAATCAGTTTCTACTGAAATTCTGTATTATGCCAAATAAAGCAGTTCAAACATATACCAGTTCTTTGAGAACTATAGTACCAAAAGCTCAGGGACATTTGTCCCACAATGCAGCTTTTTCTCGACGTCATATCCATACATCTTATATCAATCACAGATATAATCTATTTGACAGCTGTGCGTTTGGGGCATTGTGATACACGAAGGTTCCAGATTAATACATGAGCTCAGAGATATTTGCTGTCATGAAAATAACAGTTTTAATGCAGTTTGAGTGTTGTCTGTATTCAGTTTTAAGAAAACTAATTGGGCCACAAACCTATGGATATTTCCACAATTTCATCCTGATTTAAATAACACAATCCTTTTCTTAATAATATCTAGGTTTTTTTTTCACAGAACTGAGGCAAGACCGAGGCATTGAAAAAGAAAGCATACAGGACTACTGATATGCTGGTAAATATACTGCTGACTTCCCCACCTCCTTCTTGGATGTACTAGTGAGAAATAGCAGAGTTGTGAAGGTTTGTTATTTTATTTTATTTATTGCTGTCATTAATATTATTACTGAAGGACAACTCAAGCTTCTCATTGCTCCTGCACGAATTTTGGAGCATGGCCAGAGTAGTCCCTTTCTGTGGGGGATGAAAAGTCAGACAAAGCAGCAAAAGAAAGGAGATAACAGCAATGAGTCATTTGACTCACATAACACACATGCTGATCTGCATCTTGCTTCTGTGAAACCCATGAACTGAGGGATGTATAGGCAGGAAGATTGCCTGTAAGACATTACAGTTACCTTCATGTGTTCTCCAACTTTGAAAAGCTTGGACTAGAACATTGTTCCATCTGGTTCAAGCCATGTTTTATAAGATATACAATCCAGCCAGAAAGGGTCCGGAGTGAACAATAGAATGATCACAGAATGATCTAGAAAGTGTCATGCTTGAAGAAAGGACTATAAACTGAGAAAAAAGTGGAGAGGCACATTTACCTGCTATATGGTGGAACCCTGCAGAGAGGGCAGGAATATACCAAATAGAAAGTATGGAGGTAGCTTGGGTTAAGCACTCAAAAACCTTCTTTCTCATGAAAGTTACTATATTGAAGGACTGGAATGAGCTGCATGTAGGGGCCCTGGAGTCCCTTTTAGAAAAGAACTATAAAAGTAGGTTAGACAAATAGTTTTCAAGAGTGCTGTAGATATGATCTCCTGATGTAGACAGATGGATCTCGAGGGTTTTTTAACCCATTCTCTCTGATTTCCTCTCCAGGCAAGTATAAGTCTACTGTAGTTTAGCAGATTGTTACATCTGATGGCTTGTATAAGTGACACAACCTGCAGGATTAGCTTTGGGTGAGCAGTTCACATCTGTGAACATTGCAAAAGCCATAACCATAACCAGCTCTAATTAGCCTTTTTTTTTTTTTTTTTTTTTTTTTTGGCAATTTTAGCAGCTAAGACAATAACTTGGCTATAAAGAATGAATGATCTTTTCACTCTAGTGGATGTTTCTTCAGGCTCAGAGAATCTGGTAAGTCCAAGCAAGGAAGCTGACAGTGCTGCTATCCATGATGTATCTTTTTCTCCTTTGCTTTTCTGCAGAGGATGTGAGTCTCCAGGGCTGTGAATTCATACATCTTCCACAAGCACTGCTTTCATACATGGGATAACCTACATGTGCACTGGTACTGAAAATAGCAGGGGTTTCAGTGGAGAGGATGAAGGGAGGGAGAGAAGAGGAGAGATTTATGATAAGCAGGTACTTGGCTGCTCTTCACCAAAGGCATGTAAACAGCGCGAAATTCTGACATCAGCACGTTCTCAAACTTAGGCACTGTTGTGAGCTCTCCTTTCAGACTTGGGTATATTTTTAGACAGAGGAGAAGGATGACCCAAGAATTCCTCTCAGCCTCATGCATAAATATTTGCATCACAGGTTCAAGAGCAGAGAAAAAGCAGTCTTGCTTTGCCTTCTCCTCCCCCAACTCCATGTCTGTCTTTCTCAGTTTTCTACTATCCCCATGGCAAAAATGCACTTTCAGCTGTGATGAGTGCCTCTGATTTGTAACTCAGGCCAGCCTGTGTCTTTGCAAACTGCCAGAACTGTGAAAGATGCTGGTCTTAGCCAGATGCTCATATCTGAGGTCAAAAAAAGTCTGATCTTTTGAATTCTGTCTGCACTAAAGCCAGAAGGCATATGTGCTGTACCTGCCTGAGGGTAGCTTGCGATTGGAAGGCTGATATATTTCTGTCTGCCTTTTCAACCAACTACTTTGTTTCTCTCACACTGGAGCTGCATAAATTCACATTGCATTCTTTGCTATATCTGTTTCATTTAAAATACATGGGGAGCCTTGTACAGAAAGCGAGACGTTCTGGATTTTTGGCACTGATACATCCCGATAAGAAAAAACATCAAACAAATACATGATGGAGCATTTAGGAGAACTGCTGAGAGGACACCATTCAGAGGACACATCAGACTAACTCAATTGGTTGGCACGTGAACCCCAACAAAAGCACAGTGACTACTTCTGACTGCTTAAAGGCAAAGCAGAGCTAACCCACGAGTCATCATAAATGTGAAAAAGGAAACAGTGCAATAGTGTGATTTATCTAGAATCACAGTGCATGTAATTTGATGAAACTAGGAGGAAAAACGAATACTCCCCTAATTTCTGCGTGCGTATCCATCCCTTAAAAATCAGGAGGGTAACTAAAGTGGCATGTAAACCCTGTGGCAACTGTCAGATAAATTACACAACAGCAAAGAAATCTCCTGAAAGTAATGCAATATCCAACTAACCACTTTCACTCTTTCAGAAAAAAGACCTTGAGCTGCTACAGTTGATTCCACTACAGAAATGTTACAAAATTTCTCACTGAGAAGGCAGATCTGTGTGTTTGTGCATGAATAAGCCTTTTATTTTCTAGACAGAGTGCAAATGGAGGCATAGTGAAAATTATTAAAGGGCACTAACAAGGGAATACCAGTCTTTAGGCTAATTTTTGGGGTAACTATTTCTATTTATTTTTTCATTAAACAAAGTCTGCAGTTGCACAGATTGTTGTTATGAAGTCCCTAAAGCCCTATAAAGCATGGTAATGTGAGTAAGTTTTCAGAATTTAGTAAGTCTAGCTCTGGGATTTTACTATTACCTAATGTTTCCATTCTATGGCACTGTGAAAGCACTATAAATGGCACCTTTCATGAGCCAGCTCTTCTGAGACCAGCAGGCTGCTTCTGCAGCACGGTGGTGGATCTTTCTTAAAACACACACAGACACACAGACACAGACTCACAGACACACAGACACACACACTTTGACCGCTCCATTATGAACGCTTTCATAAGAAAGCAGAATTGTCCCGCTCGTAGCCATTATATCTGATGACATTCTTAATACTGACTATTGTTTGCAGAAAGAAGCTATTGTCTAAGATTGCATATCTGCTGACCAAAGCACATGTAATAAGCATAGCTTTGGACAAACTGAGCCTAGCCCCAGGGAGCAGCTTAGTGGTGAGTTTGTTTGAATGTCCGGATTCAGCGGCGATCTCCAAAGAGGAAATGCCCACCATTATGTAAGGATTGCCGTTTATCTAAAGTTTGAGAAAACATCATCTGTTCCTTTGTGTCCATAAAGGAGATGGGTCCTGTGTAAGCCAAGACATACTGTTAAGGAAAAATTATCTTCAAAGCAAAATAAAAAATAATATCCCTTTGTTAGAATAACCTGAGCTATAGACAGCCTTTCTCGTAAGCTCTCAACAGATTGGTTTTAAATACAAAACTTTTCAAGACGGTACAAAAAGGCAACTTCAAAAGAGACAGAAAACATCTTTACAATCATACGTGTTATCTGCAGCTAGCCAGTTTTGCTTTGACAGTGATTAGGAAAAATTATGAGGCACTCAAAATGAAAACGCCAGAGATCATGCAAAAATAACTTCAAAAAGTCACTTAAGCATTCTCTGTCTTTCTTAATTTACTGAACTCTTAAGTATATTCAATGGGCATTATTCAGCTCCCAGTTACAGAAAGGAAAGTTCAGAGTACAGCAAAATGATTTATTGCCCTGAAATAAATTATTAATGAATGAATATTTCTTTTTCTGTTTCTGAATTATTTGTGAATTCTAGTTTCTGTTAAAAAAAAAAACAAACAAAAAACATTCTATTTATAAGTATTCATACACTGTTTATTTCTTCCTGTTTGTTTTCAGTTTTGGTCTTCAGGCTGTGTTTAGATTGATAGAGTCATAGATTACGAAACCACAAGGGATCACTGTAACCATCTAGTCTGGCCTATACATTTTCAGTTTGAACTTGAGTTTACAGTGTTTTGAAAAAAATTTGGCTTTGATTGAAATTGTGTTAGTTGCTTCACTGGCTAACTACTCTCACTGTATAAAATTTGTTCTTCATTTTTAGCTTTAGACATTTTAGCTCCATCTTTCAGTCAATGAATTTTGTTACATTGTAGTCAAGAATTCGTAATCAAAGTTTTATTTTGCATTTTTATAAATGTTGATGCCGTTAACCTTCCTGCTCACAAACAGAGATTTGGGAATCTTTTTGTACAAGGAACACTTTTTCCATGTTTGTTTGTTTGTTTTTTTCCTCTGAATATTACAGGAGTATTTGCATGAAGGTCAAATGCTGAGATAACATGAACTTTAAGCACCAATTCAAGATGTTTCCTCCATGAGAAGACTGTATTAACCCTTCTGGTAACACTGACAGGATAACTTTGGCTAATATAAGTAATCATACTGAGTGCATTAATACAATTTACATGCGACTGAGCTACTCATGATTTGTTACTATTATAATGATCATCTATAAATATTAACAGTGTTTATTTTGTTGTGTTTTTTTTTTCTTCAGATTTTTGACAAAACATTAAGTAAAACATTCCATAGAAATGGTCTCATTTTATAACAATATTTTGAGGTATGTCTTTTAATCCTAGGTGTATATCCTGCTGAATTTTAATGTGCTATGTTAATTTACCATCATCTAATTCAATGTATTAGAATTTAAAATTGAATGTCTGAGGGGGAACATAGGGTTAATATAATTTCCTTCATCAATTGACACTTAATCCCATAAAAATATATTGCTAGTTTGACAGGATTTATTTTCTGTATAGTTTCCTAGATTGGCATCAATTATATTTCCTTCTTTTATCTCCTTGCTGAGTCCTGTTTCAGACAGGACTCAGTGCTTGTTTTGCCTGACAGCTTATCATTACAAGAGTTTTATTGTTATCCTTTTCAAATGTTTTCACAGCATTATGTTTTTCTCATATTCTGGAGCTACCAAATACTAACTGGCCAAGCATATTAGTGGAATATGATTTGGAGTGGATAGAAATTCATATTTGTAAAGTAAAAACTGCTTAACATTTTGTGGAAGTGTTTTTATCGCCCATGAGATATCTCCATGTCAGGATTTTATCCAAAAATTGATGGAGACATTTAAAGAAATTATTTATGTTTATTGAGCTATTTTGAATGCTATCACCATGTTCAACTAGGAAGAAGAAAATCATAAGCTTCTATTTATTCTCAACATACAATCCCCAAATATGTACTTTTTCTCAAACATATGCACTTCTCACCTTTCAACTTGTTCCACCTTTATTTCTGTCGATGTCCTTTTCCTTACAAGCATTTTAGTAGAATAAGGAAAGACAGAAAAAGCACAACATAAATGACCAGTGTTATGGAACCTTTTGAAATGAGAAATTACTCAGTAGGCTGATGTTGAGCCTTGTAAATAGATGAGTGAAAGGGGATATGATGCAGGTCTACAATATCCACTAAGAGCTGAAGAAGGTTAATGGGGAACAATCATTCTGTATCAATTTGATCATAAAAAACAGAAATTATCAAATAAAACTATGAATTGGCAATTGAAAACAGGGTGTGGAGTCTTTGCACAGTGTAAAATTGAACTGGGGAAATTTGTATCATTGAATGCTTGCAATGATGGAATTTTATATAGATTAAGAAGTGATACATTTATATGGAAGAAAAATTCCTCTGGGACTGTTAAATGTGAAGACTCCCATGCCAGCTCAAGAAGTCTTTGAGCCACAAAGGGCAGAAAACTGGAAGTTTATTCTAGAGATTCATTGCCACAGGCATCCCTTGTCTTAGTACTCCTTCCTAGGAACATCTGCTGTTCATCATGCTATTAAATCAGCTACCAATCTCTTGTCTTGACCCAAGATGAGATATAGCTCCTCCTATCCACTGAGCACTTTCTATTAATGCTAACTCTAGTGAACAGCTGCTCAGCTATATCATATGCTAATGCTTATGTTCCTTGAGTAGCTGAATATTATTCTGTAAACAAAACAAAGCCAACACAAAAGCATGTAAGTACATGACAAGCAAAAACCAGTTAATCCACATGCACAAATACCTTTGTTAGCATGTGAACATGGGCATTGTTTGGAACAGCTATCTCTGCAAAGACAGTGTGACCAAGAAGCTTAACTGCAAAAAATATGTATGATCAAAGATGAACTAAACAGCTGCCATAAACCGAAGAAAGGATCACAAACATTGCTATTGTGCTCTTCTACTGGCTTCAAGCCACAGAAACAGCACTGAAGTTGATGTGGTTCATTCAGCACTACACCAGTTTTAATCCAGTGCAAAATTCAGATGGGCTGTTTTCCTGCTCTTTATTTGCTGGAATTTTTAATGATCCCTTCTTATAATGTTACTGTAGTATGTGTGTGAACATTTGAGATAGCATGGACAGGTACTGTCATGCCTTGGAGAAACTGGAGACTAACGTGTCAGTGCTGAACAGTGAGAGCATTTGAAATGAGTTATGTCAGAATCCCCTCCTTGGTAGATGAGTTAGAAAGTTATGCTGCAAGCACGGATTCCATGATTTTAGCCTGCTACCAGCATTTCCAGTGCTGCAGCCTGGCTGAGGCATATCACAGGAGATTAGATTCCTTGTGGTATGATGAAGGTCATTCATGGAATCCTATTTCTCTCCATTGGCTGTAGAAGAAGCCTCAGGTGATTAGGTTAGATACAGATATCAAATTTCTGGATGGCAGTTTATCTCATTTTCAATCCCTAGGGAACTGATCATTTCATCTTAAAATATGTACCTAAGAAAGGGCAGATGAATTGTCTTGTGAAATGACTATTTCTCTCTATTGACCACAGAGCCAGATTAAGGTCAATAGCTTAGACTTAGACATCTAATTTTTATGTGGTTAAAGGTAGGAATGAAAAATACAACCCTTTTCTCCAGTGTTGAGTGGATTAAATGTCATGATAGGTATTCTCTCACTCAGTAATAAATGTAGTGTTGTATGTTTTGCAAGTTGGCAAGAGCTGCAAAGTCTTCATTTTTAATTAGATTTCACTCAGGATAATGTCAGTGAGCAATTAAACTATTTTCAGGAAATTCTATATTGCCCTAGGATCTTTATGACCTGACACGAGAGCAAAGGCATCCAAAGCTGGGACAAAAGAAACTATAAATACCAGACGTGTCTGTGAGTTTGTCACAGTGACTCACTTCCAAAAGCAGGACAGGTTTCTAAGCTATGTGTATAAAATAATATTTCCATTGAGTATATGACTTATTATGGTGCATAATCCATGACATAAGAGACCAAAAGTATTTTAGGGAGATAGTTAACAGTCTTTGAGATGAAATGCTACTTTGCCAAATTAGAGAGTTTCCAATGAATATGTCAATATGTACTTCTAATGGCATCAATGCAAAATGCTGTCATATTAACTTATAGACTATCATGCAGGAATTTATGTGCATTTTCTTTAGAGTCATACCTAATTGTTGTTATATTTTGTGTTTGAATTGAGAAGATTATAAATCATATGTAAAATTCTACATTTTATTGCATTTGGATTTGGCTTTACACTCTTAAAATGTAACTTTATAGTCCAGTATTTTAAGAATTTCAAAATCAATTACTTACAACACTGTCAAAAATAGATGTTTAGTAAAATCCCTTTACCATTTTTAATTTTTGCTTCAGAAAAGTATTTTGAGATCTTGATTCTCTACCATATGCCAGAGTTCAGCAGGAAACTTACTTTGCTTGCAAGTCTGTTTTTTTCCCCCGCTACTTAGATCTCACTGACAAAATGAGTTGTCAATGGAATGTATTCATCCATTTATATCAACAGCATTGTCCCTGTCTGCTTTGTTTTCCTCTGAGCCCTTATTTTTTCATCAGCAGCTTGGAAGTGAATCAATGTCTGCTTATTTTCTAAGAGAACTGTAAAGGGAAGGGCTGCTAATTGTCTCATAAAAATATTTTAAGGAAAACTTATTTGTTTTAAATGAACTTTTATCCACAAACGATCTCATGCCTTAAAATTTTCATCTTTGAGTCATGTTTATAATCTCACAATATCCAGAATAGTCAGGTGGGCTATAAAAACTGAAGATGTATTCAGGGTTTGTCCATGTTGACCCTTCCTCATCTGCCTGCATCTTCTCATTTCCTGGATGTCAAATAGTAAGAAAAAAAATTCAATAGTGGTAGAGAATGATCTCAACATTTAACTATAATATTTAATTCCAGTATTTTCAAGTTTGTAAAAATATGGAAAATAAATAGAACACCCACTGAAGCACACAGACAAGTACCTAAAGTCTGGTGTTGTATTCTGATAGTCTCTTTGTTTCAACAAGTAAAGAAAATATTTGTTTACAATTATGAAATATTTGTTTCAGAATTTTCAGAAGTTACCTTAAGGAGCAAACAGTTAAAGAGAAACCATTTAGTTTCCAGAAAATTGATCAGTTTGCTTTCTCATTGATAGCTGTCCATCTCAGAGAATACTTTTTTGCAATAGCTGAAGATAGAGTGGAAGTTGCATAAGTTAGAAAAAGACACATTTGACCTGTTGCTGTATGAAGAAAATTTTAATTGACTCACTCTGTCAAAACACAGAGCAACACTGAACCAGAAGTTGCACAGAACAAAATAGTAAAAGATTTTAAAAGGGACCTCTGCTCAACCTTTTTTCTCTATTCCCAAACTTAGCCAAAACCATTCTATACTGTGTTTGTAAATCATTATTCAATAAAAGTGAGAGACAAATGGAAATTTAAAAGGTATGTCTATATCTTCTCAATACTGAAATTACTCAGCAAAGTATAGTGTTCCTTTTAAGGTATGTTTGGATATGGAACTCTGTATTTATGTTTCTTCATTGAGAATAAAGGTCAGTAAGATAGTGGAGAATGACACCCACTGTAATAAATTCATTAAAGAGTGGGTAGTAGCATCTTCATTTGTTATACACACAGACAAAAAATAGAAACATCTGTTTGGGAAGGGTCACAAGCTTGATGCATCTTGTGCTACATGTAGAAATACAAGGGGTACTAGAGTCTATTTGCATCTTTTAGTAAGGCTAGTACATTGTCTACTGATGTGATGACTGGGTTTCACTGATATGATTCAAAACATAAGTAAACGTGTATATTTTGATTCTTTCCCATTCTGCTTAATGGACGGTATTGCTTTCTAAACCACAAGCACAAATTCTGAACTGAAGGTGTCTCCTTAATAGAATAATAGAATGAATGCAAGCTAATGCTGCATTATTTGTTTTATACTTATATAATGCTACATGTGAAGTCAACACCATTTAATGGAACAAACTGGGTTGAATTCTGGTCCTTTCATTTAGAAAAATCCTTAAAGAACAATTTTGGCTGAGGTTAAATGTTGAAATTAGAATGACTCTTGACCATACGTCACTACTCATCACACTAGTCACAGTATTTACAGTCACATTAGTCACCAGTATTTATTTAAATTTTTTGAAAGCTATTTTTTGGTAATGTCTTCTCCCAGTTTCCTCATAAATACAATTAAGACAAACTGAGTTAATTGTGAGAAACATAACCAAGGGCACACACTGTTTATTCCTGAGGGAAATAATGTGAACTTCCATCCCAAATCAGATCAGAGGCAACAATTGAACACAAGGTCAAAAGCATGAAAACCAATTTCAAGACTGTAATAGCTTGCATAAGTTTAAAGATCCAAGAGCAGAAGGCTTTGCTATATCCATGCTTGGCCAGATTTCTCTGGGAAATGCACCACCTTGAATACGACCCTCCTATATCTTGCAGATTTGGTAGCATTCCCTGAGAGCAGTTCTGTTTTGAAGAATATCAAGAAAGAACAACTGGAGGAACTGATGATGGTGGGTCTTACTTTTATCTTGGAGATGTTACTGTATCTACATAGGTCCAAAGTGGTACTAAAGGTGTTAGGTGACAGAGGGCACAGGATTTTTGCCAGATGAGATATAAAATGAATACTGGGGTTGTTCAATAGCTGATGTGCTTTTTCTTTTTTTTTTTTTTCTCTTTTTTTGAGATTAAAAAGCTTAACTACAGCATGCTAGCCAGATTCTGACTCAGCTTATTACATCATAAACTCATAAAGTTCATCCTGTAGAAAGTATTATATCCTTCCTCTCCTCAGCTGTTTGTTAAGTGTCACTGTGCCATGCAGCTGCCATATCCCATTAAAGAGATGGCTTAAGTGATAGTTCTACAGAATGTGATATGCAATAACATAGCAAGGTTAGCAAGGCTACTTTGTGGTTCTGGATTAACCCTAAGGGATTTTCTTTCTATTTCATACCTGATTCTTCATGTGTTTTTTTTTTTTTTGTTTGTTTGTTTTGTTTTCTCTCTCTCTTCTCCTTCTTCCTAAAGCTTTCAGTTGATTTTTCAGTTTTACTCTCCCATCCCGCCTTCATTCCCTCCCTCATTTCCATTTTCCAGTTGCTGCATCTTACTATGCAATGCCTAGTGCTTTCTTTAGTCCTCAGGAAAATGTCTCCAAGGGAATAAAACCAACCTCCCCCCTCCTCGCAAAAAAAAACCAAAAAAAACAAAAAACCAACACCCAAACAAGCAGACAAAAAACCCCACAGCTATTATTCTCTCTTTCTCCTGTATGTGTGTATGTATGTGTTAAAAAGTATATTTTTCATTTTCAAGACTTCAGGGAAAACTTTATAATATGATCCGACAGATTTTTCCTTGTCAGCTCAAAACTCAGAATTTTAAATATCCTGATTTCTAATCTTAGGTTGTGACTTTGGCAGGTATGGCTTTTGAACTTGTGATATTTTTTTTTTTTCTGTTACTGTTTGATGGATACCTTTGGGGCATGAGCGCTTTTTTTTTTTTTTTTCTTTCCACTGACACCTGTTTCCTCACAGAAAGCTTTATAGAATACTAGCCGCTTTGCACAATCCAGACACCTGACAACTTCCTCCTGATAAAGGGCCACCCTGCTGGCAGACCTCCTAAGAGACAGTGCACAGCTTTATGGCCGTGGTCCTTGTGCTGTATCTTCCATATCTGTGAGACTCTCAGATCCCCAGTCGTGTCAATGGGACTGCATGGCCATGTGCTGTTGGCTGAACGTATCTCCAGGCACCTACACAGATTACCTTCAAAACAAAGAAGTTTCAGATGTCTAATACCTTGTTTAGTTTGGCCAAAATACAAGATGGATCCACAGTACGACAAATGCAAGCAATTACAATATCAAGCACTGCTCAATCACCAGAGTCTATCAGGATTTTTTCTTTTAGAGTGAATCAGAAGAATTCGAGTTACGACTTTGTTATAGATCCATGCTGTGTCCTGGGATGAAACCTCTCTCCTTGAGAGCAGAAGGTCACCAGGGAAGCTGTTGCTTCCCTTACTGTTTTCACACAGCATATAGTGTGGTTCTAATTCATGTTTAAGTAGAAAAACAGTCAGGATAAAAATGGTGCAGTTTACCACAGGCATCCCAAATCTAAGAATACAACTTAAGTGTATTTTTAGTATATAAAAAAGCCAAGTAAATGATTCTTACAACAATTTTATAATATATTGTAAAATTAAGATAAAATAATATGTTAAGCAAAGAGTAATTTTCATGTAGGCTCCTGCTAATGTTCTGAAGCAAAATACAATCCTTATACAATTTTAATAGTGTGAAAATTAAACTTGTTTTCTTATTTCTCATTAGAAATATGAATTTGTTTTTGCATACTGGATTTTGCATGTGCAAGCTGTTTCTCTGGTTTCTGAAGCACTTCTGCATGCACGTAACCTCACAAGATTATCAGTGAGCTATTATCGTCCCTTCTTGGGTTCCTCAGTGTCCCATCTTCCTGGCAAGCTGAGGACCTGCATGCTGTGTCTTGTAGCAGTGTGAATGCTGGGGGATTTAGGCTGCTCGTTTGTGGCATGGCCTTCCCCTTGATGTTGGCCCATGCCCAATAGCACACTCATTATTTCCAGGCATGGCTTGGGGCAATAATGCAGTGCATATATGGAGTGTAATTAGTCTTCTTCCTCCTTGAAGAACTATGATGATATATTTTCTTATTGTCAGCTATTTTTATTAACAGAACATCTATATTTTTCAACTACAGGCTGGTACTTACTTGGTGGAAACATGTTTATGAGCCCACACAGAAACTGGGAGAAGTGGCAGAAATGTAATGCATGAGAATGAGTGGTGAAACTTGCTTTAACAACTTGGAAATGAAAACATAATGTGGTACACAACTCATTAATTAATTTTATTGCAACTTTATGCCAATTTTTATTGGATGTTTTTATTGGATTAGGAATTACATTTGGAGATTATGTTAAAAATATGATGGTGTTTGCCTATTCTCACAGTAGATGTAAAATTTAAATGGTCTTATTTTAATACGTATTGCTTCTATAATTTAGCTTTTGCCATTTGGCAAACTCTTTGGAGTCAAACATTTGGCATAAAATCAAGTCTAACTCTTTGCAGTTAGAGATTAATGATCTGTCCATAAATTTTCTTTACTGTATGCTTAAATTCCTTAGTATCAAGTGCTTCCACTTACTAATGTTACTTTAGCAGTTTGTAAATGACATAAAAAAAAAAGTGATTTTATGGTGGTCCAGTGGCATAATTAACTCCCGTGACGCTGCCTTATCTTCCGTCTTGCAATTAAAAGAAATATTTCAATCCAAACAGTACATCTGTCAGAGAACTGTCAAAAAGAGAAGGCTAATAGGAATATCCACTACATATCCTTTCATATACTCTGAAAGAATCTCATCACATGTATGGATTTAGCAAGCACGCACTGTCAGATGATGCAAGAAGAATTAGCAGTCATGCAAGAGTTTTCATTGATTTAGATAGGGAAGAGAAGACTCTGAAGACTCTGTACCACTACTGTTTTCCCCTTTTTTTTTTTTTTTCTGCCACAGAGAGCCTCTGTTCACAAACAAGATCTGTGAGTCAATTCATAAAAAGGAAAGACATCTCTGGTGTCACTGCATAGTGTTCAGTTTTAATAAACATTTAATTGATCCGAGTCTTTACCTCATTCTTGAACTGCTTCTTAGCGTATCACATAAGATACCTGATATTTGATATTTGAAATCTTTAATTATGTGAGGAATATAGCAATAAATAAAATTAAATTAAATGTAGTGGTTACGATTAAATGTTAACATAGTTACATAAATAAAAATTCTCATGATTTTGACTGAATTCTAAAGCAAAAACTAGATTTCGAGCTCATTCTATAACTTGTCTGGTCAAAACTACCATATTCTAGCCAAAGCACTAAAGAGCTTAACTGTATTCCATTTAAAGCTTCTTCCTAGAAGAAGACTGGTGAAGATATTCTTTGCTTCCAGTAGGATGGGATGGAATGGGATGGGATAGGATAGGATAGGATAGGATAGGATAGGATAGGATAGGATAGGATAGGATAGGATAGGATAGGATAGGATAGGATAGGATAGGATAGGAAGAAAGGACCTTCAAAGGCCATTGAGTCCAACTGCCTGACCAATTCAGGCCTAACCAAAGTTAAAGCACGTGATTGAGAGCATTAATCATGTGCTTCTTGAACACTTAACAATGACCATCCCTGTAGGAAGCCTCTTCCAGTATTTGGCCAACTTTATTGTAAAGAAACGCTTCCTCATGTCCAACCTGAACTTCCCCTGGCACATCTTTGTGCCATTCCCACCCTACCATCAGTTCCCACGAGCAGAGCCTGGCATTTCCTTCTGCTTCCCTTCCTCAGGAGCTGCAGAGAGAAGTGAGGTCATCTCTCAGTGTCTTTTTCTCCAGATCAACAGCCCAAGTGCATCAGCCTCTCCTAATAAGACATGTCTTCCAGCCCTGTTACAGTTTTGTTGTCCTCTTCTAGACAATTTGAAGGACCTTAAAATCCTTTTCATACTGTGGAGCCCAAAACTGTACACAATATTCAAGGTGAGGCTGCACAAATGCTGTAGTGGTAGAATTATTTCTTATGACTGTTTGACTATGCTGTGTTTAACGCTTTGAAAAATGCAGCTTGCCGTTTGGTTGTCAGGGCACACTGCTGGCTCATGTTAAGCCTACTGTCATCAGCACCCCCAGGCCCCTTTCTGCAGAGCTGAAAGGAACCATCATACCATTATGAATTCTTCTGTGCTTTCCTAAATAGTTATGCACCACCTATGAAGACTCACAAGAACAGTTCATATTCTGTACTGTTACACTGTTGGTAATAATCTATACCCATCAGGATCAGATCCTATGCATGTATCAGAAGTTAAAGCCATTTCTCATAATTTTCAAGTGTATACAAGCCAAAGTCAGTGGCAGGGAAAGATGAAAGTCTGTGTTTTTTAATATAATCTCTTTGAAAAACACAAATGGCACTGTAATCTCATCATGTTGATATTGCAATTCTTTTGTTGCCTATATTCACATTAAAAATAACAACACAACATTTGGATTACCTGCTTCTTTTAAAATTTCTTATATGTCTATTTACATTTTTTTGAAAGTTTATTGCTTACTTATACAGTAATTACTATCCAACACTTCATTTCACTAGATGCATTTAGTTTCACAGTTTTTAACCTGAAGCTAAGGTATCATAAAATGGTTTAGATTTACTCCAGAGAACCGGAGCATACGTTTCACAGAATCACAGAATCACCAAGGTTGGAAAAGACCTACAAGATCATCCAGTCCACCCATCCACCTATCACTAATAGTTCTCACTAAACCATGTCCCTCAACACAATGTTCAAACGTTCCTCGAACACATCCAGGGTTTTAAGGTACATTGGGGTATTTGGGCAACAAGCAGCCATCTCAGAAATAATTTGCTTTGTGCATGGAAGAAATTACTCTGATTTGGAACTAGAATAACAAATTCATCTCAGATTAAAGGGTTAGATGGTCAGAAGTTAGTTTGCCAAGGGACATCCAGAATTTTCCCAGAATAACCTGTTCCCATGTTGCCTTAAAAATAAGGAAACTCGAATAAAGTCCACAAGCTAGTAAAAAAAACCTTTTAAATCTAACTGCAAAAATTCCACTGGAGACAATGATACCAGTATTTTAACTTAAGGAATACTAGGAAAAAAAAATTTGACTGTCATGGCACAGCCTTCTTAATGCATTTCATTTCAGATTTCATTGGACCTTGCATAAGCATGACTGACGGAATAGCTTTAATTAGCTGTCAGAAATACATTTACAACATGTTTTCAGGAAAATGTGTTTTCCATTAAGCGTTCATTTTCTCTACACTTTTTGTTGCATATGGTATATGTGCAACGATCTTTGATTTGTCAATATCTAAACAGGTTTCTTACTTTTTAAGCTACTTCACTGAAGTAATGTTCTGAAGCTCTTAAGTAATTTGAAATACATTTTGGAGGAAATCCTGGACTTACTGTGGTCAACAAAAATTGCAATACTGATTGCAATAGGAATATCGCTTTTATTTTTTTAAAGTATTATGAATTCTTTCATACGTATACAGAATGGCTATTCAACTAACTTTCTCCTATTTTATATTAGCATTTGTTTCAAACAGCATCTGAAAGAACTTTAGAAGAAATAACTCTAATGTGAATATATAGTTCTGTAAGTGTATGTGGGGAGATGTAATTCATGTGAAAATTTAAAATATTAAACTGCACCTAGAATTCTCAAAAGTACTTATAAGTCTTTCCTGTGAAATTACTAAAATTTTTAGTCTGACATAATTTGGAGTAGGGTTAGAAACAAGATTGAGTGTTTCTGAAGATTCCAGACGGTGACTAATTTGGCAAAAGAAGCTCTATTTCTTTTCATGCTGATTAAAAGATGGTAATTATGTCATGAAATTTATAGTGGCTCAAAATTCTGTAGGTACTGGAAGCTGAAGTTTTAGTGATTTGTAAAATTTAACAAGGACAAAATAGTCATATATATATCCTGAGAATAACATTTTAAAAGCAATTATACAGACTTAATTTGAATCAGTTACATGGTAATATATTGCTGGATATGAGTAAGGTTATTAGAATCTGCTTCAAAGAGAGAAAAGAAAATAGTATTTGTCTTATAAGATGTACGGAAGTACTGGCTATAGAAGTCAATAGACACTTTCCCTCCATTAAATATATGTAGTATTATACAGAGAAGTGAATGGCACAAATATGAAATGAAAATTTGTGAAGTCTTTTTAGTTTTTTTAGTGTTTTTAAAGATTTTTTATGATATGAATTTAATCATTTTTACTTCCTGTTGTTGCATTATGCAGATTTCATATAGGTAAGTTTAATGTACGTAAAATTAATATAAAATTTCTGTTATACTTGTTAAGTTTATGAAAATATTGTCCAGTTCAAGATAATTATTTTTCTTTACATATGAAATCAATTTTAGCAGCCTTGGAATTATATAATTTTTTAGGTATACTCCATTTCTCCTTGTAGGAAATACAATGCTGGCTCTAATACCAAACTAATGTTTTATTTATGAACAACTACAGGCATAGCTGTCTCTTGGTTAGGCCTTGAACAACTTTCCGTTCTTTCCTATAGCTTTCTCACCTCCTGTGATATGCAGGCTGATACCTTTCTTTGAGATAGACTGAAGATTAGCCAAGAGATGCTTTAAAAAGAAAAAATAGAAAAAGTATCTTTTTTTTTTTCTTACCACACAGTAACACAAACAACACTCTTACCAAAGAGTACACAACTCTTTAAAGGACTTTGGTGAAATGGAGCAGGACTATCATAGAATCATAGAACATAAAATGGTTTGGGTTGGAAGGGACCTTTAAGATCATGTAGTTTCAACCCCCTACTATAGGCAGGGACACTTCCCTCTAAACCAGGTTGCTCACAGCCCCATCCAGCCTGGCCTGGAATGCTTCCAGGGAGGGAGCATCCACAGCCTCTGGGCAACCTGTTCCAGTGTCTCACCACCCTCACAGTAAAGGATTTCTTCCTACTATGTAGTCTAACTCTACCCTCTTCCAGTTTAATGCCATTTCCCCTCGTCCTTTCGCTACATGCCCTTCTGAAAAGTCCCTTCCCATCTTTCCTGTAGGCCCTATTCATGTACTGGAAGGTCACTTTAAGGTCTCCTCGAAACCTCCCCTTCTCCAGGATGAAGAGCCACAGCTCTCTCAGCCTGTCCTCATAGGGTCATGACTATCCAATCCTACACAAAGCTATTAGTAACCAATATTTTATCATTTTCCTCCAGATCTTGTTGCCAGTGTTATATCTTATTTGATAAATAATTTATTATACAAATTAAGCCTTATACGATAAAACGGGAACAAGAATTTTGTGTTGACTCATTAATAATTTTGCTTTTCTGGTGGCTAATGAATCTCATGCTTTTGGTCGACAGAATAATGATACTAAAGTTACTAAATTGCATTTTTCTGTCTGCTTTGCACTTTTTATGCTTAGAAGTTCATACAATGCTCATGTAGATAGTATGCCAGCAGAGATAGAAAAGTTACAGAAAACAGATCATTGAGGGAGTGTATTTAATGAAGGGCACAGATCACCTCCTAATGTCTGTAGAAGAAATGTTGCATTGGCTTTGCCTCCTTATTTGCAAAACACAGAATCAGGTGCTTTTTATACATAGTTTATTCACTGAATCTTTAATATTAAGCACGTTTGATTGCTTGGTTGCACAGAAGTAAATGTGTGAAGCCAGGTTTCCCTGCAGATGCATATGCTGTGCAGGTCAAACACTTTTGGACAGTCATAGGCAATCTCTTCACCTCTTCTAAAATGTGTATTTTAACCATGTTAGCTCAAAGAACCAGCTAAGGTTGCTGAGCATGCTGATCCATGTAAATAATCCTTTGGAAGTGAAATGCCTTACCAATCCAAGTGGAATTCACTGGATTTTGTCTTTGCAGATCCAGTTTATTAATGTAATGAATGTTAGTTCACTTCACTTCCTAACTTCTTGTTAAAATATAATGATTAAAACATTTTTTATAGCTTAAATCATGCAACAACATACATGCTTCTGTTCCCTCTTTTCCTTTCACAGAAGTGAAAATACACGCAGAAGAAAGAAATATGCAGCCTTCTATTGGCAAAAGTTATCTTGGAGAAAGATTTGTGAATGTGCTGGTTTTGCAAGATTTTAACAAAGACAGAAACTGATAGCACTGGCTAGAGCCAGGCACGATGCAGGCAGGTGCTAAACAAGCTTCCCCAGATCAGCCTCTGCCAATGCTCGTCCCCCAACCTGCAGCACTGCAGCTGTTGCTCTTCGTGCCAAGTTGTGTGGTGCTGGATTGGGGATTTGCAAAAACACATTCTCTTCACAAATACATTTCAGGTCTCCAAAGGGCAGTGAATTAACCCACTGTACCACTTCCAGTGTAATGAATTTTTAAATTCCTCTTTCTAAGCACAAAAGCCTCCTGTGTTTTTTTCTTCAGGACACAGCAATGAGTGTCTTTTCCATTCTTGCTCTAGCTCACTCTGTGTTTTGTTCTTTGCAGTATTACTGCAGCACACTGCTTTAAGAGATAAACAGATTCTTCTTATTGAAAATAAATATTTTTTTTTCTTTTGCATTACATAAAATTAACAAGGTGAGAGAGGAAATAGTTTAATAATTCAAGGGCAGATTCTCTACTCTTTGAAGCAGTGATGAATTCTCTGTGATGTCAGTGATCTCTAAGTCTGTGCCAAAAGTGGAGGTGCTGGATAAAGGTATTTGTTTTATCTGACTCTTAAAAGGGTGATCATCTCATGGTTTGAAATGTGAGCTGTAATCAGAATCTCAGAATCACAGAATTGTAGGGGCTAGAAGGGACTTCCAGAGATCATTGAGTCCAACCATCCTGCAAAGCAGGCTCCCTACAGCAGGCTACGCAGATAGGCGTCCAGGCAGGTCTTAAATATCTCCAGAGAAGGAGAATCCACAACCTCCCTAGGCAGCCTGTTCCAGTGAATAATACTGCATAGGAGTCTTGAGCAACCATTTGGGTTTAAATCTAGGACACACTTTTCGTTCTTTGTTCAACTTACTTGTAAAGGAGATGTAAGACTTTTACTGGCAGTGATCTGAAAGGATCGTAGTTGTGAATTGGATGATCATGAAAGGAAGTTATGATGATTTTATGAATTCCCATAAAGTCAATTATTCATTTACAACTATTCATATTCATTTTCTCTATCTTTTTCAAGGAGAGAGTCTTAAGTTTCTGTATTTTATACGAGAAATGAAATGTGCTTTCTGTGTGTGTAGTAAGTAACCTGGCCTCAGCTGACATGCAGTAACCAGTTGCACCAAAGTCTCATTCTGTTTCCAATAATCATCTGATTCAAATAATCTTCTCACTGATGTAGAAGATCTTCGGTTAAAAAAAAAAGTTATCATCATTCTGTGATTAAAAGAAATGTCTTGCTAAACTGTATAGGTTTTTTCTTACAGCATTTTCTCATTTTCAGATTTAAACACAATGAGTAATAATGAGAATTTGAATGTCAACTTTATTGTCTTTCACCATGTTCCTTTGATAGGAGCTATCAAACAGTAGTGAGAAAAAGATGATTGGTAGGTTTCTGGTTCTTTTTTTCTTAGAATCGGTTCAAAGTGCTCAGGTTCCATCACAAGGGTTGTGATTTTAGTAATTCTTGAGAGTTCCTAGTTTTGTAAATATCTTCATTTGATGGGAACACTTTTCAGGAGACCTATATTCAGCGGTGCCTGAGTGTGTCTGCTGAAAGGAAAGGAACGGCCTGTGCATATTTTCTGTGTGTAGATATAGGAAGAAATTTTAAACATGGAAATTATTTAATATTTTGACAGTCTCAGAACATGGAAAGAGAAATGGTGAAAAAGAAGCAAATCCTCTGCCCCGACTCTCTAAACTGGAACATGGATTTCTGTAAAAAAAATGAACAGTATTCTCATATACTAAAAATATACAGATTATGAGGTATTTCTCCCTGGAAAAAGAAAATGAATGTGCTGAATGATACATTGATAATCTATGAATTAAGATGGAACATACTGAATGACTTCAGTATTTTTGAAATTAGAAGAAATTAGACATTTCACCTTCCAAGGCAATGTATGACTTCAAGTTTGATGTCTGCTGCACACATAATAAGAGGAAAATTTTACCTTTAAAAGGCTTGCAATCTAAGTGGGATTCTAGAGTGAGAGAATAAACTTATGGTAACTGACACATACATATGCCCTCTTGTGCTCATCCATTACTTGGTCCCCTTAATCAGTATACCCAGATTACCCACATGCTATCTGATAAACATGGAGCAGCTGTGCTCACTGAGATGAGCCCAACACCTTTTCTCTGGTTCTGTTGACTTGCAGTTGTCAGGGCAGAGAAGCTCAACAGCTGTTGGATTTCTTCTTATGCAGCTGCTCATATCTGGATATTTAAAGCCTTGCCATCATGTGACTTCCGAGGGCATAGAAGTCTTTGGAAGTGTCCCAAAACTGGCATCCCACCCACAGCTGTGAAAAAGTTGGACAGATCTAAGCAGGTAATTGAATCTGCGGGAACTTTTAAGAATTATTGTGTTGCTTTCACAAAATCACAGAAGTGTAGAGGTTAGAAAGGACCTCTGGAGACCATCAAGTCCATCCTCCTGATAAAGTAGGTTTCCTACAGTAGGTTGCGTAGGAAAACATCCAGATGGGTTTTGAATATTTCTAGAGGAGATACTGCAACCTCTCTTTGCAGCTTGTACCACTGCTCTGTCACCCTCACAGTAAAGTTTTTCCTCGTGTTTGTATGAAACTTCCTGTGTTCCAGTTTGTGGAACTTCGCTCCTTGTTCTGTTCCTGGGCACCACTGAAAAGACCCTGAACCCATCTATTTGATATATTTATAAGCATTGTTCAGATCCCCTCTCAGCCTTCTCTTCTTCAGGCTGTACAGTCCTAGGTCTCTCAGCCTTACCTCATAAGTGAGATGCTCCAGGCCCTCCACAGGACTTGCTCTAACATCTCCACATCTTGTCTGTGCCCCAGACCTGTATGCACTCCAAATGGGGCTTTGGAAAAGCAGGGTAGAGGAGCATAATCACCTCCCTTGCCTTGTTGGTCACTAAAAAAACCTAATTTTATAGGCTACCCGGGTATTGCCTGTCATAGACCTTCTACAGAGGTCAGTTTCAAAAAAGTAGGATTATTTGAAAATGTGTGGACTTTAATGTCATTAAGGATGTTAGTAGGAAAGAAAACAATAGAGTAGGACATCCCATATAACTAAATTTTTCCATTCATTCTCCTGGAAATCAATAATACTGGATGAAATTAACCTAAACTTCAGCTGTCCAAATCCTGGGCAACCAATATAAGCTAGTGCTGTATGTTCCTTCTCTTGCCAAACCAAACAAGGAATAATAAACTATATATATATATATAAACGTAGGGCAGAATAAAAATGTCTGACTTAGACTAAAAGAATAACTCTGAGATGAACAAAAAGAGATGAGGTGAATCCTTCCTCTTTAAATTCTGCAAAACGGAAATGGTAAAGCTGCATTCATAAGAACATTTAGCCATTTTCCTCTGAGTTAGATCTATTGCTCGCTGAAATCACTAAGGAAATTTCTAACAGTTGCAATTAGTACCCATGTTGCTCGATTTCTGCATTCACATACAGTTGTCAGTAACAGACATCTTTTATAGCAAGAAGTTATCACTATGTTACAACCAGATGAACTGGTGGCTCAGCAGTAAGCAATAAACACGTTACCCAGGGACAAGCTATGCCAACTTATTGACAATTACATTTTCTAAGTTGATGCAATTGCACATGTTAAGGAAAGCTATTTTAAAATAAGGATATCATTTATTGTCAAAGTGGTCACTAGTTTTGCAGTTTGTTGGGTAACAGAAAGTGATTAGTACATGATAAGAGAGCAGAAACAATAAGAAGAGGAAAACACCAGAGTAGTTTAAGAGATTAAAGGTAATCTAAGAGTTAACAGCAATTCCCAAAGATGGAGCATATCAGGAAGAACAATAAACACACCATAATAGTATCACTTCCAAAGAAATATTTCCCCAGTACACAACAAATACACAGGTCCCTGACAAGATAAACTATAGAAAAGTGTACAAAGAAATTCAAGATGATGAATTACACTTAAAAATAAGCCCTATCTTGCAAGACTTGTAAAGTAATTAGTAAATAAAATATGTGGGTGTTATCCAAGATGAGTACTGTAAAACATGCTTGTGTTAGGGTGCATAAAAGCATAAAAGATACTAGCAACTGAGCAGCTGATAAAATATAGAACTTTCTAACCTGCTCAGATAAGTTATTGCCTTTGATTATGTATAGTTTCTGGTATGTGTTTTGAAAACCATCAACTAAAATGAAGTCTACATTATGTGGTCTCCTTTAAGGGAGATGCTTAATTTTGGGGAGATCAAAGCTTGTACTTTTTCATGATGCAGTTTACAAACAGCTTGCAGTGGCCATAGTTGCACTGCAGCATTTGTAACATACTTAAAACAACAGCAAATTCAGCCATAAAACGTATCCTACTTTTCCATTTTAAGAAGGCCACAAAGAGTGCTGCCCTCACACGCTTACCCTAATATTCTCCTAATGACAATGTTTCTTCAGCTAAAAGCTGTCTCTTATATACCTTGCATATTGCACTATTCTTCACTCTGTGATGCAAGACTTTGTCTCTTCCCTTTTGTCATTCTTCACCAATCCCAGCCAGAAAATGAGGTTTGCTGAGAGCACGAGAGCCGTGTTGCTGTACACTGTTTAAAGTAGATTGACTTGTATTTCAGAAGCTGAACAGCCAGAGGGTTTAGTCTCACATTCTTGGGGTACATTTCAGAGTAAAAGTGATGAAAACATGGCATTAAAGCAGTAAAGAAGGGGACCCAATTTAGAGGCAGGAAGCCAGATGTTAATTAATAAAACCAACATAACAGGACTCGCTAAGAACATTCTCTCAGCTGCCTGTTTGTAGGCCTCTCCCCAGTTAATCAGTTCTGCTGCATTAAATTTCTTTAAAAGAAATTTTCTTCCCTGGTTGCTTAGAACCCTGTTGAATCAAGTGAAAGCCCTGTAAGGGGTGGCGAGCGAGGCCCGCAAAGTAATTTATAGAACGTTACAACTCTACTACTGCCTTCACCACAGTTCAATTTACATCTGCAAATGCCCCTGCCTGTTTCACATAGACAATTAGACTCATTCTGTATGTAGCATTTGCTCTGAGGGCTCTACGTTGGGAGCAGCATGATTTTTTACTTGTCAGGCTACAGCGGTAGAAGGACACAGTAGTTCTGACATGACTGTGTTGCTACCGCTGTACCTTCATCCATGCACTGGCATCGAGTCACTATAAGGATAAGTGATTGTTTGAAGTTCTTTGCATTTAAACCTCCCAGGAATGGATTTCAATCTGTATATTATTTCAACTAGAATGATGCATTCTTTTTGGTTGTACACTGAAGGAAAGCATAAGTAGCAAAGGAAAAGTTGTACGTTTAGTCATCAATAAAGTATTTATTAACCAATTTAAGTGGGTTATTTTTCTATCATGTATATTTTAAGTAATCCTTATATTAAGCTAGTGCCTGGAGACTCCTCTGGCTGTTGTCTTGGATGGAGTGAGAACTGGCATCAAGCAGACATGCCCCAGAGCTTAGAGTCTTAGATTGTGGGCTTTTTTAATGTATAGGCTACCTGAAAACGACAAATAATTTGTGTCCTTTCAGAAAGTAATTGATAATAAAATAAAAATAGATGGTCTATTTTATTTCCAAAAACACTTAAGGAATTTTTTGCAAAACCTAACCTACTGGAGAGCAATATGTTGTGAAGCATTCAGAGGATCACAGGCAAGAATAATTTAATTGCTCTAGGATACTGTTCATAGTTTGACAAAGCAGAGGGTTTCTGTTAGTATCTTTAATTAAGTGTGTCAAATTATTGTATTTCAAAGGTAGGAGTATGCCGTAAAGACAAGAAATAGAGCATGTTAGACTTGCAAACACAGGTAAGATTATAATAGTGGAAATATAAGGCTATGCATCTGTGTAGCTGTGACAGACACATGAATGCTCCCAGATTCATTATAGACAAACAGGATTTCATATTAGTTAGCTGAGGCAGCATCCTGCTTAACTCTTGGTAAACTCTGAAATGCCACAGTCTCCCTGTGAGTTCTTTAAGGTTCCTCCACAACCACACATAATTCTGGACTGTGGAGTTCATAACCTGTGCTGGGCATTCATTTATTGTCCTTTACGGAACTGGAGCTGTGCTGTTCACTCACATTTTTGTCTCTGAGATGACAGCCTACTAGGGCATTTTCAGCTGTGATAAGCTTTCTGATTGCTAAGGTTATCAGCTTGGTGACTTTACATAAATAAAGTTTTCCAAAGATGAAAAATGACAATGATAAAGGAAATTCTTTCTGTTTACTAAAATGTAAAAAAAAATACATAGCTTTGCACAGATGCTGAGAAGTCAGAAAGATCTGTTTTATGTCAAATGGGGAAAAGAATGACAGAACAACCCAGTGAACCCTGATCTGGGAGAGGAAAACCTTTTATTTTCCCCTTAATGATTTCAAATCCTTTGGGGGAAGAACTGTGAGAGTGAAGGAGGAGCAAAAAAGAGGTCAACACCTTTGAGTGATAAGATAACATTTGCTTGGGGGCTGGCAAGGTGCAAGAAGAGCAGAAAAAAAAGAGAGTAAACAGTGATACTGACTTTAAAAAAGAAAGCAGAATTGCAGAATAATACAGCAGCAGAGCAGCTTTAAAAAGCTTATTACTCCTTTGGGTAGGTTAAAGATACAGTTGATACGTCTGTCATACTTGTAATGGTTCTGATCCAAAGTAATGAAATCAAAGAAAATGTCCCCATTAAATCCAACAAGCTCTGGATCAACCCCCTGATGAATTGTGCTGTTCACTGTCTTATAGCTGAGCTACTCTAGCTGTCAAACAACCAAGAAGTCTCCCCTGGGTAGCTTGGCATATAACCCTTAGGTATCCTTACAAATCAACATGGAGAATGACATGCAAAGAAAGGAAAATGGGCATTTCTGATGTCAGACACCATCCGTCTTCAATTAAGTTAGCTTCCAAAATGCTTCAAGTATCCACGCTCTTTTTGAAAGCCCAATTGACCCAGAAGTCTCTAACAAAGCAGTCCTTAAAATTAGCTGCATAGTTAGTTTGTTTGCTTGATGGGGGGTTCTTAATGCCATAAACCCCAGTGCAGAAGTTAATAATTTCATACATTATCACTTTAAATATGCAATAGAAAACTCGAGGCAGCTGTTTGAACTTCCTTTTAAAGGAGGACAGATTGCTTTTATTGTGTATGCTACTTCATGGCTTGTTTGAGGCCAGGGCAATTAAGGGATGAATGACTTCCCTTTAGCTGTTGATGTGTAGGCCTGTTGTCGTGTGTGTATTGTTTTGGGCTTTTTGTTGGTGGCTATGGGGTGTTTGTATGTGTGGGCGTTTTGTTTTTGTTGTTTTCCTTGTTTGTTTTTTAGTTGCATTTTATTTATTATTTTTTTTACTTATTGTAATAGAACACGAGGTCTTGATGAAGCAACAACAAAGCTGATAGGTAAAAAAAAAAAAAAGGATCAAAAAAGGAAAGACCTTTGCTATTTTTATTGTCTTACAGATGATAGAATTAAAATAAATTACATTTCTATGGATATTATTCTTCCAAGTTTACAACTCCGAGTGTGGGTGTGCTTTTGTGCTGTGAACACCACAGGTGAGAAGTCAGCAAACTTGTCAAATGAAACTAACTTTTTTCCTTTTGGAATGTAGTGGTCTTTGTTACAGGAAAAATTGTTAGCTAATTAAAAAGGTTTTCATTTTTTCATCTTTCTTCTCTTGTGCTATAGATGGTCTCACCAAGTGACTATAAATAACTGACAAAATAAGTGCATTTGGCATTTTATTTGTCAGCAAGGTAGTTCATGAAAACTTTTCCTTCCTTTTATTTTTTTATTTTTTTTTTTCCTTTTCTTGGAAGATTAAATCGAGTTGCTAATTTCCAAAGAAGCAGAAGTCCTAGGACCAAACCTATAATGAAACCAACTGACAACTCATAAGAAAGTGTCACAAAGAAAAATATATGTAAGTTGCTCTGAAAGTAATGCCTCTAATTTATTTCCATGGAAACCAAGAAACAAGAGATACAAAAAGCATAATGACACTTTTTGATAGAGCAAATTCTCAGCTACATAACACTATTTTCAGCATAGTCAGCAAGCACAGTGATGAACAAGAGCCCATGGATTGTTGGCAGGAAGGTTCAACATCCATCATCTGCCTCTGAACTCGTGAGCCAAACATTAATTTCAGAGCAGCCCTTGTTTTTTTGTTCTACAAAACTCATAAAAAAGTCCCACCCACCAAAGCAAATATGTCTAATGGTATTTGATGCACCTTGGGTACTTGATATGTTGGAATACAACTGCCACATGACATGATACTTGTTGGAAAACTGCACCCTTCTGGAAGGATTGCTGTAGGTCAGGCTTGATATTTCAAAAGGCACCAGCACCTATAGAAACATAGAATCAACATAGAATATCTCAAATTGGAAAGAACACAGAAGGATCATCAAGTACAATCCCTGGCTCCAGATGGGAGAACACAAAATCCAAACCCTATGTCTGAGATGGTTGTCCAAATGCTCCTTGAACTCCGGTACTTGGGGCTGGAGAAAAAGAATACTTAGCTCTATCTACGTGAATATTTTTATTCTATGCAATTCAGTATTTGAATGAATGTAATTGTTAAGATTGAAAAGGTTTCATGAAAGGTTTTGTTTCATTGCCTGCATTTTATGTTAAAATTTTTGATCAAAACTGGCATTCTTTTGATTTTGATTACTGATACTTCCTATTTAACTATGAAACATAACTTTCTGAAGTTGATTTTATTTAATATATCATCTGTCTTTGCCTATTGCATAAAGTATAAAATATGTAATGTAATCAACAATATCTTGAATCAGTAATCCAAGAAAATATTATATTTTTCTGTGTTGGAGGAAAATGACTTATTACTTTGCTAGTATGACAATACATATGCTGAATTATATTACATTTTTTCCTTTAATTCAAAGACAAGAAATCAAAAATGCCCATTAAAAATGGTGAAGAAATCTTGGAAAACACTTAAAAAGCCTTTTGAGGTTCACTTGCATAATTTATTTTTAAAACCTTAATTAACAAGTATCTGTAATTGTTTTCCTTCCCACTTGTGTTGCAATTTCCCATGCAAATATAAATTAGGAAATGCTATTTTTACTGCATCAGAAGGACTGTGTATGCAGATAGCACTTGAAACCAATTGTCATACTGTGAAGTTTAATCTTCTGGAGTTTTCTAGTACTACATTCTGGTGAACTCTCAAGGGATAAAATATGCTTTGCTTATTTGAAAAAACTCTCAGTCATGAGTACAAAATTTACCTAATTGAAATTTTTCACTGGTGATGGAGAGGGCAAAGGTTTCACATGTGGACACCTGCAAACACAGAAACAGCTAGTGATGGTTCCTCAGTCATTGGTACAAAATAGGTGAGCATACGAAAGAGAAGTAATGATCTTTGATATCAATGCAGAAAATAACCCTTTCTCTTGCCGATGTCTTCAAGTAAATTCATAAAAAATATATTTTTCCCTCTCTTTACAGCATATGATCCCCCAATTCTTTCTTAATTTCCTCTCCAGCGGATTTGTGGATCTGAACTTTGTGCTGTTGCCAACTGATGTACCACCACTGAAATAGCAGCGTGCAGTTCTTAATGCAAAATAAAGAAGGGGAGAGAGAGAAATCTAAGCAGCTGGATCGTTATTTCAATTTTTCTTTATTTGTTTGTTATTTTTGTTGCTGTTTATCTATACCGAACTCATCTACCTGGATTCTGTCTCTGTAAAACATTCTTTGATCTTTGTGCTTTCACTTTGACTTCCTTTTCTCTTTCCTATGTTTTTTTTTCCCCGCTCTTTCTCAGTTTCCTGTAAAGATACTCTCTAAAAACTGTAAGAAAGTATCTTACATATGTGGGTGCATCTTCAAAGAAGCGGCATCTATAGGACTCATCTTACATATAAGTGTAGGGTTAGGGAAGTTACTTCATCCGTCGAGTTACAGAATTAGAGGAATATAGCTAGTAAATTTATACTGAAATGTTTTTCAGTAATTGTTACTGGCAAATCATGAAATAAGAGAAAGCTGAATCAGGTCCAGTCAGGTTCAGTTCTACTTCATTAATTCAGTTTTACTTCATTTTCTCCATAGAAAATGGGTATTTGCTATTCTGGTCTCAGTTCTTAAGAAGTGGTCGTAACTATCCATTGTAGAAAAATTAATTTTTTGCATCCTACAAGAGCTTCCTGATGATATTCACAGCTGTTTGAAAAGAGATATCTGTCTAGCTTTTACCTTTCTTAACAAATCATCCCGAATACTGAAAGTGTACAAACTTTCAAGACTCTGCTATATGTTACAGTTACACCAAACAATCCCAATTGAAATGCTCTGAAATGAATGAAACCAGGATTCACATGTAGTTAAATAAGAATGTTTCTATTCTAGTGGGTTTTAATCTAATACACAATATAAAATAGGCTGACATTTTTAGTGTAGAGATAACATTGATAGCCATTAAGAACAAAGAGTTGATTTAACCACAGATTGAAAGAATATGAAAAGGTCAAGATAAAATTCCTCCCAAAGATTGCATGCTTAATGATACATAACACAAGACTTAGCAGCTCTTAGTGATGAACTAAAAGAATACAGTAGAATGGGAAAGCTTATATTACACAATGTTTAATTCATGGATACTCAAATAAGTGTTCAAATGCAAGGTTGTTTCTGTATTAGATATCATAAATACACTTCAACTATATGCAGCGTTCCTGATAAAAGCAAATAGCTTTATGTTTTAGTTAACAAGAACAGCAAAAGTTTGGGATGAAATAAATCTTCACATGAAATTTAATTATAATAATTATAGTAGTGTTAAAAATCACTAAGTAACACTACTTCATTTGCACAGTTGTAGAAATTTGTTTCTACTCATATGAAGACGTGATTCATTCAGTATGATCCCTTAATCTTGTGATACTCGTATCACAGAACAGTTTGAACTGGAAGGAACTTTATAGCCTATGTGATTCCAACCCTCTGACAAGAGTCACCTTCCTAAACTATGTTGCTCAAAGCCCCATTCAACTTGGCCCTGAACACCTCCAGGAACAAGCATTCACAGACTCTCTGGGCAATCTGTTACAGTGTCTTATCACTCTTACTGTGAAGAATTTATTCATATATCTAATCTAAACTTACCCTTTTTTTAGTTTAAAACTGCTACCACCTGTCCTATCACTGTACTCTCTAATAAAGTCTTTCCCTTGACTTTCCTGTGGGCCCCCTCAAGTACTGGGAGGCTGTTATAAGGTCTTCCCAGGGGCTCTTCTTCTCCATGAGTGTAAGAAACATTTGAAAAATAGAGACAAATAAAAAATGAAATACAACATACTTTGTATATCTTAAACAAGGTTTTTCACTCAAATTCAGCTATATGATACTGAGAGCAGATTTTTTACACAGAGCTAATAAGTTTGTATTTCCAGTTTGTCTTTCACTATTTTTTACTTCATTAGTACAACCAAAACAGGCACATAAATTAGCTCTTTTTAAAAAATTCTGATATATAAGCTCAGATAAGGACCAAACACAACACAGAATGCTTATTAGAGGGTTGCACCTTTTTATTTCAACTGGATAATCCAAACAGGAACTAAAAGTTAACAACCTACATTTCTGGGCTCCCTTGACAATCCTCTAAAAATACCACAAGAAATAAATACACCCACCTGTTTCCCCAACACAATTAACTATTTGTTATTAATAATAACAATAAATCTTATATGATAGACAGAGCAAATAGAATAGAAACAAAAATATTTTCAGTAGTACACTTCTCAAGTTATTACTATGCCTACAGGTAAAGGATGCATTTCAATGCACCTCAGCATCTGACAATTCAAAAAGAGATGTGAATGAAAACCATCTATCTCAAATATTTGTAAACCATTCCATCTTCCTGAAATCAGGGAACCTACAAAATAATCCAATAAATAAATTTAAGCCTGAGGAACAGTCTGACCTTGCAGCTGATCCTGCTTTGTGCAGGATGTTAAAGTGAAGACCTCCTGATGTCCCTTCCAGGCTGAACTTTATCATATGAAGTAGCTGTGTTTTTTGTGAAGAGGTTTAAAACTTTTCATGTACATCTACAGTGCTCAAATGTTGTAAAAAAACTTACAATGAAGACAAAACAACCAACTTCTAATTGTATATAAGGGTGATAAATAAATCAACATTCGGTTATTTATTTGTTCTTGAAAAAATTAAACAGACATTTTCTGAAACAGACCAGGCATTTTCCAGCAGTTCCCATGTATGAAAATTAAAGAAGTTTCTATGCAGTGATAAATGAAACTGTACCACTGATTTGGAGGCATGACTGGAGCAGACAAAAACCACAAGATTAAGTGCCAAATGAATTATCAGTGTTACACAAGAACTTTTCAGAACAGAAAGAGAATTCTGATTTTTTCAACTCCTATTTCTGCAGTGATAAAAAACAAACAAAAGTGAGTTTTGTAGGTCCGTCTAGATTTCTTCATTTAATTAAAAATATCAGTTTGAAGAACTGTGCCAAAATTGATGCACTGCAGAAACAGGTCCAGCCTGGGTATGTGAGAGATGCAGAAAATAGTGAAACAGTATTGATTATTACAGACCAAAACAAATAGTCATCAGTCTGGCACCAACCTCTTCTGATTTAACATTTGTTATCTATGCTATTATAATAATTGTGTGATTTTTTTGTAATTATTTTTTAAATTTCATAAAGGTGAGGTTTAAAAGAGTCAACAAACGTCATCTTCATAATGGTATTTTGGCAATTTCTGTATGAAGGTGAAAACTCTTGGTTGAAGCTGATACTTTAGAAAATTGTTTATCATTAATTAAAATTCCCAGAACATTTTATATAGTGCTATGTAGTACTTTCTATTATTCTAAATGTATTTATTTGAACTCCAGTAGATTTTTGGAAAATAAGTTTCTCTTCTTCTAACATTTGCTGAGCCATGGATTTTAGCAGAGGGAACTCACTATTTTACCTAGCTGATAAGAAGGTGAGTTTTAATCTTTCAAACAGAAAAACATGTAGAAGGCACATTTCCACACCATATGCAAGGACTACTATATTGTTGAAAAGCCACGATGATATAAAAAGATTTAATAAAAAGATAAATACTACTTTGTGTGTGTGAGCCATTCTATGAACAGGCAGAAACATAAATGCAAAGCTTATTGAAGAATATAATCAACAGACATTGCTGGCTGACATTCACAGGAAAGAGGAAGTGGATGATGTGCAATCTGATAAAGATAAAAGCAATGAACATCTTGGTTAAGAGTTTTGAAAAGCTTTGAAATAGATAAACTGGTATGCTGAAAAAGAAAATGTAAAAGAAGGAAATTTGAAATGTGCCTAGTCCTGGTTTGGCAGCAGTAGAGTAATTGTTAGTCAGTACTGGTGCTAAGAGATCAGCACATAGCAGTGTTGGCAATTGCTAGAGCTAATAAAACAGAAAATCTGGTCCTAAATGTGCTTCTACAAGACATAGTTCTTCCAGATTCAGAAGAAAAGCCAGAGTATACTTTGCGATCAGCCCATCTGGATCTGGTCATTCATTCAGAGTATGTCTAGCACTAAAGTTACATATAACGCCAATGATGAAAGATGAAATTCAGATAAGAATCTTTGTAACATCAATGACATCTCTCTTCCCATCTCAGGAATGATAAGTATACAATGGAATTGTGCAGTGACTGTGAAGTACAGCATAAACTAATCAGCTGTACTGATTAGTTTACTGTTCAGAGTACCAGACTCACTGGCCATAATGGCTTTTCATATTGGCCTAGGTTTCATACTGGGTTTCATATTGGTTTGTAGATAACAACCAATACTGCCAAGGTGAATAGAAGCATAGAATAACTAAGGTTGAAAAAGACCACTAAGATCATCTAGTCTAAACATCAACCAGTCCTCATCATGCCCACTATCCATATCCCTCAGTGCCACAGCTCCATGTTTCTACAACACCTCCAGGTATGGTGACTCCACCATAGAACCATAGAATCATTATGGCTGGAAAAGACCACTAATGTCTCGGTGGCCTGATTACTTCTTTTGCAAATATATTTTTTACAGTGCACAATTCATGGGTGCACTGCATTACAGAACACTCCTGCTGTAACAAGTAGCTTTAAAACTTCACTTAGGAACTGAATTTGAGGGAGAAAAAAAAAAGTAATTTTCATTGTCTCCAATTTCTAAATTGAAGGACGATATGCAAGCAAACCCTTTGATTTTTTTTTTTTTTACGTTTGTTTTCCCACGCCTTTATAATGTAAGTTATTTGATGAATACATTTGCTTGAGAATCTCAGCAATATTAGTGAAGTGATTCTCTTGAGTATGAGCAGATTGAAACAAACCCCCCCAAGAACCTTGATACTGGTATCTGTGGTTTCTTTGTAATGCTAGATATCATTCTCACATTATATATTTCTCATTTATCTTAGTATGATTTTTTGCTTTGAATCAATCAAGTCTCTTTACAATAAAGCTTATGGCTATAATAAATAAAAATCTATGATAGAGATATTAAGTTGACAAACATTGTTTCCCTTTAGTAATCTTTAATAACCCATCCTTTACCTATATTATTCCTACCAGAGGATTTCTTTTATAAGACAGTGAGCAGCCTTCTGCAGCTGATGACAAGAGACCTCCATGATAACCTGGCAGCACCAGTACTGCACTGTTGAGCAGTGTGAGTGGTGAGATATCAGATGGAAAGATAGGAGTTAAGATGTTGTTTAGCTGTCTTTTTAATTTTTAATTTTAATTTTTAATTTAGGAACAAACAGTGGTTTGATGCAACAACAGTCATTTAAACAACTTACCACAAAGCATTTTGGAAAGATTTGCAGGTAAACAGAACTGTAGAGCTTGTCTCTGCCTCACTCACAGCCTGGAATGAACCTTTGGTGTTGTTCAGTAACAAAGTATGATGGGATTGTAATCCACATCTTCAAATATTTGATCCAAATTGATCTCAGGTGTCAATGAAATTCAATTTAAGTGAGGAATGACTTCGTTTCCTCCTAGGCTTCTGTCATTCTTTGTGAATGACTCCCAGGATGTAGTCCTAAATATACTAGAAGGGGGGTGGAAAGATCTGAATAAAATTGCCTCTCTGATAACCTATAATTCTTGCAACGCTCCATAGACTACAGTTGGAGATTTTGTGTCAAATGTGGAATTAATTTCCACCTGGGTAATTTTTATACAAGCCTGTAACATAATAGTAAATTTACAGGGGCTGATAGAGCTACCTGTTCACCTCATTCAGGTCAGGTCAACATTATTGAAAAGCTATGCCCTGGAAATAGTTTAATTTAATGTCTGCTGATCTGCACTTTGATTTTAACAGCATCTATAACTTGCAATGAATTTGTAATATGAACATAAATTATAAATTTACAGCAAAGTTATCCAGCTATTCTATCATGAAAATGATTATAAATTAACTATCAACATTCATAGAAAGGAACTACATTTGTAGATTGCCTTCTGAAGTGCTTTACTTATGAATTTAAGCCATGAACTCCCAAGCTTCCATCTCCTGCAGAACATTTTTTTTTTGGGGGGGAGGGCGGGTGGATGCTCTGATTCTTTGAGTTAAACCAATGAAATTCCTATGATTTTGATTCCTATGGATACACCAGTTTATACAAAGGTAAATATGGGTGTACTGATGTGACTTTGTGCTATGTAACCTAGACTCAGCTTGAGTTTTAGTAATTGTCGATCTCTAGGAACCTATGTCTCTATTCTTATGCCCCAAAACATTTTTTTTTAAATAGTACTGTGCTTTTATTTTTTAACTTCACATTTGTCAGAATCAAAGATAAGTTAATGCTCTATCTGTCTCATGTGTTACTCTTCTATCTGCTGTACCAGCGCTGCCTGGGAGCACCCTGAGGGTTCTTAGAGTCTTGAGAATGTTTAGGATTCTGATGTTGCATTGGGAGTGTATGGCTGAGCAACAAGCTGAAGTTCTTCCTTTATTCAATACTTGAAGGTTGAGTAGACACTGGATGTGGGAAAACTTTGTTCAGTTATTTCCTCTGCACAAATTAGATGAGCTTCTTACTCCCTGTCTCTTAAAAAGCAGTTTTCACCTCCAGATTTAGTGGGGTGATGTTGGAAACATTTTGGAAAAGCAGTGGGGCATCACAACAGCACTAGCTCAGTATTCTTACTGCCTCACTTTGCTTTCCCCTCTTAAAGGCATTTCATGGCTAGAGCATAGGTACATGAGATGTGAGACAGGGTATGTGCATTTCAAGAGAGATATTCATAAACTGAAGACTCCAGAGGAGAGCAGTAAGGATGGCAAAACATCAGCTATGAGAGTAATTTGAAAAGCCTAGAGTTATTTAGTCTAAATAAATGAAGTCTGAGGAGTTTTAGCGTACATTAAATGTTGCCAATTGCAGAAAGATTGTGTGTTGCTCACTATATTGGTTGCAGGTGATAAATAGGATAAAAAGGCAGCAAGGAGGTATAGTTTGGAAAGAATGTTACTTTAAGCAAGTATTGTCAAGCATTGGAACAGAATGCATCAGAGGCGGAGGTAGCTTACAAGAACTGATTAGATCAATATCTGTTGGGAATCGCTGTTGCTATGTTAGAATGGCAGTAGGTTTATTGTGCTATGTATATCATATGATTTGTGAATAGCTCTTCTATCTGGATCCTGTGAGCTCTTTGGACTTAGATTTAGTCTGAGTTTAGGCTGTGATGTGATTCAGAAGTTCCCTTCGTAGATCTATTCTTCTCTAACTTCTCACCTGTAACCAGATGGATTAAGCAAAAGCGTGCTAAAGATTATACAGAATACAAATGCTATTTGTTTGGTACATTAATCTTGGGATCCAAAGACGAAGATGGTTCATTTCAATCAGAGCCTATTAGTACGGCCCTGTAAAGCATGCAAATACTATGAGACTATTAATATTTTAAACAAGTATTTAAAATAGTTGCATCAATACCTCAAAGTTGTTCACTATCAGTGAATTTGCTCTTGCGAAGCCCCATAATGAATATCTCTATTGCCTCACTTTCCTGAGTGTAAACTAAGCACAAAGATGAAATGACTTTCTCAGAGTTGCACAGGAAGCTTGTGGCCCAGCTTGGGAGCTGAACATAGCAACAAAGCCACAAGCCTTTTGCTTCCTCTCTAAATCATTTCTAACCATCAGCATAAAGCTACAACAGTTCTGATGAGAGAGAGATGTTTTGTTACTGAGATGCTCTTGAGATGCACAAAGTAGCAGGACCATCTCAGCTGTGTCATATACAGGTATTTATTACAAAGTGTTCTCAAAACAAAGTGAAAATCAAGCCTACAGCCAAGAAGCCTGGAGTGGAATAAGATGAATTCTGAGTTATAATTGCAGGTGTAATTCAGAGGTTAAGAGGTGAAATGCACAACTCAAGATTACCGGAACAACCTGTCTCTAGTGAAGACTGGTGTGTTTACATGCAGAATTGCCACCAAAAGATCTTAGTAAGCAAAAAACAACTGCCACCATAATTTATAGTCATTTGGGGCTCATTTCTGAAAAAGAGATTACTCATAATTCAAAGAGCAAATAACAAGTATTTGCAGGGCAGGAGGAGAAGGAACAAACTATATTCACGTTGCCTGTCATCTAACCAACAGAAGATATTTACCAATACACAATACAAATGGTTTTCTTTCACATAGTTGAGACTTCTCTCAGATTCAGAACTATGCCAAATGAGTTTATTCTAGAATAAATGATTTCTAGAATAAATGAAGGCATTGCAGCACAATGAGAAAAGGATGGAGCCCATCTGAATTTAGCTCACTCATACCGCAAATGTGGTGGAAATTAAAAAATGCAGAATATTTGCTAATTTAAGCAAGTGATGAATTTAATAAAGCAGCATGGTTTACAAATTCCTTAGGTTAAAGAAAAACCATCTGAAACATTATCAACAAAATACGTCACAACGACTCACAGTAATTATTGCTTCACAAGCACACAACACTATTTCTGCATTATATATATTACAGATGTTTTAGAGGGCGTTTTTAGATTATTTTGATTTGTATGGGAAAAAATGGTTTTGCTTAATAATTGATATGCTAACTATGCCTTATTTAACCAACACAAATACAGTAATAGATTACAATTATGTTAGAAGTAGGAAGAAGAAAATGCAAAATGAGCACTATTACAGAACAAAAATAGAAAGGTCTTAAGAAAAGAAACATTCTCTTTTTAAATATCCACTTCAAAGAAACCGCAACTAACATCCACAAAATTTGTAGGGCTGGGTTACAGAAAGCATATTGGAAAATGTTCTTCTGAATGGGTAGACATAGGTTTATGATTTTGATATAATGTTTTTTATGTGGTCCTATGATTCCAATAGCATCATGTGCCTTCCATCTGAACTTAATAACAAGGAAAAGCTGTTATTGAGGAAGCTACTGCAAAATTTCCATCCACCTGTAGTAGTCATTGTGATGTCACTTTAATAAACAGCTATAAGAAGAACTGACTTAATGTTACAAGTTGTTATGCCACATGCTCAGTTAAAGCCTATATGAATAACTACTGTTCACACTTGTAGTACTTTGTCTATGCTGTGTAATGGTTTAGTTTTGTTTGTTTAGTTTTGTTTTCAATGTCTAAAAAGAGGAAAAGACTATATTATGGACTAAATGACTGAAAAATGTATCTTCATAAAATAAAATAATTTTTTCCTTCCTGGATTTAGAGGAGCAGGGCTGGAACTGATAAAATAAGATGTTGCAATATTTGTATATGTACATAAGAGTCAAAATGCTGGGCAACGATAAACTCCAGAAGCTTCAAGACTAAACTTCTTGTAGTCATAATGTCAGATAGGCTGAATGTTTTTCCAGAATATTAATCAAAATGATTAGCTTTGGAAATGTTGATACAATTACAATTCCTATTATTTGGGGTTTTGAAAATTCTCTCTTTTTCTTCAATTAACATTAAAAGATGTCGTCAGTCACCATCCCACAGTTACTGACATATTATACTTGTGGACTCTAAGAAACATGATGAATAGGAGAGCTTTTAAGAAGAAACATAAAGTAACAGAGGAAGAGACATGCATGAACAGGAAGACCAGCACAACTGAAAAAAAAGGTAATATAGAAGAAGCTAACAGCATCAGGGTAAGTTGTAACTCAAACAGATATTTTGCTTTGCAGTAAAATATGTATCATGAAATGGTAGTTCACTTTCAGGACATGTACTAAAAAATAATAAAAAAATTGCCATGCTCATAAAATACAAGGAATGAACTGTATAACTATCTTTTTTTTTTTCCTGAACAAGTTGATTAAAATGCTCTGAAGAGGTAGCTGTTCCCAAAGGGAATTGTGCTGCATTGTTGATCAGTAGAGAGAGTTCCATCTGCCTTCAGACAGGAGAAAGCATATTTTTCTCTGGCAGTTGATAGGTTCTCAGAAAGATATAACCAAGTCAAGGTTGTCAGTCAGGGCTGGAAGATCTCATAGGACCAGATATGATGCTGGTTTGCCATGTTACAGGGAAAGAATAAGAGTGTGGTGAGTTTAGTTAATCCAGCACATGGAATCCTGGCCTGCTGGCATCTTTTGAGCCATGAAGAAGATGTGAAAAGCCGTCATACTTATGTCTGGTTTTCAGATGAGATGGTGTTAATAGCACATCACTATTTTGGTTGAGTGATGGGTACGCACTGGAGGCCAGGCCAAGTCACTCAGCAGGGAAAAGCCACCGTCTGTGGCATGGCAGCAGGGGATGGGATGAAGCCAAGGCAACTGGCCTGAGTTATGCCAGTGGTTTTTCCATACCAGATGACACAGAATCATATTACAGAATCACAAAATGGCTTAAGTTGGAGGAGACTATTCCCAACTAGTCCCATCTATCCACTGACATGGTCAAGGTTGCTACCAAGCATATCAAGCTGCCCAGGATCCCGTCCAACCTGGCTTTGAATGCCTCCAGCAATGGGGTATTCACAGCTTCTTTGGGCAGCCTGTGTCAGTGCTTCACTGCACCCTGAGTAAAAAATTTCTTTCTGAAATCTAACCTAATTCTCCCCTCTTTTTCTTTAAAGCCATTCCCCCTTGCCCTATCACTATCAGACCATGTAAAATGTCCTGCTTATAAGCTCCCTTCAAGTACTTGAAGGTCACAATGAGGTCACCCCAGAGTCTTCTCTTCTCCAAGCAGAACAAGACCCATCAACCTTTCCTCATAGGAGAGGTGCTCCAGCCCTCTGATCATCAGTATCATGTAGAGGGCTATAAAGCTGTGGGGAGTTGCTCAGGGATTGGTTAGGTGTTGGTCAGCAGGTGGTGAGATGTTGCATTGACAGTGGAGTGTCAGTGTTTGAGCAGTTGAATTGTTAGCTGGGCACTGGTCAGTGGGTGGTAAGTAGTTGTTTGTGGACATGTATATTGTTATCATTGCTTTTTTTTTTCCTCTTTTCCATCTGCCCTAGTAATTAGTCTCAACTCATGAGTTCTATTTAGTTTCCAGTTTTCTCTCTCATCCCACTGAGAGAGAAAAACGGCTGTGTGCATGTGGTGCTTAGCTGCTTGCCAAGTTAAACCACAACAGTTGACTACACTAGAACAACCGGGATGGTTGCAGCAATCTCTTCTTATTGGTACAGAACTGGAATAACATGAGGAAAATTAGGAACAGAGATCCTATCAGTCATCCTAAAACATCCAGGAAAGTCCAAGAGAGAAAAAGGTGCAATGAATCAAGTGTCACATTGACAGAAAACATGGGAAGGGAATTCTCAAAAACATGTGGCACCACTGAGTCATGTTTTTGGCTAGTAGTTTCCTATCTGATTATGGGTGGAGCAAAGAGCAATGAAGATTGCCATCTTCTGACTAAACATAAATATCCATGCATGTATACAGCATGATGCTTCCTTATTCTTTTTTTTTTTTCTTTCATCAAGTAATACAAGAATACAGTCAGATTCCCTTAAAATCTGCCAAACACAGATATGTATAGGAGATAAATCTCTAGCATATTCCTGAAATATCCTTTATGCTTGAAAGAGTCCTGATGTTGTACAAATTAAACAACATTCTCCAGTGTACCTATGATGCTTCAATTTATTACATTTCCATATCCCCAGTATGTAAAAGTTGTGCTATGACCAGTCTGGAGCCATGACCAGTCTAGAGCAAGGTATGAAGCAGACATCTACAAAGCACTTGCTGATTGTTCAGTATACAGGTTGAGAAGAAGAGCATTGCATTTTCTTGGCATCCTTTATCTCAGCATTCGTTGTTCTCATTTAGCAGTTCTCTCAAAATAAAAGTCTATGCCAAAAGCAAGAACAATATTAATTATCACTAACCTGTCAGCTTTTCCATACTGGAACAAAAGTTGTCACAGCAGAATAAAAACTCAAATTTAGAAAGAAAGTTTCTAAGTTTCCTAACTTAGAAAGTTAATTTTTTTTTGTTTCTACCTTCATGGAGAAAACACTTTATGCTGACATAAGTGTTTACCTAAAGGAAACAGGTAGCCATTAGATTGCTTGCTGTTCTCAGTCATATTGCTAATTCCTTCAAGACAGTTATACCCTAAAAGTAATATAACTGCAAGTTATCTAATTTTTTATGTCTATATCTAAACATTTTTTTCTGATATTTACTGTGTTTTCTTTTTCTCTGATGGTATTTTACTAAACAAAAACTTATTCTGCTGTTTAATCTATGGAATGAATGCTTATACTATTCAAATAGTATAGTTCAGTTCATAGATGGCTAATTTTTTTTTTTGATATAATGTTATTTTATCAAAAGATTAAGGATACAGAGCTGTGGTTTTATGCTACCTACAGTCTGCCAGCAGAAAAAAATGAAGACAATTTGTATCACATCCATGGTTTATTTTTGTCTGCTAAGGCCATTTATTTAACAGGCTTAAGATAATGCCAAGGACGATTTTATCTTTTACACTGGTTTTTACAAGTATCTCCAGACTTCAGATACAGTCAACAAGACGATGATGTTCATTGCTAAGGATGTTTCTCTTCGAACCATTCAGTAATCTACGTAAACATTTCCCATGGCAGATCCCCAAGTTGTTAGAAATGCTAAACTGGAGTAGAATATATATATATATATTGTTTTTTGTCTCGGGCTATTTTTCATGGAAACAGTTTAATCAGTTTGGATAGAAATTGCCTTTAAAACAAGAGAAGTTTAGAGTACTTTCAAGTGTCTATTTTGGGATCACATATGAAAGAGGAAAATAAACAAAATATTATGTTTATGTTTAACATTCATTTAAAAATGGTTCATAACAGCATATGTTAAAGATGAATAATTACAAAAATTGGTCATTTAATTATTAGAAGAAACCACACATTGTCTAAGAGAATGTAAATCAACAAATTCAAGTCAGCCATGGTCAACCTACTCTGAGTATTAGCTCTATTGCTCCGACAAGACTTCTGTACAGCTGCAGCCCTCAACTACTGTCTGTTTCCAGGGCAGAACACATTCACTGTGAACTGGCCCCTAGGGTTAGTCCTGTCCTACATACTATTTATGAATGCAGCCTGGCATTTTTTGCTAGCCTGCATATTTCCACGAAAACTACAGCTTCTATGTTTTAAAGGGGCAGTCTGAAATAATACTGTATGAATTCAGAGAGAAAAATACAACAAAGTATAAGGTTTTTAAAGAGGATATAAGTTAGATAATTTCTTTCAAAAGCAGTAACATTTTATGATAATAAAATGTCTCAGGCCGTTCTTTGTTGTTTGAACTTCACATTCAGTGTAAGAAGAGGCAAGGTTGTAGATTTGTTTTGTGAAAACAGGCAGTAATTTTCCTTTCAAATTTACAAAAAGTGGGATAGGAGAAGCAAGGAGGCACTGAGTGATGGTATGCATTTTACAGATATATATGAGGTGATATCTTTAATTACAAATATAATTCCTGACAACAATATCCAAATTTCTTTTGAGTTTACTTGTCCAAAGCATACAGAGATGTTACTAGATGAGTTTCCATAGGGAAAAGCTGATGTTATTGAAGCTCTAAGTCAATACAATAAGAAAAAAGAGGCAAAGTTCGACTCTTACGTTTATTATTTCGAATTATGATCCAGTAGAACAACAGAATGAAAGTTCCATACCTACTGTTTCTTCATCACACTCTTTGAAACAATGACTAAGAATAAAAGACCCATCTTTCTTTCACCCATAAATCTGATTGTATGAGGAAACTCTTCAGGATGGAAGTGTGTCTAACATTCAGGTCACTTCATGCCTTTGATAACTCATTCAGCAGGCTATACAACTAAGGCTGAAGATTTCTTGTGTCCTACTGAGCATACTGCCAAATGAAAGTGTTCTTCTTAAGCATTACTTCTGCTGTTGTACCACAGTCAATTATCTGTGGCTGGACTGACCCCCTCTATTTTTTTTTAATACTCACTTCCGTGGTTATACAAAGTAATGCCAAAATAGCCACAATTTCTATCTGCCCCCAGAGTAACTGCAGCACTGACAATTTACAATAATCTCTGCTGAAACTGCACTCATTCTTCAAAATTTCTGGCTATACCAATATAGAAATGATTGAAAGCCAATAAACTGGGTACAAATGCTGAACTGCATCCTTCTGTTTCTCTATTGAAAGGGATGATGAGTTCTATTTCCCTCTACCTAGTGCAAGTTTCAAGTTCAGTGTTACTTTGTCAAAAGGATTCACTTTTTTTGCAATGTTTTGAGGAAAAGTTAGGCTTCCTAATTCCAAGATTAGGAAAATACTGGGACTGAACTACAGGAAGATGCACTGGTAGAGAATAGGCAACCACAAATGTGCTGGAAAGAGTAAGGAGCAGACTTGAACATGGAAAGTAAAACAAGAGAGATGTCCAGACAGGGAGAAAGGGACCTCTTCATGAAACAGCTTCACAGGAGGACCATTCCTAGAGACCACAGCATCCAGATACAGGGGCAGGGTTCACAACAGAGTGTAGAAGATAATTATAGGGTGACTTGGGAAATGAGGGGAAGAGTAGCGAAGGGCTAGATAAGAACAGAAGAATGAATATCAACGTCAGAAGAAAATTGGAATAACACCGAGTGAGAAAAAAAAGGGAAGAAAAGTTCATGGTATTGCAAAGGAGCAATTGAAATACATTTCTCTAGGTAAGAAATACAATTTTTTAATATCATTGGGATATTCAAAATTAATCAGACTCCAGAACTTAAACATGCTCACAGTAGTGTCTTTTCTTCTAAGGAGAAAAAATAATTTATTCAATTCCCTCTCATATTCTTGCAACTCCAAAAAGAACAGTGTCAGATATCTTCCATTTCAAACTCAAATGTATTTCCCTTTCTCTTGTAAACATAAAGTAAGTGTTACTCATCTCACATGGTTTATTTCCAGCTGTACTCCTAATGCAAATGCTTTCATGTATTTGTTAATCCCAGTGTGGCCTTCTGCACTGGCTCACAATTCTTCTTGGAATAAATCCAAGATGCACTGTATTTTATACGCCACTTTTAGAGAAAAACTCTTTACAGCATGGGGTGGGGGAACCGGGGGGGAGATCACTTTCAATTTGTGCTTCAATTTTTCTGTCTTAATTAGCTTTGTTTTGTGGATTAAGGAGCCAAATTTTACTACAGTTATTAGCAAGTCAGACTTCCTTATCAGCATCGTTCTTTTCTGTGCATACTTATGTATTGCTGAGCTCTGCATTTTTATAATCTGCAAGCCTTTCATTTATTTTAAAGTTTGTGACAATTATATTATGCAAATTATTAAATGCAAATGTTGTTACATTATCAGTTAAAAGTGCCAAAGAGAAAATAAAAACAAAACATGTAAGGGCAAGGAAGAACAGATAGCAGAAAAAAAAATAAACCAAATTAAATAATGTCCTTAAAATACATATTTATGAACGCTAATCCATTTAGTTACATTTTTTTACAGTAAAGATATTGCTGTATGAGAATATTATAAACTAACATGGATAATAGATATAATTCTCTGTTTTATTATTCTTATATGTGACATTATTTCTACAGTGTCACCAACAAAGTTTTGAAGAGAGATTATACCAAATCTACAGACTAAAGATTTACAGTTTACAGAACCTTATTATCATATGTGTTTATGTGCAAGCATCTGAAGAAGAGACCTTTGTAGAAGTGCCTAAGTCCTTAACTTCTATAAAAGTCAACAGGATCAGACAGCTAGAGCAAGAATTGTAAAGGAACTCACTACAATTCACAGCCCTGGGAATTCATAGACATGAACCTGACGCCTAGACTATGCTTGTGCTTGAAAACAAAACAAAAAACAAGCATACTCATGTGCTGGAGCAGCCAACTGACATGGCATGCATTCACTAAATAGCCCTTCACTCTAAAGCGGGCTGGCTACAACCAAATACTGACTAGCAGTGTGAATCTCTAGGTAATATATTTGAACTTTTTGAGAGGGTGAGTAAGAGCACTCAAGGAGAGAGGAGGAACAATAAAAATTGAACATTTTGGATGACAGTGGGGACACTATTCATATGTGGTCATAGACTCACTGTGAAGTGTATGGTAACATTTCTGTCCAGAGTCTGTGAAGACAACATCTTCTGTGTGGAGACTCCTAAAGAGAAAATTATACAATAATTTATCTTATATTCCTTTTCCCCCCTCGTGCATTTTTCCAAACATGTTGCCAGTTCATTGCTTGGAACCTTACTCTTATCAGCAATAAGACAGCACTGTAATGAACTGGCAGATTTTCTGACCATGTGTTTTGTACTCTGGAAGATGTTTCTCAGACCACACCTGTGCTAATGTAGTTAATATAGTTAGCCACTGAAATGGCTAGCAAGGACCATACTTTGGTCAGCCAGCTAGCACCCTCCCATACCAGTCCTAGGTATAATCTAGGTATCATTTTATTATAGGCAATTTGAAAATGGTCACCGTGATTTGGAAACAAATTTGGTGGTATGGAAATTGAATGCATGAGACAGTATTAATAACCTTTGGAGGTCAGATGTTATTCTGTGACATTTTCTGGGATGGCACCATAGCTGTAGATTTAGCTATGGATTCAGAGAAACCTTCTGCGTTTTATCATATTGCTAGTCACCACTTTGTTTCTGCCTTGTTGGGCTAAAGCTCAGTAGCTCTATGAATTTTGATGCATTAAGCTGTGGCTTTCTTTAAAGCTTCTAAGCAATTTGTTGTTAACCTACATAGATTAAGAATGAATTGGATTCATATACAGGTGAAAATATCTTTATAGGTGTTTCCATTTATCATTACTTCTTTTGTGAGTTTGTAATCCTTCAGTTTTTGTATTTCATTTTTGATTTTCATTGCTCTTTCATATTTCTTTCCTATTTCCATTTGCTGTCTCAGTGTGGAATTATTGTATCATACTCCCCTTTAGATTTCCAGATCTGTACACAGCATAGAAAGAAAATTATCCATCTCTATAAATCATCAAATTCATTTTGTCACCTGTAATGTTGGCTTTTCCTTAATAGCTAGTGGTATTTTATTTTTTCTACTGTGGGAGAATGTAAACTTGAACATACATAGTAGACAGATTGAATCTATTTGTTTCTAAATGAAATAAAAATAAAATGAAATAAAAATACGAAAATATATTAAAAAAAAGAAAAATTACAGGAGAAAAACTTCAAAATGAAGTTTTCTGTTACTTTTGAGCTATTTTAGTGTTTAGGACTATGAAATCTTGGAATATATAATCATAGAACATATAATAAATTATAGAGAAAGCTTCTGGAAACTTCTCAACCAAATTTTCTGGTCCATATTTTGAATATCTAAATACAATGACTGATGCTACCCATACCATGCCTCTTCAGCAGAGAAAGAGAGCACTGTTGTGTTTTCCTACGAAAGCATACACTTCACATCATGTTATGAAGTTGCACTGCACTTGATTTATCTCTCATTGACTGGACTGAGATTAAGATAAGTAATTCCTCTCAGTAAACTGTGATCTGTGATTAGGAAAAAAAAAAAAAAGCCATTCTAACTGTCCACATGCAGAAGCCTATCAGTCCTATACAGTTATTCTTACCTTCAAAAAACATGACACTTAAGTATAATTTCAAGGTAACGTCAGTAAAATTTATGACCTCCAGTACTAGGAGCTAAAGAGGTAATCATTGTGATAGAAAAGTGTCATCATTATGGCTGATATTCAGCTTGTCATAAAATATTGAGTAAAATACAGTTAAGAATCATGGGTTAAAATTAGATTAAAATTTGAAAGTCTGGCTTCAGATGATAAAAAGAATGTTCATCATAATCACCATTAATGCTAATGTAATGAATTCTGGAATATATTATTATGACTTTACTTGGTCTGAATCTGTTTAAATTGGTTTTGTCATGCAACTGTATATTACAAATATGTGTTCATGTTATTCATGCATAGAGCCATCACTCAACTTTCTAAAACCTAATTTAAAACAACAACACCTATATTAACAATGGCTAGCTGATGCTGAATGCTAGATGGAGGAAAGAATACTACCTGTTCTACAAGATAGGCTGATTCCAAAGGCATGGCAAATTGTTGGCTTTATCAAGAGCATGGGACTGTTGAATTGAAACTCCATGTAGGCAAAGAATATTACTTTTTCTTAATTCCTCCCCAGAAGATTGAAAGCCCATGGCCCAGTTACAGTGGCACAGGGTTTCAGCCACAAGCAGTGAAGCTCCAGGTAGCCAAGCAACTTTACATGTTGTCTTGCCCACTGTATTCCAGGTATTTCTCATTCCGTACTTTAATGAAGACAATTCACTCTAAGGTTACTTCTGATAAATAAAAACATTCAAAAGCCAGAACCTATGATAGTCTTTCCCTCCACGTTTTATACCTACTGTGAAACTCTTGTATATCTTAGCAGTGAAACACCTGCAAAATAGGAAGCCTGTGGTTATCAGAGTTAAGTAGTTAATAAAATGACAAAGAATTCCTCACGTTCAAATCAAAGCAAAACTCCTTCATTGTGGTGCAAACCCACAGCTTGCAGAAATTCATATACAGCATACTTAGAAAGATGAAAGAAGTACGAAGTACATTAGTTACGAGTACAATTCTTCTGTCATAAAATATACTTGCGCAAAGTCTGAAAATGTGATTGAATGGAGATTTTTTTACAACAGTGTATGTGAATATCTGTTAAGGACATCTGTTATCAGATGCATTTGTTCTTCCCTGATGTGCATTGGATTTATTTTTTAAATTCTTTATAATATTTTCTTTTTAAGAGGCTGTTCAGCAGCCAGTTACTCTTTGTTATTCAGTTTTTCATTCACTGTGAACAGGAACAAGTTTGTTAATTTAGGGGCTGTTATGACTTCCTGCACAAGCAATTCCTACAAATTTCTGGAGTTGAAACTACCCTCTTTTTACATCCATAACTTCAGAAAACCATGGGCTGTATTTTCATCCTATAGTAGGAACTGATGAAATCAGCTAAATTCCCCGCTGCTCAGAGATTTGGCCTGCACATTTCACTTTTCACACACTGCTGTAATCTGTTGTTGCTACTAGGAGTAAATGGTAATCATTCTGTTGGACACCAGAATCTTTTATGTGGTGTATATACTGATACACATTAGATACATAGATTTTCAAATGGTCATTTGCATTTAAATGAGCTAATGAAGTCACGGCAGAGCTCAGTCCCCATTATTCCAAAATTGTGGCAAGATTTAGAATCTTGTTAGATAGAACCATTTCTCACAGTCAGGGCCACGAGCCATCCTTCAAAGGCTACCTTGTGTCAGTGGCATCAGTCCATCAGAGAGGACACATTACACTGGGTACACACTTTGCCTATCTTCCGGCTAATGTAATAGACAATACATAATAATACACAGAATTCCCTAGACAAGAGAGCTAAAGGTTAACATTATGGCTTATATTGACAGACAAGTTTTCAGATACGCAGAGACTATGATCTATATGAATTCTAAGGGTCTACAATCCTATCAGAAATATTCAGTCTAAGATTTCTCTTATATTTTTCAGGGTCCTATTTGGAGCTTAACAAATAAAAAGAAATGTAAATGCTTTTTTAATATGCTCCATATTTTAAACAAATAAAAATCAAGTTTTTTATTCTAACTTTACAAAGTATTTAAATTCTTGTATTTGAAAGTTGAAAAAAAAAAATAAATTAATTAAAAGACCATAAAACCAAACAAGCATATATTTCACTGGAAATGAATTTAAAGCTGGTTGTTCAACTATTGTTGAGGCAGTCACAGGCCTTTTCCATAGTAAATACTAAAGGCCATAGGGACCTCACAGGGTGGGTAACTGCTCTTGTACCATGGAACCTGGAGTCTGCAGTCAAAGGTGAAACATGGACTAAAAACATGAGGGAAGACAAAGAGGGGAAAGACATGGTCACCAAAAGAAACAGAGGCTTTAATGCAGAGAACACTGACTGATCTGATCTGTATGCTTATTAAACCAAACAATAATAACATAACCTGGAACATATGACTAAATGCCATTTGCTACCAGATAGTAACTTTCTACTTGGACAGCAAAGATAAATTTTGAGGAAAATTTTGATAGATATGGTAGCTTCAGAGATTTTGACTGCATGCAGAAATATTCGAGAAAATATTTTAATTATCTGGGGGAAAGCAGACATTTGGATAATAAAAGTTCTTAATGCTTTTAGAGCAGAGGGCACAGATGACCAGTATAAGAGTTGCAATATCCCATCTGAATATAAAAACACCCGTATCACTGAAGTTTAGATTAAAGTCGGTCTGAACAGATTCAGTCTTACAACAATAATAATGAGTAGGTGGAAAAAACACAGGTAGGCAATATCAGAAAGATTTAATTTAAAGACCAAAATATTCTATATTTCAAGGTTTGTTTCCAAGCTGTAAGAATTGCTTGACTCACATTTTATTCCTACTAAATGATACAAGACACATTGCAAAACAATTTATTTTGAAAATTGTTGAAAAAAGCAGAGTCTATTTCTAGATACTCTCAGTCACAAACTAATGAAATAAGTTATATGTAAAAAGGCAAGATCATTGCACTACATTGCTATCTGCTTTCAAGTCCTTGGTGCTTCTTTATGAGAAATGACTGTAAATTTAATGAAAATAAGGATAGATTCATCTGTGTTAAACAAAAAGCAATAATACAGTAAACAAGGCAGGTAAGTGGCTCAGATGGCATTAGCACAGCCTTTCCAGTTATCAATGGAAAGTTGATATCACAAGGAAGTGATTTTACCAAATTTTAATTTTTGTTTGCAGCCTTTCCACCAGCTTTATTTTGAGAGGAAGTGTAATGAGATCGTTTTCTAAAATGAATATATATATATGTATATATGTGTGTGTGCATGTATAAATATACTGTTATTCCAATGATTTTTTTGTTTGTTTAAACAAATACACATGTATTAACAAAACAGATATACGTAAGAGGCAGATGAGATGGACCTTTGAAATATCATCTTCTCAGACATCTCCTGAGCAACTGAGGCATCTAAATTATTAATGTTATCAATCTCCTTCAGCATAGGACATTTATTTTGCAAATTCCAGCAACCTTAATCATCTGAATTTTTAAATACCTAATGTTTCTGTATTCCTTCACTGTTTGCTTTCAAGTGTTGATTTTATTATTTTTTTTTTTAATACCACAAAAGAGGAAAACAAATCACATAATATATTAACCCATAACCTTTTACGCTACAGAAACAGACAGGTCATTTTTTTTTTTTTTTTTTAGTGTTGACATTCTGCATGTGTAAGAAAAACTTATGTATGTAGATTTCTCTCACAAGAGCTTTAGGGCACAACCCAGACAGAGAAGCCATCACTTTTCCATTCTGCACTGAGGCTGCTGACAAAAGAATTGTGCAAATGAGCCTTTAAATCCTTAAATAGTCACTACACAATGCATGAAAGAATGCAGCACAGGACAAAGGGCAATATTCACAGTTTATCTCAGGGTGATGGATCTGAATCGACGCATGAACATGGGTTTGTTATGGAATGGAGTAGGCCGCAAACCCCTACTGAGAACCCAGTGGCCACAGTCTGTAATGCAAACAGTCAGGCTAAGTCCTGAACAATTAGGGTAAATTGAACTGGCCATTATCTGAACTTCAACTTGTTCTCATGATTGATATGGGAAATGAAAAGTTGTATATATCGCTACAAAGACTGCATGTTTTCTACTCATGACTAATGCTAGGAATTGGTAGACTCATATTTTAACATGGAGTGTTCATATTCTGTATTTCTATGTGACGAAATTGCTAGTGCTTCTATTCACATTGCAATGAATATTACCCATTTTGCTGTTTCCTAGAATTTTATCTGTATATGGGCCACAAAACCTCAGTAACCAAAATGTAACTATACAAACTAATAACAGACTAATACGGACAAGTGTCTGTTCATCCTACATCTTCCATATCACCAATCTCTTATCAGTCTGTATAAATATTCATAGATAACCAGTAGCTAAAGAGTTAGGTGTCAGCACTTCAGAAAAATCCTTTAGAGAATACATGAAATGTAGAGCATGTATGAATATAATTAAGTGCATTTTACTTGTGGTGTCTGTAAGAGTTATTAAAATATTTTCATGTTAATGTTTCTGTTTTCCTAAAATAGCTGAAATGTAAAATAAATCTTGAGGTAATGCATTATAGAGAGACAAATGTTAACATTTTAGTGCTTGAAGGAGTGGAGCGACTGTAGTGAGGGAATGCTGTGCTCAGTTCTCTGTATATTCTTTCTTTTCTCAGCTTGCAGCAGTGAGAAGAGGCAATATTGCAGAGTTACCTGAAAAATACATACAAACCAACTAGCTAAAGCATCCTCAAAGCTTAATTTATTCTTATGTGCTTGTGGAGAGGAGAGAAAATTCTCATTAGCTCATTAAAAAGACCTGATTTAAACAATTGCTTTTGGATGAATATTTCACCTGCTGATATTTATTTAAGGCTGCAAAATTCAGGTAACATTCCAGGAAACATGCTCTGTGAAAGTGCATATGATTTAACATAAAGACCTGCACAGAGGCCACCAGGACAGCCAATGAAACACAGAGACTTCAAGAAACTCTCTTCAAAGCAACCCAATGTATTCAAGTATACACTGCATTCAAGTTGGATGGATTTCCCTTTTGTCTATAGTCATCAGAGGCAAGTGACATCTTGAACGCCTCAAGAAGATTAAATAGCAAAGCTCAGTCGGAAGCTTAAAAAAAAGAAAGAAAAGAAAAGGGCCAACTTGGCCATTATGGAGCTGGTCCTTTCTTGTCTGTGAAAGAGCTTTCAAGGAGTACTATTGGAAGAAGAAGGCCCAGATAAAGAATACAATGATGTTAGAAAGGGAGAACTCCGAGTGGAACCAGAGGGTGTGGGTTGCGCTGAATGAAGGATTAGTGCAGCTTCACAGCAAAGAAAAGGGGAATCCTAGTCAAGATGAAAATGAGGAATTACTTTTTTTTAGACTTCAGTTCACTGAGCAGCGACAATGCATGATGGGAGGTACTTGACATAACACTCTTCCAGGCCATGTTTGCTCTCCATGTGGGACCAAGAAAAAACAACAACAGTGACACACCAAAACAAAACAGATTTTAACCTAATAAACTTACTCAGAAATTCTTTTTGACAAACGTTGGGTTTTGTTTACTGTTGAGTATTTGCACACAGAACCTATCACACTTGGGAAATTAGCATACCAGAGTTGCAGACAATGTGTCTTTAAACAAATCCATGTTTTGCAAAACGTTCAAATCAATGCCTTTTTATTGCATATATGTATAGGAAAAGAAGTTTTTTTAAGTGTTGGAATCTTCATAATGATAGTTACTGTTTGAAACATCTTAGGACAATTAAAAAGCAAAATGATGTAGAGGCATTTAGGATTCATAACTTAAGATGTGTGCTGAACATTCAGTCTGATTATGAGTTAGGGAAAGGAGAGTATGGAAGCAAGAAGGTGCAATTTAATTATATCAAGAGATGGGCACATTTTTATTCAAACCCATTAATATTATTCTGTGAATCATTCACCTGGAATCCGTAGTCCCAGAATCAAATTAGTAGCTGTGATATAACCGTAGTGGGATAAAAGAAATAGCTGCAACACAGGCTCTCTGTGACTCCTTATTTGTTAATATGATACAAACAAAAAATACAGTTTAGGATGAGGAACAGTAGACTTGGAGGACTTTGGGAACCTGGCCTTATTTGCATCATGTAAGGGAGGGAGTAAGCCAAGACTTCCTTTGCCTGCTATTAAAATTATTGTGGTAATGGAGGGCAAAGGAAAATATGCTGGTTTATCTAATCCACTTCCATAAAGCATCAGAAATAGCTCAAGCAGCTTAGGATGTTACAAAGCAAGATTCCTATGCAGAGATAGCTTCTGTTCTTACAGGCAAGGAATCTTTGAAAGGAAGCTTTCTTCAGGGCTTGATGAAAGAGCTGAATGAGTGAAAAATGGACTCTATGATCTTTCAGTTTCCTTGGCTACCTCTCAGTCCAGGCAAACATAATCAGGGACTATACAGAAACATCACCTCCCCAGTGCCATACTGACATGAAGCTGGAAATGATGAAGTGAGAAACTGCACCTCAGGAGCAGGTGGAAAAGAAGAGATGTAGCTATAGTTAAAAGAAGGCTTCCTTCTAAAACACTTGAATGATTCTGTTCTTCTCGTAACCAACATGGCTTCACCAAGGGAAAGTGGTTTCACCAAGGGCAAGTCATGCCTGAATACTTGATGGCCTTTTATGATGGAGTTACAGCATCAGTTGATAAAGGAAGAACAATTGAGGTCATCTACGTGGACTTGTGCAAAGCATTTCACACTGTTCCGCATGACATTCTGATGGCTAAACTGGAGAAAAAACAGATTTGGTGGATAAGGAATTGACTGGATTGTTGCACTCAGAGAATTGTTGTCAATGGCTCAGTGTCCCAGTGGAGAACAGTGATGAGTGGTGTACCTCAGGGATCAGTGTTGGGTCCAGTGTTATTTAACATCTTTGTAGGTGACATGCACAGCGGGATTGAGTGCAATCTCAGCAAGTTTTCAGACAACACCAAGCTGAGTGGTACAGTTGACATGCTACAGGGAAGGGATGCTATCCATATGGACCTGGACAAGCTTGAGAGGTGGGCCCATGCCAATGTCGTGAAGTTCAATAAGGCCAAGTGCAAGATGCAGGGCAATCGCAAGCACAGATACAGGGTGAGCAGAGAATGGCTTGAGAGCAGTGCTGAGGAGAAGGATTTGAGAGTGTCAATTGATGAAAGATTCAATATAAGCCAGAAATACGTGCTTGAAGATCAGAAAGCCAAGAGTGTCCTGGGTTGCATCAAGGGAAGTGTGACCAGCAGGTTGAAGGAACTGATTCTGATCCTCTACTCTGCTCTTGTGAGACCCCACCTGTAATCACTGTGTCTGGTTCTGGGGCACCCAACACAAGAAGAATATGGAGTTGGGAAAAGTCCAGAGGAGGGCCATGAAGATGATCAGAGGGCTGGAGCACCTCCCCTATGAGGACTCTCTATGAGAGCTCTCAGCTGGGGCTTTTCAGCCTGGAGAAGAGATGGTTCCAAGGAGACCTTAAAGCAGCCTCCTAGTACCTGAAGAGGGCCTACAGGAAAGCTGGAGAGGGACTTTTTATAAGGAAATGTAGTGACAGAATGAGTGGAAATGGCTTTAAACTGGAAGAAGGTAGAGTTAGACTAAATATTAGGAAGAAATTCTTTACTGTGAGGGTGGTGAGACACTGGAACAGGTTGCCCAGAAAGGCTGTGAATGGCCCCTCCCTGGAAGTATTCAAGGCCAGGCTGGCAACCTGGTCTAGAGGGAGGTGTCCCTGCCTATAGCAGGGGGTTGAAACTACATGATCTTAAGGGTCCATTCCAACCCAAACCACTATATGATTCTATGATTCTGGTGGAGAGTTATGAAGATAATCAATAAAAAGAGAGAATTTATCATGAAAGAACTGTTCGGCTTGCCTGGCTTAGCCAGAGGAAGATGCAGAGGAGACAACCACTCTGTAAAATGTACACAGTTTAAAGCATTAAAAATAAAGGAAGGAACATAGACAAATGTGCTGTGACTGTGAACACACTGTAGGAAAGCAGAAGGTCCTTTCCTAGTCTTTTGCCAAGAATCTTCCAATAGGAACAAGAACTGAAGACATAAGTAGTTCAAAGGCTGAGCAGTATATATTTATGGTATGTCTGCTCTTACTGTTAATAGCTGACAGGGTGCAATGACCTATAACTGAGTGAACTGAACTCTGGCTTCTGAGTGCGTATAATTCTTGTGATTTCTGGAACTGTCCAGTGTATACAGTGTGACGTGGAGGTTTTGGCATGCAGCCCGCATGTTTGTTCCCTTTCTAACATACTCCCCATGATTATTCTCTTTTTGCATTGTCTGTTCTTTATTACTTTCATTGACTGCTCATTTCTAAGGGATAGACCACAGAGGACGGATTGTGACTGCTCTCCATGCAAAGTACTGAGAAGCCAAAAATGTAATAATCCACATGACAGTGTGGTCAGTGCTTCCTCTGCTTCCTTGCACATGTGTGTGATCATGTACAACTGAGAGTTCTATACATTTGCTCTCCAGTGTAAAACTCGGTTTTGTCTTATTTATTATATCCAGCCTCTTTTTCTCTGCCTTATTAATAGGAGCAGCCTTGCAGACACGTGAGCCTTGCAGTCACCTGGGCCCGCATAAGAACACAGGGAACATCTCAGTGTATTACATGGTGACTGTGTTCAGAACTGAGAGCTTCCCCTTCAAGCAAAATTTGAGTTGGACTGATTTCATCAGGTGCTGCCTCAGCAGAAAAAGATTTTTAGATTTTTGACAAGCTTAGAAAGATTCATTATTTCACGGTAGCTATACATAAACACTAGTGGATATGTAAACATATGTATGGTACATTGCTATTGGACATCTTTGGCAAATGAATATTACTGGAAAAGGAAAATTTCCTTACTTTCATGAAGACTGATGCCTTTACTGCTCTTTGATTGCTACTGCTATTTGGAATTAGAAGAGGTTTTTCCACAATTTGTTTTTGAAGAAAGAGGATCGGATACTCAATCCTCATAAATGAGTAAATGTCTATGCAAACTGTAGTAAACTGTAACTTGTACCTGAACGGGTAATCTGTCATATTGTACCTAGAAATAAATCCATTTTCTGCTAATATTTTTTGTGATGATGATATGAGTCTGTGAGCAAGAGATATGTGTGGGCATGCAAGTGCACACTTTGAGGACGTTAGTGTCCTTGCTCCTGTGCAGATATCTATTTGTTGATGGATGAATAATCTGATGGCTCTAAATAATCCATTTATATAATGCCTTATTTAATGAAAGAGCTGTGAGATTTTGCTCTGAAAGTGATACTCCATAAAACTAAGAGGCATACATTCATATTATATGGAAATTAATCTATAGAGACAACAGAGATAGCAGTATGAATAACTACTTTTACCAGTGGAGTTCCAAAAACTGAGTGGAGATACTTCGTTTTATATATCAGGGACCTCACTTTGCACTGCAAAAAAGGAACTGGGCTATGGCATTCTGAAATACTCAGTGGAAGCTGAAGGGACAGTAACATCTCAGTTTAAGGCTAAAGTATTTAAAAGACAGAGCATTTATTTTGTAAATCCAGAGGATTTTTCTGTAACTGCTCTTACTTGACAGCTTTACCTGAATGCAGTGTTCCTTTGTTTCACTACTCTTCATGTTGTCACCTGTAGAAAGTAGAGTTTGTTCTACTTATGTAATCTTGATTCCTTAGAGCTAAAATTGTGATGTTGACTAAGTCACTGTGTTTCTCCATATGCAGTCAGGTGCCTGTCCTGACTTTCCTAGGCTTCTTCTTGAGAGCAAAGATTAGTTCAAGAACCTGACTTCCATGCTCTAAAGAACATTTTTTCATAAAGAAAGCCCCAAATTTTCTTCCTCACTGGGAATGCAACAAAGTATACCTTTATTCTTTAAAGCAAACAGTGTCAAGGTGGGAGATACCTGACTTGATTCTAATTATTGCTATTATAATCCATGCGATGTTGATAATGTATGTGGAGGAATAATGACTCTTTTTCCTTCATTCTTTTTTCAATCTGTGTTTTTGTATCTCAACCATCAAGACAATAAAAGCTAGTGACAACTTAGTGAAAAATAAATGCACCTGGTAAATACTCAGAGTGATTTTTGCATCAGTTACTTTAACATTTTTCTTGAATTCACTCCAAAACATTGGGTAGGAAAATTAGGTTAACTGTGCAAGAGAAGTCTTACGCTATTAATCAAGTGTATCAAATGTCAATTGTTTTCCATTGTAGTTTGGAGGTTTGAGTGATCCTGCATCACTGTAATGAGTGAAATTTATCTCTAACTTGGATAAAAGGAAAAGCAAGGTCTATAATGGACAGAGAGAGTTCCCAGATACGTCTTTTCTGAAGTCCGTCCTCTATACCGTGTATGAAACATTTTAAATAGGAATGTAACAGATCAATAATTTTAAAATGTGTTGCATTTTCTTTAAATATACCAAGTTTGGTATGATCAAAAGTGTGCGACATAAAGCACACTTGTATCAAAAATAATGATTCTATACTATATCTTGAGTTAAAATGCAAAAAGCAGAAACTGTAGAACTTTTCCTTTTTTTTCATGGATCTTTTTTGTTTTCAAAAGGTGGAATAATTCAGATAGGAAGGAATCATCTGAGGTCGTCTCAAAGCATCAACTATAAGGTTAGCTAACATCTTCAGTTGCATCTGTCAATTTACTTGAAAAACAACCAAAATTTGAAGTACTTTCCTGCTTTTCCTCTTTCACCAAATTTTATTCATTTTCCTCTATTAAAATATTATTATCCTGATCACAATAAAACTTTTCCTGTAACTTTGGAATAATCAAAATCCTTTGTTCAGATAGCTCAAATTAGCCAGCAGAATGGCACAACAGTAGTTAACATGACTATTCTGACTTCTGCTTGTAAGCACAGATAGCAACACAATTGCCAATTAAAGTAGAACATATTCAAACTGGAATCATTTTATGGTTGATTAAGCCAGATGATATAATGAGCTATGTGGTGTTATGGATATTACCTTAGAGTTTACAGAGATCCTCTGGTAGGCCAGAGTGCCCATGGGGCTGAGAACTTGAGCATAGGAAGCATCTTCTTTATCATTTTATAGTAGAATAGTTTCAGGAAAGCTGGTATTAAAGAAAACATTTTCGTAAGGTTTTCTTATGAAACAGAAGCACAAAAAATAATCCAGACAGTGGATTTGACCCATTACTGTAAGCACAGGTGATACATCTATAGCAGTGGGAGGATGCAGTAACCCTTGTGATATCTTTCATGATGCAGTAGTGGATTTTACCTTATAGATCTATAAAAGAGAGTTTATAGTGCTTTCCCAAGGCCCTGGCCACAGATTTGTCCTGCCCATCTTCACCTCTACAAAGAAATTATGAGATCTGGTGGTTTGTAATGCTGTAACTCTATTCAGCTTTATTTTGTGTCACTTTGGACACAGAACTGGCACTTCCTGCTGGCGTTGCAGTCAGAATCTGACACTACAAAGCAGTTGTCTTCATTTCTGTTTGCTTCAAATGATTAGGGCAAAGGTAATACAGGGCATGATTCAAGCAGGTGTCTTTGAGGAACCCTTTTAAGTTTATCTTGCATGGAAATGATCAACATAACTTCAAAAGGGCTAACAAAGAGTGAATCAGATGTTTTGCTTCTCAGTGTGCTGAGTGTGCTCCACTTTGAAGACTGCCACCAAATTTCAACATTTTACCTGAAGTTCTCCTTCTCTCTGTCTCCAAAATTTTACCATGCTGTCACTACGCTGTCCTTACTCTGACAGGCTACAGCCAGTAAATATGCTGCTTCTTTTGTACATAAAACCATCAACAGGCAGAGGAAACTCTTGCTTGAGGGGAAGAGACTTGCTAAAGCTTAATAAAACTGTTGATGTTCTCTGCAAGTACTATCATGTCTGATCTAAAAATGAGTATTATTAGCAAAAGTCCTAATGTAGTTCCTGTTTTTCTACGCCATAAGCTACATTTGTTGAAAAGCTCCAGACAAAGATACTAAAATCAAATGAGACTGAAATTGCTTGATATTAACTTCATAAGTGAAGCAATTAAATAGAAGTGCTTAGTATGTTTTCACTTAGCAGTAATATTTTGCAACTTCATTGACTGTTATGTCTTAGAATTAGTGCCTTCAACACAATCTCTATATCGTACATGACATGCTATATTACAGCATGCTTGCACTTCTCATCAGCTTAAGCTGATTTCTGCACTGACATTACCCATCAGGAACTTCTAGTTCAACACAAGCAATCCAAGCAGGATTGCAGAAGCCTGGATATAAGGAGCATATCACGATATAAGAAAAATAATTTTCATGATGAGGATATTGAGACCATGTTAACAGGTTGGCCTGGGAAGCCATGGCTACCTCATACATAGGCATATTTACAGTCAGGACTTTTAGCAACATGATCTAGTGAAAGACATCCCTGTCTAAGGCAGAGTTGGGGTGGACTGAATGATGTCTAAGAGTCTCTTCCAACTCAACCTATTCTGTGAGCCTACAGCTTTATGTCTCTTTATTTTCTGAAGAAGTCCCAAAGAAGGAAGGTAAATTTTGTGAAGAAGCTGTGATATTTCTCTCTTTCAACAGTACCATGGTATTTTTACTCTGTAGACAGCAGCATGTAGGCCTTTTCAGAGCCATATAGATGTTATTTTACAGATTAGAAATAGAAGGGCATATCTCCACCAGAGCTTACTGACAGGCTCCCGGACACATGGCATAAACACATCATGCTCTGTGACTTCTCCAATTTTCAAGTACATAAATGGCTTATAGAGAACTTGTTTAAACTGCATGGGGGTATGTCAGGTATGTCAGGTTCTGGGTATGCAGACTATGTGCATTCAGAAAGCATCTCTTGGCCATGACTGCACCTTTGCAAGTTCAATGAAAAATGATTTTAAGTAACCCTTAAGAAACTAGCTAATCCGACATGTTTGTTGCTGAAATGAATTGGCTTTCCTTTTGCCTAAAAAGGTGAATTTGAATTGAAGATTTCCAGGTTGTAGAGTCATGAAAAAAAAAGTTCATAAATCTACCAATACAGACAGATGACATGGAGAAAACAATCCCTTTTTATGTTGTCTTACCATGTTTTTTCTCACTTCTTTCTTTAAGGTTTTAACAAGTGAATGTGACTTGTGATGAGAACATATCCAGATTGAAAACATTTGACTACTGGACAAAAAAATAATAATAAAAAATAATAAAAAAAAATCATTTTCAATCATATGACAACAGGTAAGCATTTATTTTTAAAACATAATTTTCACACCTGAAAAGTGATGACAAACAAATACTGGGTATATTAATTTTAAGTAGATCTCTGCACTCAGGACAATGCTTTACAGCACAGTAAAAAATAAGATTGCCCGTTAGATTCCAGAAGGCTGTGTAAAACAACACTCAGCATATAGATATATGCCATAGCATACATGCATGGAAATAAATGAATTAATATTTGCAGAATTGGAGTAATTCATTTCTAAGAAATACTTGCATAAAACATACATTATACATATCTAACTGTGTTTGGGACTTTAATTTGCACATCATTTCATTAGCCACTGCATCTTTCTGTAGGAACACGGAGGGCACATTTGAAAACATTCTAAGTAGGATCTTCTCAGTAATTGCAACATCAGAGCTCGTAAAGAAGAAAACCCAACCAATTCTCAGATCCCATCAGGCAAAGCAAAGATATACAACATTGGATTTCTGTTTCGAGCTTTCTTGACAGTCTTAGGGAAGGGGAAAAGGTAAGTGTAATTGAGAATTTATCTTTGCTATATTGCAAAGAACAAGTCAAACTAAGGAGGCAGAAGAGATTCTGGGTGCACAGAGTCCATTACAGATACCACAGTCTTCTATGGGTCTTATAGTCACAACTGTCACTGATAGGTATCTTGCCTGAGCTGGGAGTGACCTGAACTGTCTGAGTATTAGAAATTCAGCCTCCCTTTGAGAAGAACACGAGTTCATGCAAACACATCCATACATGCAGTTTCATCTAATGGTGGCACAGAGGAATAAAGGAGCAAGAAGGTTTTTGGATGAAACAGCTCAAGGAAATCTACCAGAAAACAAGCTAAAAAAATGAACTCAGAAATTTTTATTTTTATTTTCATTTTATTTTCTTAAAAAGGAGGCAGTTCACAGCTGATATAACCGGGATAGTAAAGAGGATTGAGGAAGATCTCCCTTTAGTCCCTAAAAGCCCACTTTCTTACTAATAGTCCACCAACTCTCAATGATGTATTTCTTTTCAAATGCAGTTTGAGGCAATTTCCTTGCATTAGGAAGGCAGACAGATACCTCTAGAGAGCATTAGAAGTCCCTTCTGGCTTTCACCCATCAGCTGTGGGGTCAATGGTACTGCTTTGTTCTTTCGATTCCCTTAGTTTACAGAGACACGGTGACATTATCATTTTGTTTTAAAGTTAAAATCGTGAGATGCTTTGTATCTGAAAAGCCATTCTGCAGGAAATATACTTGAAATGCAAGGGGAGAAAGAACGTGTAAGATAACATCATATGCCTATGCTTTTGTTCATTTTAAATGTGTTTCCTGGAAAAATACAAGCATTTGACATTAGGGACATTACCGGAGAAAAACATGACTAGAGAAAAAATTAAAGAAGTTGGAAAAGGTGTCTTAAATTAAAATTTCGTGGCCAAACGTTCCTCTTGGGACAATATTTTGATGATAGAAGGGCTAAGACCCTGACGATTTATCACTATAGCCTGGGTGTATTTTCTCAAATTTAAAAATCTCTTGTAGTTCCTTCAAGGGTTTCAGAATTTCTTAGAAGATTTTTATTTTTAGTTCTTGTTAAAGGAAAGAAACACATACGGAAATATTTTTAAAAAATTTATTAGTTCTACTAAGGCCAACAAGAACAAATAATGTCCACAGTTTTTTTTTTGCTCATGAACATTACCAATAAGTAGACCTTTGCAGTGGATTTAAATGGATCTTATGTAGTGAATGGAAATCTAAACTGGAAATAGCTAGAAACTTCCTAAAAAAATTAATTAAGAAGTGTAGGAATAAATCTGCAGTTAATATCTTTTTGGCTCATTTAGCCAGTTTTGACCTGAAGCTCTGCAGAATTAAATATAATTTATAATGAAGTACAGCTTCAGTTAAAGCTGCTACTTTTCCACGTAGACCTTCACACTCACTTGGAACACGGAGTTCAGGGAATTATAAACTTCCTCAAGATGGATTCATCCCTCTTGAAGGTTTCTTTTAGTGTTAAGGTCTTTGGACTTTGGTAGGCCCCAAACATTTTTTAAAGATAATCAAAGTTCTTTGAATGCCAGAGAAGGACATGCTTGCATCAGTTAAATGAAGGTCAGACAGACATTACATCTATTCTTACATACAAATTTGCAGATATATTTTTAAAAGGATTCTAGGTACAAAATATTGTTGCTCAAATATAGAATGAGATAGCTAGTGCTTTAACCCAAATAATGGGAGTTCTCCATGCTTGAATAAATGTATGACTTTCTGAACATTTCTCTACAAATGCATCTCTAGTGAGACTATGCCAGAGAATCACTCCAGATTATTTCTCAGGTTCCTGTGAAGTAATGTAGCAGGGATAAGTGTTCCACCAAGTCCTAGCATATATCTGTTGCTCCAGAAGTTGATTTTCCATGCTGTAGTCCTGCTGAAGGTAATAGAATAAGTCATGAATGACAAACCAAACATTTGGCTTTTGATATTCTCTTTCTGGCTATTTACTGCTTGGTTGCCTCCTGTCCTGAAGCTCCTGGTATCTTACATGAACAATACAACTGGTGTCACTTAAAGGGCAAAGAGATAAACCATAAGTGAATAAGAATAAAACAATGTGCCTCTGTCCCCTTCAAACAAAGGAAATCAGCCTATAACAACCAAGTCAAAAACCAAACCAAAACAGAAAAACCACCAACCAACCAAACAAAAGGAGATGGCTTTGTGAAGGAGAGGCCTGATTTACATTGCCTAACACTTCCCCATAGCAAAACAAACCTTGATAATGATGCCATTATTTCCTTCTTAAGTGTTTGCAAATGGTCTTAATTCAGTCATCTTAAGCCCTGTAAAGTTTATTATCTAATTAAAAAAAAAAAGTGCAATTTGTAATGCAATTACTAAATAATATTCACAGCAAAATGATACAAGACAGTGACTTTACTGTTAAGAACCAACACGTGTGACACAGCCTCACTTCTGCACTCATGTACTTGGAAGATTTCACTACTAGTAATGTATCTACATAACATTTGAAAGATATTAAAAAAAAATTAAATCAGTTTAAAAGTAATTCTGGATTGTCTCGGTTGAGAAACAAGAAATCAGACGATGAGAACAGCAAAACAAATTCATGCCATTGCCAATATTTTTGTTAGCACCTGATTTTACATTTTCAATGCAGAGTTGCACACAAGTACAGAGCAACATCCCAAATTGATCTCTCCCACTAACACTTTCAAGAAGCCTGGAATCTTATCTAACCTTCTGCAAATGTATGCATTTAAGGATCACACACATTATTTCAGATTTGCTTGCTGAAGGTACTCTGTGTGCTCATTTTACAATGTAACCTGTCAGTTCACTTTAGCATGCTTAGAGCTAGTTTATACGGGGTAAGGCAAGGTAGCCTGAAAATTTAATGCTGAACACATTATTTTTCTATGTATTATAACTGTGCAAACTAAAGCATTCCTCAGGAGAAGCACAATGATGTGGTGGGCCAGCCACATGATGATAAAACAAGCAGTCTGTGTAATACATTTAACAGTTCACTGCTGTTGTTTTAAAATTGGACAGGTCTTTGTTACCTCTAAACTACTCTGCTGTTTGAAACTAAGACGAAATATTACTTTTTAACATAGATCATTTGACTCTAAATATACTTAGGTTATCGCAATCCCAATAGCACGACCATTTAAGGTTCTTGCAGTGCTCAAGTATACATGTTAGCTGTCGAGGAGGTATGGCTTTTGTTCAGACAGCCCTTGAAAAGTAGAGGCTCAACTACAAGATTAACTACAAGAGCTGTTGAGGATTTAACTACTTGCAAATTTCTGACACCAAAATGTGTAAACAACAAGGAGTAATGGCAGGAAAAAAAAAAAAAAAAAGAAATTAAACAGCCTCATGCAAAATTCTGCCAACTGGGCTCCTTCCTCCTGCAGGCAGCACGAAGACAAACGCAGAGCTGCTCTACCTTGTGGCAGTTAGCAACTGATCCTTCTGTGGGCACTATACAAAAAAATTCGACTCTCAAAACATATTAGATAATTTTAAGCAGTTTTATCCCTCAATATTATATAAGAGCAATTTTAATTAATTCCTAAAAGTTAAAAAAGAAAGAAAGAAAAAAATGAAGATTTGTGTTTCTTAGGAATGCTAAGCTGTACAAAAGCTCTAGGCTTTGTTTTTGGCCTGTCATTCTAAAGGAGGTGAGGACGGATTATAATTGCACTGTGGGGCCTGAACAGAGGACCCCTGTAGGTAGAGCAGGCCTTTCAATCTTCTGATCAACGGAGCTGAAACAAAAATGCAGGAGGGCTGTGTTCCCACGTTCTTTGACAGTTTCCTGCTGCAGATAGCGTCCTTTTAAACCTCTCTTATGCTTTCATTATGCTGGTGAAATAATGAATAATTTGCCTCCTCCACTCTTTGATATGCATGGTCAGATATTATTGGGTAAGAAGCAACAGGGACCTTCCTATAACCTTAATCCAGTTCACACTAATAAAATGATTTAGTTGAGCATTCTTGGGAAGCAATTATTTTTCTTGAAGACAATGACTATCAAAAAGTCCCTAATGGGCAGAGGCAGATCAGGTCACCTCAGCTTTCCATTTGCTTCAGCACAGTCAACGTTTGGACCCTTAAAGTACAAGCTCCTTTTTGCAGTTTTGTCAAATACTCAGTCATTACTGTTGCTGAATGTAGGGTTAAAAATGAAGTAGGCTTAATTTTGATTTGAGCATCTAGTTATGGACTGTGTGTGGTTAAATATGCTCTGAGTTCTTGAGGGAAAATCTTCAAAGGGTGAAATACACTGTAGAAATGTGAAAAGACACTTCTATTTCTTAATAGTAGTGGTGAGCAAACATTCCAGTTCTCATTCTATTTATTTGTCATTAAATTATGCAGTTTGCATTCTTAAACAAAAGGACCCCAGGATTTTTTATTTCTTTAATTGATACAGGATTAATGAAAGGCAGATTTATTAATTTAGAACATTACTCTTTTTGGCAAGATGAAGGCTAGTTTAAGCCAATTACTATTCTTTTATATCTTAAAAATCAACAGGGATTACAAAAATATATTGGCTGTCAAACAATAAGACTCCCATTATATAACCTGAATTAATCCAAGATTCGTTGCAAACACCAATTGAATTGACCTCAGAACCCTCGTCACAAAGATTACATGTATATCCTTATTACTTGTCAGTTATTATGACCACTTTTATCATTACTACTTAATATCATTGTAAATATTATTGCATCTTTCAAGGACAAGCAGATGAGTGCTGTCTTTTCTAAAAATGTCTAGAAGACTTTTTCTCACACCTTCTATTATTGTAATGATATAATTAAAATGAGTAGAAGATATGGGTCACAGGTACATTTGCATATCTGAAGTGTAGCCGATTCTGAAAAAAAGCTAACATTCTAGTCCTAGGTGTAATACAGACATCTTTTTTCAGTGGGGAAACAAAACGTCTATGTAAGCCATTTTGGTAAGGCACATAAGAGAATGCTGTGCAAGTATAGCCATGTAGTTTTAGCTTCTTAGGGAAAGGTTAGTGTTAACACAAGCACATTAGTAAAACTGAGGTAAACTTTCAAGGCTGTATAAGCACAGTTCATACTGCAAGAATTGTTAACAGTTTTTCGTATAACTAGCCTTTGTAATGACATTCCCCTCCTACCAAAAATATGTATATATAAAGTTGAATATATTTCATAACAAATTTAGCACAAAATGGGAAGTATTGTAAATGTAAGACAGGATTGGGATGGTAGGCAGAAAAAGACCTTCATGAACAAGGCAGTAATGAAAATGAAGTGAAGAAATGAAACAGGCAGTAATTCAAAATACAAGGATGCAGAACTAGATTCAGTTCATTGAATTTCAGGCATCCAGCTAAGGCATGGAGATAAAGAACAACCACCTACCTTTCTTCGGAATCAGTCCCACCATTGTTTATTTAAGGATAATATTATGTCTGTACTCTTGATTTACATGTCTGCTAACCTAATTTCAGCTGTGATGAATCTGACCTTAAAGGCTTATACTGTAAGTTGAAAGCAAGTGGTGGTTATGAATCATCAGTGCAATCCCAGTAAAGGGTTTTTTTTTCAGTATAGAATTGGAATTGTGCCAGTTGAAAAAGCAGTAGCAAAATGCTACCTGAAATCTTCTGAGAGAGAATAGAAGTCTACATGATACTTCAGACAGCTTATTACTGTTGATCAGGATCCACCAATGCAGCAGGAAATGGGAACTGCCATCCAGTTGCATGTATGACCATTCTTTAGCTACTGTGGTTACCTGAAATAACAACACTGAAGAGAGTACTTCGAATTAATGTGATTTCTGGTTAAAGAAACGTATGATGTTTAACACTGGTAAAATTAGGTATATAAATGACCCATGTGATGTATAAATGCCCCATACATATCAGGTTTCTAATTACAAGCTCCTCCGGCAAAATTTTACAAGCAACTATTTCAGAAATCTGACAAAATTGTAATTGGTCAGAGAAAAATGGTACATGAAGAAATAAGTTCCAACATCAGAAATTCTTACCAATTGTTTACCTACGTTTTCGTGGACTATTTCTGGAGATTAACAACAACATAAACTTCATAATATCAGGAATCCATCAGCTGTCTGCCAAGCCTATCTTCTCCTTTGGAGAGGTGTCCGGAAGTACAGTAATACATGGTTGGTATTGAGCTCTCCTTAACCAAAGTTTTCAGCCTTGTTTGTTCAGGGTTACAAAGTGATTTCTGTTCACTTTCCTCCCAACAAGGAACAGTCACGAGGATTCTCTAGTCTGTTGTGAACACTTATAAATAAACAGTTTTTAGGAGCCTAAAGATGCACTATGACTTTAAAGAAAAAAATAAAGTCTACAAATCAAAATGATTCTTTGCTTGAAAAATAAGTATTATTTTCAGACAGTCACATGGAGTCACTAAATCTATAAACCAGGAAACAATCACTGCTCATCTTTCATATGAACTGAGCAACCAATTAACTATATTTTCCTCTTTAAAAGAAAAAAAACATTGTTAAGAATCACTGAAGGGAAACTCCTTTTATATTGTATTAAGTTTTTCCTAGGCATTTTAAGAAAATAAGTTTCCTTGAACAATCTATCAGATCTGATCCTGCTTTTATACTGGAAGTCTCCCAGAGTGTCATATCTCTGCCCTGACAGAACCACATCCTTCTTAAAATCTGGAAAAACATCCTCTGTTGTCTGATCTCACTTCCGACCAGAGCACATCACCTTCAGTTGTACAGTATTTAGAATATCCATAGCATACATTTACATCCTCTAACGGCCCCTATGTTATTTATTATCTAGGTGAATAATTTTAAGCTTTTTATACCAGTCAAACATATGCAAAAATGACTCTTGCTTCAGTGCAAACTAACATATCTGAAACATTACTGTGTAACTTTTTATAGATAGATGAAATGTTTTAGGGAGAAGAGTTTTATTTCTTCAGAAACTGTCAACTGAAAATGTCTCTATAATATGAATATAATTTGTTTCTAGACTTAAAATAAAGTTCAACTAAGAAAATATATTGTTATTTAGGAACATCCAGACAAGTTTTGTTAAAAACAGTTTTATGAAGCAATTAGAAAATAGCTTAGTGTCTGTAGCTCAAGGAGAGTTGGTGTATGTATAGCAATAGAAAAGAAGCAAATGAATATGGCCTACTACACTTTCATCCAGTGGTGCAAACACTTGGCAAGTACTTAATTTGGCCAAATTCATAATACATGCAAGATACCCAGAGAAAAAAGAAAATCAGCACATAAAAATGAGATGATTTAGATGGAATCATATACCTTAGATATAACAAGGTTACCTACTCTTAGTGAATGTTAATCATATCAATATTCACTTCGTAATCAGAAAAAAAATAATTAAAAAGTAAACCATTTGGAAAAAAAAAATGCACACAAGATAATGTTACAAATATGAAGTAACACCCCTTGCTGTACATTTGTAAGTTTACATTATTTGTTGTTGCAATGGAAAAGCGTCTTTGTGTTAAACAGTGGTGATCTGTGAGTTGTCAGAGGAGACCCAAAGATGCCATGCAGTAACTGTCTGTTTGAAATCATTACCCACCAGGCAGTTAGTATTGTATGATCTTTACATTAAGTTAAGACAGCTGCCTCCAGAGAGGCCATGATGTTAGTTGCCAGTCCTTGGGGTGCGTAAGTCCCATGAACATTGTGTAAGCACACCAAATACTCAAAGAAAATATCTGAATCTTCGTCACCAATATCTGCTTTGGATAGGAGGGACTGATGGGACAGGGAATCTAGCAAGCTCCAAGCAAAGAAAAAAAAGACTGTGGGAGGAGGATACCAGGTGCTTCATAGCACTCACATAAAATGTCTGAAAAAAAAAAAGATATATGTGGAATATCAAACTTTCTTTTTAACTCTTTTTTTGAATACTCATTCATGTGTCCACAAGCCATATAAACACGCATGAAGAGTAATCTCTTACAGCACGACATGAAGCAAACGTGAATTGTTTGAGTTGTAAGGAACCTCTAACGGTCATCTAGTCCAACTCCCTTGCCATGAACAGAGGCACCTACAACAAGATCAGGGTGCTCAGAGTCCCGTCCAGCCTGACCTTGAATGTCACCAGAAATTGAGCACCCGCCAGCCTCTTTTGGCAACATATTCCAGTGTTTTGTTACCGTTATTGTTAAAAACCCTTTCCTTATATCCAGTCTAAATCTCTTCTCTTTTAAGTTGAAACCATTTCCCCTTGTTCTACCAAAACAGACTGCTAAAGAGTCTGTTTGCCTCCTTTCTTGCAGGTCCCTTTTTAGATACTGAAAGGCTGATATCAGGTCTGTGCCCTCTGACACAGCATTCCTCTCTGCCCACACATACTCCAACTTCTTAACTCAGTCAGAAAGAGCAGAGGAAGATTTTTACTTGTTTATAGTACATATTTCTATGTATTTCTATGTATACCCATATTCATGAGTCCTTGCTCTTTCCACAGCTATGTCACTGTGTCCTCCCTTTCCTAAAACTCCTCAGTCTGAGTTGTGAGTCTGCTCTCACCCATGCTTTTTCAATTTTTTCAAAATGAAATTAGCTTTTCATCATGCTGCAATCACTTGGAGTCACACCAGCTTCTGCATTCACCTGTTATTCACTGCTCCTTCAAAGAAAGGTGTAAGTGACCTTCAAATCAGAATTACTGCATTATGCATTGACATTATTCAGTTTCACTACATAAGCCGTGTTACAAAATTGTGGAATGACAGAGTGGTGTTGGAAGGAATATCTGGAGGTCATCTGGTCCAACCTCCAACCCACTATAGAATTCTGTTTTCAGCCTTCTGTTTATATTACTCTTTGCTATATCATAGCGAACTATTTAAGAGAGTACAATCTTTAATAAATAAAAAGATCCAGATTTAAGTTCTCATTCTGCTTCAATCAGTGGCAAACTTCCATTGAGTTCAGGCAATCCAGATATCCAGCTGGGCTAAACAAGACGAATGCCATTGATAATAACAATGTTATTTTAATTTAATGAAGTGAGGAACTGGGCCCAAGGTCATTTAGTAATTAAATATGGAAGATGCTGGAGTATTTAAAGGCTCTATTGACAATTTGATTATCTGTACTGGAAACATTTGTTTTCATTTTCACCCTTTTTCAAATGTGTGGGAGAGTGGATATGTTGTGTTAGAAAGTATTCCCAAGGACAGATTCAGAGGAGTATGGAGATGAAACAATTACAGTAGATGAGAGCCTGACGGGCGGGAATGGGAGGGGTGTATTCACTCTGGGTCTATAGTTGCTATAAGAGTTTAGGACAGTTTTCACATATTTACCCAAGATGGCCTTTGAAGTGTCTTGTGGGAAACAGTTGGAAGTCTGCTGTCACTGACTGTTAAGGGACCCTGAAGCACAGCTTTTCCAGCAGAATGTAATTGCTTCTACAGGAGAGAGGTTGAATCAATTTTTTAAATTTAAGCTAAACTTTTGCTTTTACACTATTCTGCAAATGGCAATAGTGGGGCATTCCTTCCTACTTGATGAATAGGGTGTATAAACTACTCTCCACTATTTTCAGTGGCGAATTTCTGGGGGAAACTCAAGTTCAGTGCTCAGCAATTTGCTATGAGTTTTAGTACCTCCATTCCTGGCTCTGCAGTCTGAAACACCCCCCAAAGATTCCTGAATTCAAGAACCCTGAGCAACCATTCTCAGAAAATCAGGTTCACTTCAGATATCTGCAAAAATGTAGCTTTATTAGCCTTATTACATGCATTAGGCACAAGAGAGGACTCAACACACTTCCTGTGTGTTTATCCTCTACAGCAGCACCCAGATCTGAGGTGGATCTTATATTGACACAGAAGGATAGGCTAAGACACAGTGTACCATTTTCCAGTTTACCTTTATGATTTATGATTTACCTTTACCTTTCTATGCCAGAATGCTCAAAGGCTGATTTTCCAATCTCACAGCTCACAGCAGTCATCCTAGAAGCTCTATGATGGTAACTGATGAGAAACTGAAGTGATGCCTCCTCTGCATCATCAGTCCTGAGCATGCCCAATGGTTCCCCTGCCTTCTTCTCTGTGGACGAAGAGATGGAATGCAGCCTTATTATATGCTATGACTCCCTGTTAACACTGGTGTGAGATCAGGGTTGTGGGTAAAATCCAGTGTCCCTTTTAGTTCTGTACTTATTAATGTGTATTTGAATGTATAGTAAAACTTAGCCAGACTTTTCTACTGAATAATCCCCTTAAATGAAATCAAGAAATCTGCTTCCATGGAGCAAGAGAGGGTCAAGCAGGCCCAGAATATCAGAGTGAAGGACGAATTCTTCAGTTTGGTATGAGAGCAGACAGTGCATGAAAAAAGGTGACAAGGGGTCAACAGGGGAACACACAGGATAAAATACTTTCATGTATTGTGCTGGGGTCAATAGGCTCCCATCAGGAAATCTTGAGCCCAAGATTAATTACTTGTTGCAGTAGGTATACCATTGTGCTCTGGAAGACACTGTGGTGACTTTAGGCATCTTGCAGATTTCTGGTTCACACAATGCCATCCCGTATAAAAAAACAATGGTAGCTATGAAAGTAGTAGTAGGTGGTGGTGAGATGCCTTTTAACTCATTCTAATCAAAATGCTTTTAAAGATACCTTCAGCCTGCCTAGAACTGATGTGAAACTATTCGTTAAATATTATGAAAGATTTCACAGTAATTCAGAGTTGCATGTCGTGTCTGTTACGTTAGTACATTTTGCAATTTATATAACAGAAAGCTTACTAGAAAAAAAATAAATCTCAAATCCGTGTAAAGTCCACTGGAAATTTACTTCAATTCCTTCAATTCGTTATGTCATAATCGCGGAACACTCATGCTCTGAAACTAAGTCTCAATTCTGTTTTTGTTATGGTCTAGATATGAGGTTCACTTTAGAGCAATTTGACTTTCTTTTTTTTTTTCTTTTTTCTTTTTTCTTTTTTTTTTTGGGTGTCGTTGTTGTTTTAATTTACTTTGAATAAACCTTAATTTTTGTAAAATAAATAAATAAATAAATTCCTTGTTAAGTATGAAACTTCCCTAGAAGTTTACTATTATTAATACTTGAAGAATTAGCAAAGTTTAAGTACTGGTTCAATTAGAATTATAGCATTAGGTCTTTATATGATGTGTGTATGTTTTAAAAAAATTTAACATTTTACGAAAAGAATATCCTACTGCCTGCCATCAACTGCAAAGCTTTGATGTACTTTGATCTTTCACCACTGTTAATAAAATATCAGTGACATGTAAAAAGACTAAAAGCCTTACTTTTGTATTTGCTGTTTCGAGCAATTCACTGTATCTGTAGAGAGTTCTGAAAGATAGTTTGCAAGTGGGAGCAATTTATTAAATTAAGACTTCTCTCTTATTTAAATTCCTGGTTAATCTACTGGTTAGTCTACTCAGCCATATAATGAATCAAGTCTATCACAAAAATTTCACTGATTATGCCATAAAATTTTCAGAAATTTACTAAGTGTGCAGTTTAGAAAACAAGAACAAGAAGAGCAAGTGGTTAAAGAGAAGAAACTACCTAAAGTCAGAATTCAAGGAATGATGCAGTTCATCATTTGAACGTAAACTTTTAAAGCTTAGGATGTCTAAAGTAAAATTAAAACTTAAATGAAATAATCTATACCACATGTGATTGTGAACATGTTTTATTGGAAAACACACAAACAACAAAATATTTACTCATCCTGGCTCAATAAAGCAAATCCTATGGGATTTTCATCTTGTTCTTTTAAGATCTGATTGAAATTTCCCGGTGGCTGGGAACTTGTGGCTGGACTGCTAAATTCTGAACTTCTGCTGTTACGTCTGCCATTAAGACACCAAAAAGGACTTCTGGGTGTCTGAGTTTTCTTACACATGTTTTATGTGCTTTGTAACACTCTTATGGCTTTGTTAGACTGATTGACACTGTTCAGAATATTCAAAAGTTAAACAAACAGAAACAAATTATTATTCATTTTTGAAGAGAACCTAGCTAAAAATATCACAGGAAAATACAGTATTATCCTTAGCCTAGTGCAAGGGTTAAATGAAGACTTAAAATGCTGACCCCATTTAAGGACAGATATTGGCATACCAGACTCAGCCACATTCCTGAATCTGAGTCCCATCATGACCTCTGCATACAGTGTTGCTGCTGGACCATCTAAAGTAGCAGAGATGGAATTATATTATTTGAAATCTGAGGAGAAGCAGTGGAGAAAGTGAGGATTTCACAGAGATCTTAGTGATTTGGTAGTAAAATATCTCACTATTTTCCATGGCACAAATGTTTCATATGTGGATTCTGAATATATAATAAAAGCATTTCAACATATGTAAACAATTCTTCTTGCTTGTCTCATTAATACTAGCCATGCACCCTTCGTTCTTTCAGCTATTCCTGATCTGTGGGTGGCTATGGATCTACTGGGAAGCCTGCAGCTGAGTTGCAGTTTAGTTGATTCATCCCACCTAACTATACCACGGCTCATGATAAAAAAAGATACACCAGACTATATGAGTTCAATAGGAGGAATCGAATGGACTTCAATATCTTTTGAATCATACTTTTAAAAGTTTTGGAGGCAGAGATAATTACTAGATCAAAATGTTCTGTATTGACTCAACATTTACTTGCCTTTGCTTGCTGCATAATCGATGTTGTGATTGATATACAGTTCAACCCTCATTCTTTATAACACTCAATCCTCTATTATATATTAAATGTGTTCAAAGGGAAAAAAATTACATGCATTTTTGAACCACTGACTTTGATGATACTTTTTTTACTTACAAGCTGTTATTTAGCATCTGTTGTGGGAAAGAACACACACATTGCTAGATCTTCTAATGAAAGCTTAAAGACTTTAAGTACAAGCAAGAATAACTGTACCCATATTAATTACCCATAATGCAAATCAGGAATGATGTGTTCTGGCTGGAGCTGAACAAATAATCAGTGGAAACTAATGTATTCAGTGAATTCTGCCTCTCTGTGTTTCATATTGTTCATGGCCATGTCATGGTTCTTTTTTGAGATGATTGAGTTATTCTGAATTATTTCCTACAGCCTATGTTAGGTAGATTTTTTGGCCGTATTCCTCAAGAGATATGTATGCATATGTATACTCAGAAGCTGTAATCTGCAAAAGAAAACAGACGTATCTGAGACAGGACAGTTCCATCACTGACACTTAAAATGAGTCACAGATTCATACGATGGTTTGAGTCAGAAGGAACCTTTGAAGATTATTCAACTCCAGCCCCTTACCATAGTCAGGGATACCTTCCACTCGACCAGATTGCCCAAAGCTCCATCCTTCCTGACCCTGAACAGTTAAAGGGATGGGGCTTCCCTTTAAATCCTGTAAGGTTGAAGCGAGGTGTTCTGGAACAGTCTCAAGACTGAACAATCCCAGAACCCTCAGCCTTTCTTTGTAGAAGGGATGCTCCAGCCCTCTGATTATCCTTATGGCTTTTTCTGGTATTGCTCCAACAGCTCTATGTCTTTCCCATGCTGGGGACCCAGGTTTGGACACGATACTCCAGATGGGACTTCACAAGGACAGAGCAGAGGGATATGATCACCTCCTTTGCCTTGCTGACCACCCCTTTTGATGCACTCTAGGATACAGTTATATTTCGGTTATCTTCAGTTATGTTCTACCAGCTCCATTTTTTCAGCTGCTGCTACCCCTAACTACCTCTCTGTAGAGTTGATCTCAAACTTTTCATCCCCAGTTTGCACTATGTTTGGTACTGTCACCACCCAAGTGCAGGACTTTGAACTTGCTCATGTTGAACTCCACAAGATTCTCATCTCCAACCTACTCAGATTCCTTTGGATGGCATCCCTTCTTTCTATGTACCACTTCATCTTTGTGTCATCTGCAAACTTGCTGAGGGTTCATTCGATCCCACTGTATATGTCATTAATGAAAATATTGAACAGTCCCAACACAGACCCCTGAGGGACACTACCTGCCACTGATCTCCTGGACACTGAGCCACTGACCACAACTCTCTGGATGAGGCCATCTAGCCAATTTCTTACCTACTGAATTGTCATGTATCTTTCCAGTTTAGAGATAAAGATATTGTGTGGAATGGTATCAAAATAAAGTCCAGGTAGGGACGTCAGCTGCTAAAACACTTACTTTATAATAGCTGCTATGCTATGGTATAGCCACTGTACATGCAGCAGTGCAGCACCTAACCATTACCCCAAACTGTGGCAGAAACCATACATGCAAACAAAATGTTTTAAAATCCTGGACTGTATAAAGTGAAGAGTGTTACTTGTGATGAGAGGACAACAGGGTGGTTTTTAATCTAAGCAGTAAAATACACTGAAAGAAACCAGAAATTTGAAAGCCCAGTTCTCTAGCACATTCCTGCAGTAAATACAGTGATGAGCTTTAAGATGCTCAGTCTGCGGGCTGCCTCACTTTTTTATGGTAAATTAGAGACAGAGGAAGAAGAAAAGGAGATCATGAGTAGCACATGTCTGTGATTAAATAAAATATCCAAAAAAACTTAAGGGTCTCTTTCCACATTCCCTCTCATATGCATAAATAAGGGAAAAGGACAAGTTTTTTTTTTTTTTTTTAATAGAAAAAGGCAGCTGCTATGAAAGCAAATACTAACTCTTTGAATATTGCATAAATTTGTAACAGAAAAGATAATATCAGAAATATATTTAACACCAGAAATGAAGGTAATGGCTGTAGAATGACTTCCATGTTCACACTCATATTACAAACAAACAAACAAACAGAAAAAAAAGCTCTGAAGTAAGAAAAGTTACATTTACACAGAATTTCCTAACAGCTATTTGATGATGCAGAAACTGTCTTGCACCTTTCCATCAGGCAACAAGCTGAGCTAACTTGTCAACGTACAAGAAGGTAAAACATTGTATAAGCATTTGGGGGAGGCTAGTGAGGAGGAAAAGAGAAAGTGTAGGAGGAGGTGGATGTGTCATTTTCCATTTGGTATGAAAAAGTTTTCTGTTTTGTTGCAGACTGTTTAGTATTGTAATAGGTGTGGGGGCAGGGGGCATTTATCTCTATCCAAAGGCTGTTCTGAAAAACAAATAATCCTGTACTGAGCAGACACTGATTTCCCTTTCCATTGAGGATCTGTGAACCAAAGTCATCTGTGCCAAAATGAAAACCTGTTTCCTCAGACTGACACTCGACCCTTTATATTTATTCAGCTGTCAGAATTTATTCTCATTCTTTAAAGAGGGGAAGGACCCTGGGAGCTTCTGAATTGTTATAGCCGAGGGTCATGCTCTAAAGTCTTATGAGTTTTATTATGAAAGGTATTTTTTTTATATTTTAAAGGGATTGACAAAAATCTTACTGAGTTAAGACACAGTTTGTATAAAGACTGTGAGGTCAACTTCTGCTTTGAGTTATGTCAGTGTAAATCTGAGATAATTTTATTACAATCAGTGGAGTCAATCCAGGAACATAATCATCCTGTTGGCTTGGGTCATGTGGTGCCCGTGGAAAACAATAAGAATTATGCACATAAACAACATCATGACTCGTCACTTATCAACAGGACTGTTATTTAACCTGGCAAACACAAAAGACAAACATAGATAAAATGTTAGAAATAAATATGCATGGATGTATATTCACATAACATACATCAGAAAATCTGACACTCAATAAAGAACTATTCAGATGCATTTTAGTCTTTTTTTTTTTTTAATCAATCCCCTCAACTCAGAATACAACTGAATCTACTGAGGACGTATTTGATCTCAGGTGGATGCAAGATCTAATGTGAGAAAGCCTCTGTTATATTATTTGTGAAAAAAATCTTTATTTGCTTCCTTAAAATTGGATACTGGCCACAGGAATTATTTTTTTAACTGAGAAAAATGTGGGCAACTAAACTTATGCTACCATTATTTACCTGGTAGGAAGTTGATGGAAGAGCTTGAGGGTGTACTAGAGGATGCAAAAATACATATGATAAATTCAAATTTTTTTCTAAGCCAAGGCAAGGAATCTGGCTCCAAACTCCTCCTCTGAGCTAATCCTGAGGTGACAAAGCTATATCTATGTAGCTCAGGAAAGACAGTGCCCACTACAGGAACTCCCAGGCTGTTAGTGGATCACTGGATCGCATTTGTGTTATGTGCTCTGAGGATGTTCCTGAAGAATCATATTCTTCTTATTGATTTGAACAGTGCATTTAACTAAAGTTTTGTGATAAAGATAGTGATTGAAATGAGATTCCCAGTGTTTCACCTGAGAAATTTGGATGCTTTTGGAATATTCCAGTGATTGCATTACAGCAATAAAAGTACTGATATGACCAACACTGGCATGAGATACTAAGATGACTAGAAAACTATCCTTAGTAGAACAAATGTGTTCCCAATAAGATTTGAAAACAAAAATATATCCACTTTTCATTATGCACTTACCAGAAATCAACAATATCAATAAATATATCCGACACACCAATTAAAGATTATTTGATTTATGATTGTGTAAGAAAGATTAGAACATATTCTTCATCTTGCCAAAATAATTTATGTGTAGCATAAATACACATGCAAACCATTTCAGAGAGTGCCTTGCAGTCTTAAATCTGCCTAAAAATATTTGTAAATTATTCGGGAAAACAACAGTTGCTGCCTCTTAATTCATGGCACCTCAATGAGTAAGCTAATATTGTGATAAAACATGGTAGATACACCTAGAATTTGAAAGCTGCCATATAGTGTGCAGGAGCTATGCAGCTAGGAGAGATGCAAGGCCTATTCATCATGTCCTAAGCTTGCATAAGGGAGGAATTCAGATTTTAATCAGGTTTACACTTATGCACTTAGCATCTTGCAATACTAGCACAAAAAATCTGTGGATTTCCTGTGGTGCAGCTTCCATAAGATTTGCTAAACCTTTGTCATCTAGGGTGGATAGGTGAAAATATCCCTCCTCCAACCACAAAACAATCATTATTCGTTAAAATCCTTCTTGCAGCATTGGCCCATGTTGGACTGGAACCAGTCACACATTGGTGAAATTTATGCACCATTGCTTCTTGTCTTCATGCCATAGATGTAAAGAATAATTTCATTTGGAATGAACTTCTGGAAGTATTTTGGACCATTGCCCTTCTCAAAGTAAGGCCAACCTTGAAGGTGTATTAGGTTACTCAAGGCCTTGACCTATGCTTTCCTGCTTGTCAAGGAAACACTTAAAGGAAGTATAAACCGATCTCTTTGTGATCAGATCTCTTGTACTGGGGGTAGAAGTCTGTTATAATCATGACATACTGATTAATATTCTTAGTGATTAATTTGCTTGTATTTGTGCTCTGAGTTGGTTCATTTTTACTCTGAGGAAAAATAAATACAAAATCATTTATGTCAATGTTTTCTCATTGGATTTTGATCCACAGAATCACAGATCAGTTGGGGTTAGAAGGGAACAAACCACTCCTCTCGTCAAAGAAAGCTGTCAGTTTGGTCAAGCAGGATTGCCTCTTTTTAAACCCAAAATGACTAGTCTCAGTAGTATTCTAGTTCATATGCTTGGAAATGATATTCTGGATTATTTGCACCTTTCTATAGAACAATCCGAGTTTGATCAGCTTGTTGATCTTCAGGTTGTCTTTTTGTCCCTTTAAATATGAGTCATATTTGCTTTCTCCCAGTCATCAGGAACCTCTCCCAACTGGCAAGATATTAGAAACATGTTAAAAAAAAATGTCATTGTGAAAGTGTCAGTATAATCTCTGAGATAGATGCCTTTTCCATAGGAGCATTGCTGGCTCAAAACTAATTTTGGACTCATCTGCTTATAGCAAAAAATGTTCCCAAATTAACATGTTTATTCCAGCCTCAAAACTGTTTCTTTAGACTCTGAATTTAGATCAGGCTGAGTCTTACAGCTTTAAAAGACTGAGTAAGTCTGCTTCATAATGTGTAGTGAAATGCTTAATAATAGAGAATGAGATGCAGAAACATCTGAGCTACTGGAGACACAAGGGTCTACTTTATTAAACAGCAATATCTGTGCACAGGCTCAGGTTTTGAACACATAATACTTTACTCTACTTGATTGTTTTTCACTCTGTTTTTGACTGATTCAAGACTGTAAAAAGCTCCAGCAGATTAAAGTACTGAGATTAAAAGATAATACACATGAACTTGACAAAATGGTGTCTGACATGGAAGTATACACATAGCAAAGGTATGTCACTGAATTCCTCCTTGTTAAAAAGAAATTGACATTCATTGATGCTTGCTGAATATCTGTGGAGAACAAAGAGTGGATGAGAGCACAATGGGGCTGTGGGTGGTGTGTTTCAGAAGTGGCAACAGTGGATCACCTCTGCTGTGCAGATTTTCACAAGTGGCATGCAGGTTCCTGTTCATTGCGGGTGAAAATGCATAGTTCATGGTGCTGACTCTATTGAAAAATTATGTAACTGAGAATGTGCTCTATCAATTGCTGTTACTGTGTCCTTTGTATTTATTATAGTTTCCATGTAAATAAATATGAAGAATTACTTTCTGAGTAACCTACATATGTACGTAGGTGTATATATACATACATTTATGCATACATACACCTACATTAGAACATTTTAGCATAGCTATTTGCATGTGTTAAACTGCTATAATGAGTCCTATACTGTCATATTACCTTCTATTAATATAGACCTTTAATACAGTTTTTTTTCTGTGAAATTTCCCAAAACAGAAAAGTGTCTGCCATTAATATTTTAGTGTTGTGCTCCATATCGTTCCTTTCTTTACCCTATTTTTTAGGCAACTTATTGGAACCAAGAAGTAGAGAGCAGAAAGCACTGGAATTATCGTGAGATGTGTTCTTATGAAGGAAGAACAAATCTTTGTTTCAGGTTAATTTGTTTCTCAGTTGTTTGGTCGATTGTCTGGATTTTGTTTGTAAGATCTGAGCTTGATTAGATTTCATATTGCCTATGTGGGGGATGCTTATGTAGCTGGTCAGAAAAATTCCTAAGAAACATAGTTTTATAGAAGTATGCATGTTCACTTAAATGTTTATGTCAAAATATCTCAGGTTTGACATATTTTCTTTAAATTTAAGGAAGAGTTCTCATTACTATAGTTATGTTATAGACTCCCAAGGTGAAATTTTTATGGGAACAGATTTATTACTGTCAAGATGATAAATATTAGTAAGAATAAGCCATCTTGTTATTTTACTTCATGGATAAGATTTAGAAAACAGAGTCTATGAATAACAGTATAGTTGCAACAGCTACCATAGCACTTTCCCATAATATCATTCAACCCAAAAGGACTATTTTATCTCACCATTTGTAGTTGTCCAATAGCAGTAAAAAATTACCTTAGGTAAAACCTTCATGAACTTAGTCAATTTAAACTGCACAAATAAGCAAAAGTAAGTAATTTTCAGACCACTCAGGAATAAAGATTACAACTTTTATAAATTTCTACTAAAATTCAGATTGACTGAAAATTTATTGAAAGTAACGGGAAGAAAGTAGTGTGAATAATAACTTCCAAAGAAAAGCCTGTTAATCAATGGATGAATTAATATCCATTTCCAAAAAGAATTTTAGGGTTAAGTAAAGAAACCATAAAAAAAATAACAAAACTGAACTAAAAAATAAGCCAATATTATGCCTGAGAAATAATTTAAAACAAAGAGATTTGGTTAAGCAGAAGGTGAGCTAAACCTTGCAGGTCTTAAAGCAATTATTCACCTGCAGAAATACTCTGGGAAGAAAAAACAAAGCTACTGTATAGTAGTAGAGTGTGGCTGAGGATAATAAAGGACTGCTCAAAATAATACAATTTTTTTAAAACTTATGTCTCAAAAATCATGAAGAAGTTGAAAATAGAACAAAGTCCTTTATCTAATGTGAACAAGATGGAAAGAATCACACCCCAGATGTGAGAAAAACTCAAGGATCTCATTATGTTCAAATAAAAGAGTAGAATAAGCACTAGGATAACCTCCAGACTCAGTGTGATGTCTGTGGAAAAAGCAAATGAGAACGGACACACTTGATGGCTCATTTCCAGCTGAAGGAAACAGTAAGTTGAAATCATTTTGCAAGGAATTGGAGAAATATTAACTGTTTTATTTTTTATAAACTTTTGCTTAAGAAAATTTAATTTAAATTTGACAGATAAACAGAAAATGAAATAAACTTGGAGGTGAGGGCCTTTATTGGTATAGTTTACCAAAATGAAGACTGATAGAGGATATGATTTATCTCCACAAAGATGCCATGGAGGAAAACAGCAGGGAAGGAAAATGGCTATTTAAGATAAATGGCAAACTTGGCAGGAGAAAAGTAAAGGCAAGCTTGTCAAACATGAAGTTAGGCTGAAAGGTGGAATAAGCTTTGGAAGCACCAGAGCAGTGAATTATTTAACTCAGTCTTTCTGTAGGAGTGTAGAAACAAAGTTTTGTTCATACAGGTAAACATTTGGAAAGGAGTTTGTGATTTGCCTGTACTGAGGGGGGACTGGTCTTAATGTCATGAAAGTACTTTTCTGATCTCGTGTTCATACTAGCTCATTGTCATGCAAGCTCTTATTGCAATGTGCATAGCTATTTCATATCAGAATTGCAAGAATAACTGCCAGATTCAGATTCCTGAAAAACTCTCACTGTACATTTAAATAAGGACAAACTTAATTAAACAGAAGCCTTTTGATCTAACTGAAAACTATCCATGGATCTCACATCTCTACCTGCAAGAAACTATCTAAATTGATAGGCTCTCATACTGGAAAAGATGCTTACTAGAAATGTATTTCTAACCAGTTTCGCTAATCATATAAGAAGGATTTATCCCTTATACATGTTGATAATTTACTCTTGTATATTTTAGTAAGTCTCTCTAGGTTTACTTACAGATGACAAAAAGAAATAGACAGCTTCAAAGCTTGATTCATTTGACCTGTTTTATGAGACTATATTCTGAAGTCAAAGATGAATTGCACCATAAACATACCTATTTCCTTTTCTTTATAAAGAAATCTCAGATAAGCTGCACTCCTCCTGGCTATGTGCATACTCATAAATTATATGCTGCCAAAATATGTTCCCGAGTCTTAGTACTCAATGACTGTGAAGTTGTCAGAATAGATTTTTGACCTCAGCCAGCTAGTGCTCTCCCCAAAAATTCCTGTGCACAATTTTGGATTTAATGTGGTCAGAAACTGTTCCCAATAGGCAGTTCAGCTGCTAGTGAAATTTACTGCCGTGTATGCGAACCACTCATTACCAGTTGACCTCCACAACCAAATCCTGGTTACTTTTTTTTTTTTAAAGGATGATATAGCAGTATTAGATAGATATCTATCTGTAATATCTACTCTTTAGGAAATTAGTAGTGTTGCGTTACATTTGGCAGTTATATTTTCTTTCTTATTTGAACAATTGATATTTTAGTGGCTTCTAGCAAGTACAGTAAGCAAATAGGTGAAGGCAAAGTAAAGTTCACTACTCAAAACGAAATTTATAGTTCAGTACTGGTATAGTTCAGAGCTAGTACTGAAACTGACAGGCTTAAAAAATTGTGGGTTTTTTTTCCCCTCTTTATTATTATTATTATTATTATCATCATCATCATCATCATTATATGTTCTAATCCATTTCAGGATGAAAATAGCTCAGGTTACAAATCTAGATATTTTTTCAGATATTTAGATCAGAGTGTTTTAATGTTCTCTTAAAGGAAGAATGAATTTGATGTTCCTGAAATGCTGTCTTCATATGTCTTCAAAATTAAAGCAGAGAAACATTTTGGTGATGTCACAAGCTCAGTCTTCTCATTTCAGACTCCTGATGTCATTTTGACTGTTAATCACCATTCACTCTGCAGTATTTAGGAAGAATGCAGCTACAGAGGCATGCAAGCTAAAACAAGCCGAAAAAATGTAACATAATATTAAACATAAGGAGCCTTTTCCCACCACTTTCAAGAAAATTATTTATGTTACAGTAGTGATTCCTGATGTAGAAGTCATGACTAATAGCAGTTTTAACATTAATCAAAGGCCTGAATGCAGTTCATTTCTTCATGGAAGTTTGGCGTGTGTGCACAGGAGGGAAAAAGTGTGCAGACCAAAAGTAAGAATTAAGCTGGGAAAGCTGGTTTGAAATCATCAAGATTCAGACAAATTTTATTATAGTTACCGTACAAATATTTTCTGGGAAATGATATCTTACCTCTTCAAAGATAGTTGCAGAGAAAAGATAGAGAGATCACAGATGAATAAAGAAAATAAAGCAAATAAATTCCAGCTCTCCCAACTCTCAGCTCAGTAGTGAATCTTATGTATTTCTTCAGATTTCTCAAGAAACCAAAGAAAACCTGCACATTGTTTAAAGATACAGTATTAGGACATACAGGTACATAGGGTATATAATCACTGCAGACTGCATAGACATAACTAATTAAGTAAGATTTTAATGACCTACTTTGAGTAATGCTACCAATTTGCCTGTAATAACATAGGGCTTCACACAGCTGCTAAATTTACATTATAAGTGTGGTAAGACATGAGGCTGTCCATTCCTGCTAAGCTTTCCATACTGCTACTAGTCTGTGGAAATACATGTAGTAGCTCAGTTTTATCTGTGGAAGTTGTGATATCTGAGGCAACAGCAGACCTACAAAACATCTAGTTAAGAGCATATTATGTAAAAATTCTGATAATTCCTCAGCATTTCAGTTTATTAATATATGTTTTCCTTCCCCCCTGCTCCTTCCCCCATCACAAGCAGAAGAATCACTATCAATAATAGCATCATGCATGGTGGATTAAGTCATTCACTGTGACACCTTTGTTAGGTTTTCTGCAGCACTATTTATAGTCTCTGTAAGTGCTTTTCCTTCTGCTGTTGTTCTTCTGCACTCTCAGAAAAGTAACTTACCATCCCAATCAAAGGATGATTACTGGACAGAGGCCAGCTAGTTTCTCTTGAGAACTTTACATCAGCCAGGATGGAAGAGGAGTTTTTTTGCAGCATCTGATGCAGTCAGGAAAGCCTAAGGGCATACATCACCTCATGTGTAGATTGTTCTGTTTGCTTTTACACTTGGCAGGCTCCTAAGGCTCAGGAATGCACATCCTTGAATAAAAACTATCTATACAGTGTGAGCAATCGTTACATCTGATTAGGAAGCAATGAAAAGACGCACACATGTGGTTGACTCTGTTCCTCTGATGTCTGTGGCTTTTTGCTGACAGGAAGGAAATCCTTTTTAAAACCTTTTTATTTTAAGAGTTCAAATAGATTTCAAACTATGTGAGCCAAAACTTGCTCTCAGTTACACCCATGCACTCCTACTGACTGTCATGTGAGTGTGCAGGCATGTTTCCAGAGAGAACAAGACTTGCTTTCCTTTTTCTGAAGTATTTTTTAATTTATGTCAAATTTGCAATAAAATGTCCAGAGGAAGTTTGTTAAGTGTGAATTCCAACTGAATGAACTGCACAGGGATGGATGTCCAAAAATATATAGCTTAACAGATATTTTCTAGAGAGTGAAACTATGTTGGCTATTCTTTTTTTGGACTAGATCTCAAGCTGTTTAGCATGGCTGTATCAAGTAGCAAAGTGTAAAAGACATGCCTATATAAGCATCTCCTCAGCACCAAAGAGCATCACCTATGCTATTGATAAAGATGTGCAGTTTCAAGCTCTCCACCTAATGAACTTTCTATCTCAGCAGGTAGAGATGGCAACATTGCAGCCTTCTGTTTTCTCAGTCCAGTTTCTCATTTCTCATTGTCTCCCATCATGGACATCTTTTCACATTCGTAGACATGAGGAGAATGTGTCCTTGTTTAAAAATGCCTGCTATGTCTCCTCTGTGGAACTTGAACGGGCTTAGGTGGATTACTGGCATGTAAATTCAGAAGCACAGATAAAAAGTTTGCTTAAATCACTGAGCTTGACAAGGCTGCATTCTTTCTGCATATCATTTTCCGTAGACACTTGGACTCATTCCATGCAAATTTAGTCACTTTACTGAGATTCTTGGGGAAGTCTGATTAAATATTTTTGGCCTTCAGGAAGTGCTGATTTCTCTCCATTATCTACAGATCAAGTTCATAGTATTTTCACTGAGGTCAGGTGTCTCAATGTAGTGCTTAGATCTAGAACTGAGATAAAAGTAGGATCTGGCCCCTTTTCTTCTGCTTTTAACACTCTTCAAAATCCAGTTTTGATGCTGAAAGGCTGTTACACAACAGCATGGCATGACCAGTGATAAATTGCATCCTTTTCTCATCTTTTTCTGAAACCTAATCTGTTAAATATTCCCTGACTTGTAGTTACACAGCTGATTATTTCCCCTTACGTACATCATCCTGCACTTGTCTTTATTAGATAGCATACTGGGTTTTATCCAGGTTAACCTCCTTGCAAGTGTTGGTAATTTTCCACCAAACATTTCCATGGTGTTTTTATTAACATGAATATGTATCTTGGGTCAGAGCTAGAAACAGCAAAATATATGAGAGGCTCTTTTTGTACTAATCTTCTGTATGTTTAACTTAGAAATTGCAACAGGTTTTCTCTCCATTTATTGTATCGAGGTTTGGCATACATGAGCAGTACTAAATTGCCTGTTAATTCCTAAGTTCAGTAGTCATAATGAACAAGTCTGGCACTTACATAAAATGTTATGATTATAGCTAAAAGTAACTTGCTGAAGTTAAGAAAGGAACTAAAATATTGGTAGAATATTGATTCTTCTATCATTTCATCCAGTTGTTAAAATCAATAGATGTATGTATTTGAAATGTATCTAAAAATTTGTCGCAACATGCGCAATTTAAAAAAAAATTGTGTTGAATATTAGTGTAAAACTTGTTTAGTACTCTGAATTGCACTGCTTATGTTACAGATGTGCCATATATGTCATAATCTGGTCTAGTATAAGTGAAAACCAGTTCCAGTATAGAAAAAAATGACAATAAGAATTCTTAACTTTCTGAGAATTTCACACTCAGATCAGCATTTCTGCAGAATTACTCATTCTGTCAAGCATATTTCTTTAAGTACTGTAAGGAAATGTCCTCTTTCACACAAAGTACATGTGGAATCTCCGGACTTTTGTGATTTTTGTTTGGAAACCATTATCTTTTATAAAGTGGTCTATATTATTTTCCCTGTTATTAGGTTGTGTTTTTTTACCTGATTTTCTTACTTACACTAGTGAAACCGTCTTTGCTTTAAATGAAACTTGCCTAGGTAAAATATTTCATGAGCCAAAATCCATTTTGGTGTATGTGTTCATAGTGAGAAAGTCTTTGTAATTCAAGTATTTTTGCATTTTGCTCCAAATATTTTGAACTCACCTCACCTCACCTCACCTCACCTCACCTCACCTCACCTCACCTCACCTCACAGTAGCGCTGCTATTTGATTTCCAAAAAGAGGGCAATGATACCAACAGTCTGATTGCCTGTGTCACATTATCTCCCCAAGAGCTTAGTTTGAGCACACAATAATAAGGCAACATAGGCTGAAACTAGTCAGTAAGTATTTGTGACAGAGCAAACTGTTGATGCATTTCGTACTTTCACTGCAATTTTACTGGTCTTGATGACTATGTAGTCTTGGTTATTAACATATCATACCCTACACACTGTTGAGTCTCAGAAAGATGCTAAGCAGCTGGAAGCTTGTGCCTGTTGCCAGAAGGGAAACAGACTCCCACACACAGAGCTTAATGTAACAACAATCCTTAGTTATTGGCAAGAAAGGGTGTGTGTGTGTGTGTGTGTGTGCATGATGGTGGTTTAAGAAACTATAAATCCTTCTCATCTTGTGTCAAAAACATCACTCAGGCTGAAGGCTAAGAGGTAGTTCCAGTGCCAGTCTGACTTCTGGGGACTTGATTTGGCAAAAGGACCACACTCTTTGCATGTCCTTTCTCTCTTTCTTCACGCTGTGCATCATTTCAGCTGACAGATTTACACAGGAAACCTGGCTCAGCAAGGCCTGCCGTAGTTTGTGGCAAACAAGAATATGAGGGAATTAACTTCTGGCCTGCTGACAGTGGCTAAATCTGCCAAAGCAGAGCTGGGTAATTTGGTTTCTTTCTTTTGTTGATTTTGTGCCAGCCCACAAGAGAGGATTAAGCAGCTAAATTCTGCATGGAGAACTCTACCCCTTTCGCTCAAATCCTATTGTCTTGATAGAATGACAGTAGCTAGTTGTGCCAATCTTTAACATTTTGCTGGCATTTCCCCAGAACATATCAGCTTTTGGTCTCTGAAAAGAAGGATTTTTGTTAATGAACTACTGTTAAAAAGAAATAAAAAAAGACAGAAGAGGATGAGAAGCTATGGAGTAAAAGTTCTGCCTTGTATTAATTAAAAGGAGCAAAGTTCAGTAATCCTAGTGGAGACTCCACAATGAAACATGGGTAAGTCCCTAACTATCCTGTCCTTGTAGCATATTAAGAATGCTCATGCCCTGTTATCCACTGTATTAGTTTAATTTAGGAGTTATTCTGTATTGAGATCCAAGAAGCTCCACATTCATTTCACTCATTAACTTTCAGTAGAGAACACCAAAATTCAAGATCTTCACACTCACTATTAGTAATTAGTAGATAACACTTATGTCACAGATAAACTAAGGATGAACCAAATGTTTTTTTTCCAAAGTATCAGGTGATGCCAGCCCTTCCCTGAAAGTCAGATTAGCTTGTTTAAATGCTAGGGAGTGTGGGTGCAAGGGGAATGAGATTTTTGATTTTCCATTTCAAAGCCAACATCCTGTAAAAAGACTTCAGTCTAACATACTTCAGACAGAAATCGTCATGATTTCTATGATCAAGACTGGTCTTCTCAACTTCTTGTACAGCATAAATCAGAAGACTTCGTTCAGACAATCCTGCAAGAGGCCTTTCAAAGAGTAGAGAAAACCGTCCATAAAAAACAGATAGGATGTGGTATTCAGTGGACACAGGAATCTTGCATCTTTCTGAAGGGCAGGAAGGACTGGATTTGCTTCTAAGTCTGTCAGTTTGAACATTTGAACATGAAGTTTTTAAATGTGTTAAGAGTATGAACTTTGACATAAAACTCCAATGTTTTTGCAATTTCCTTTTTAAATGTAACAGATTATTTGTAAATGAAAAGTACAAAAATAATTTTGTGAGGAAGTGAGGAAGCAACTAGCTCTTTCAATAAATATTCTGTTTAAAGTGAGACTACTTTAAGCCAGATCATTATCTACAGGAAAGAAAAATGTCCGTTTGCCATCTACAGGAGAAAATGTTCTTTATTAAAGGAAACAAATAAAAACAGTTAATAGGGGTTTAAAGGTGATATTTTTCTCTATTTCATTTCCTGTCCTTATTTCAGTGTTTTTTTTTTCAGTTTGGTCAATATTTCTCAGCACCTTTGATACAATATTCATTTCTTTTGTAATGAAATTAACTAACACCAGAGATATGGTAATATTTCCTCACAATGGCAAAAGGTCAAGGCAAGCTACACTATTAACACTATCATGAAATATATATTTTTTTAATCTGAAAATTTTCACCACTCTTTTCTTTAGACTACCAATCCTCATCAGTATATCAGGAGAAGTATATACAGCATAGTTGAGTCTTGTTTTTATTGAAAGGCTCAAGGAACTTCTGATGAACCAAATCTGAGGTATGGAGGATGCCATTCTAAAAAGAATTTCAAAAAATGTAGCATAAATAAAGAGCTTAAAAGCCTTTTTTTAAAAGCTTTCATATACGTTGATTTTAAAGTGTTTTTATTTCATTGCCATAAATTTTTGCACAATATAATTTTTTTTTTTGAAAATACTTTTAAATTTCTCTTAGTATTTCTTCATCAGTTAAAGGGTTTATTTATATTCATAAAGTGCTGTTACTGTAACATTACTGGTGTGAATTAGATCACTTATTTTAATAATTTAAAAGTATGCAACAACATAGGTAATGTATTGTAGTATTATCAAAGTTATTGTAAAAAGTCTTATAATTTTGAGCTGATTGGTAGAATTTAGTGAATATTTATTAATTATGTATATGCTGAAGATAATTCACACTACCACATTCAATGTAAGCCTAAAAGCTAAAAGACTTGCACAGAAAAGAATCTTTCTGCTTCCTTGAAGGAAAATTGAGTTTTGGCATATCTATCTGTAATTATTTTAACTGTATCAATACCATTTGTGTTAAACTTTTTGAAAATTGTCTGTGATCATTTCTTGTAACTAGTTCCATCTTTGAGCATAGATAAGTGAAAATAAATGTGAAATAGATATATCAACCTATAGAAAGCAGATAATCCTGACACAAAATAGAAGAAAATTCAACAAGAATGGAAGGACTGTGTGGGAAATACAGAATGGGAGAAGACTTTAGGACATAATATTTTTCAACAGTTCCTAATCTGGTAGGTTTGACTTCATGGCATCTGATCTGACTGCAATAAAATAGAAGAATCAAGACAGCTGCGGCCAAGCAATGAACAGATTTCACAGGGACAGTGTGAACATAAGCAGAATTTGTGAAGTGGTACAGAGAGGAGCAGTAGAAAGGAGCAGAAGGCTCAGATTCCTTTATTTTGCAGACCCCTGCAAATAGTGGAAGATCTAATAGTTCTGGGTATTGCAAACACATCAGAATAAGGATAATGAGATTCACTTACCAACCTCATTATCACTGAGTTGAACATGCATTCTAAGATTAAAGAACAACTAGTGACTTGCTTTATTTTTCTTTATATCTTATTTCACAGTGTATTTGTACTTTTGAGATTTATTGTCTTGAGAAAACTTAAAAAAAAAAAAAAAAAAAAAAAAGCCAGATCAACAAACCCAACAGACCCCACCATCCTATGTGCTGTTTGACTCTGCAATTTGTTGCTCGTAGCTCAGTCTTTGATGGCAAAATTAGAATGCTTAGAAGTTACCTTGCATATATATCTTGCATGTATCTATATATCTGTATCTATATAAATGCTCAGAAATATATACATATAAATAAATCTTGCAACCTGACTGTGGTATATCACTTTATCAGGATATGGGTGCTGGAAATTCAATTGCTTTGAATAATTAAATGGACTATTAAACTATCCATTCTGGGAGTATGGATGGGCTGACACGCTACAACAGCATTTGAATTGCCGACATTGCCATCTCTAGCAAATGTTTCCAATTTTTTTCCTGACCTACCCTTAGGCTGATAAGAAAAGATAACATAAACTTAAGAGCCGTGGCAAATTAGTTTATCATCACTACTAACACTACCCTCAAACAGTCCAGGAAGCCTTCCAGCAAGGATTAACAGTATAATAAAGTTGCATCTAACATTTCTTGTGTTCATTTATCTAGAATGTTTGCTGGCAATGTTGAGTGTATTTTATTAAAGGTATCTGCACAATAACCTTGAAGGACTAAAGCTTAAGCCTATTAAATTACTAAACATCCAAGTTCCATGGTGAACATAAGAGGCTTGGTTCTGTTTGGAGGAATACAGGCATGGATTACCAGCTGCATAGATTATATACTCACTATTGCTCATTCATGCAAACTCTGGTTTGAATAATCATGCGTAACTTCAAAACCTATCAGAAAGTCCCTTTATCTGGAAATGTGAACAAGAGGCTTGTAAGAATGGTATCCAGAGGGCTTCCTGTCACAGCTGAATTGATAATGTTGTAAGGAAAAGGAGTTCTATCATTCAGGTTTTTTTTGTGTTTTTTTTTGTGTTTTTTTTTGTGTTTTTTTTTTTTTTTTTTTTTTGAGGAATAGTAACATTATATCACAAATTATTTCAACTGTATTGGGATAGTTTTTTGCAGTTATTTCATCGTTGTACTGATCCAAATCCTCTGAGATCCTTATATGGAGTTTTAGGTGCAGTTCTCAGGACATCTACAATTTACAGATGAAGAATATGAAATAGTGATATCAAATGATGATTTGAAGGCATTCCAAGGAAATACCAAGGGCATGAGACTGTTTAAGTTTTTTTCTTGTTTTCATTCATTTACAATAGTTGATCTCAAGGTTTATAGCACTATAAGGAAAAGAAATTGAGCAAAACATTCTCTTGTACATGTTAAAAACCTTTCTAAAAGTCTTATTATTTTATCAGATATAGGCATGATGGATTTGAACTGCTGATTTCAGTTCTTCTAAGAATTAATCCCTTTTTTACCACAAGTAATAAATAGTTAATCTTTTGCCATCTCAAATCACAGTCTTTCTTTCTGCATTCTTCCTCTACAATTAAGTATCACAAAAAAAAAAGAAAAAAAACAAAAACAAGGGGAATTGCTTTATTCATTCCTTAAGGGAAACAAAAACAATGTAAGAAGTATTAATATCCAAATAGATAATTTAAAGCAGTTGTAAGAGAGGAAAGGTACAGTTGTAACAACACAGAAAGCTGATATCTCTATACAGAGAGATATCAGTGAGGTAAGTATGCTCAGTTTCTTAGTAATCCATACAAAAACTTTATGCAAAGACAGTGTTTCGTTTACCAAATGTCAGATCCTTCAGAAGAGAGGGAGATTGTCCTTTTTAGTGTCCTAACGTTGGGTACAGAGGATATGGTTCTTCAGTCGTTCTTTCCTTGGGGAAGCATGAGTGGCCCCCAGGCAGTCTTTCACTACTCTATAACTCCACTTCCCTTCAGGCTTTTTCATAGAATCATAGAATCATAAGGTTAGAAAGGACCTACAAGATCAGCTAATCCAACCTTCCTCCCATTACCATTGCTACCACAATCTACTAAACCATATCTTGTAGCTCCCCATCCAGACGCCTCTTGAACACTTCCAGGGATGGCGACTCCATGACCTCTCTGGGCAGCCATTCCAGTGCCTGACCACTCCCTGAGAGAAAAAGTTTTTCCTCGTGTCTAACCTAAACCTCCTCTGGTACAACTTGCGGCCATTTTCTCGGGTCCTGTTTGCTGCCTGGGAGAAGAGGCCAAACCCCTCTTCACCACAACCTCCCTTCAGGAAGTTGTAGAGTGCAATGAGGTCTCCTCTGAGCCTCCTCTTCACCAGACTAAACAATCCCAGCTCCCTCAGCCGCTCCTCATAAGACTTGTTCTCCAGACCCCTCACCAGTTTCATTGCCTTTCTCTGGACATGTTCCAGGCCCTCTTTCTTGCAGTGAGGGGCCCAAAACTGGACACAGTACTCAAGGTGCGGTCTCACCAGTGCTGAATAGAGGGGGATGATCACCTCCCTGCTCCTGCTGGCCACGCTATTTCTAATGCAGGCCAGGATGCTGTTGGCCCTCTTGGCCACCTGAGCACACTGTTGGCTCGTGTTCAGCCGAGCATCAACCAGCACCCCCAGGTCCCTTTCCTCCTCACAATCATAACCACCACATGCTGAAAAGTCTTCTCCCCAGCTTAACAAGCTTGTAACCAAATGCGATCACGCCTCCTTTTTTTTCTCTGCTGCAACTCCTGACAGTTATATGTCAAAGAGGATACAAAAGAGTTAAGGTCTAATATTAAGGATAACCTATATATTCAGTAATCTGATATTTTCAGGTGAGAAGCTCTAAAATTAATTAACATTTGTTTAACTATTGGTTCTCATTGGGGTTTTAGCTGAAACCAATATTGAATCAGTTTCTTGATTTGCATGTAATAAAAAACAATGGAAATATTTGCTATTATTGCTTAAAGCAGTAAATGCAACTATCAAACTTTTCATCTAATTCTCCTGAATACTAAATGCAGTAAAATAAGCTAATATTTGTATTATCCTTTTGACAAACAATTTTTTCTGTAGTGATTCTTACTGTCCTCAGTTTATGCAATTAAGATGAGAGAATGATATTGGATTCCAGCATAGAATCATACAATGTTCTACAAAAAATTTCTCCCTGTGGCTTTCAATGGTTATTCGGGAGATTCTCAGAGCTGATGAATACAAATGCTTGAATTCCGTGGTTTTCTTAGTTTGCTAAGAAAAAGCATCCAGACATCTTGCTTCTCTTAAAGCTGAGGAGCTGTCATGGAGCATTGCTTTTGAGTGATTCATGTCCTCATGTTCATTAACATATCTACAATTTATGAGTCAGGTCATTCTTGCAAATGGGGGACCCCTTCTTAAGAAATATTCAAATATTTTGACAAGATTGCATTTCCACTTGGAAAAACTGGCATCTGAATAATTTGAAAAGTCTGTTCCATTTAGAATAATCTTTGGGAACTTCCTTTCATTTTATGCAGGTAAATCAGGGATAATTTAAAAGTAAAGTACCTTTAGAAAATGCCAGTCGTATGCTTTCATCTTCATGACCTCATAATTAACTTTCCATTGTGAGATCTCTTTGGGTTATGGCTATTGATTAAAAGGTGAAAGGTTGAGGAGAAAGTGAAGGGCAGGGAATTACATGCTCCCTTTCCTTTTACAGGCACTTCCTTTACAGCAGGTATGATAAATACCAATCTTTATTCATGTTACAGATCTGAATTGGTGCCATATGATGATGAATTCCAATACAAAGATGAGGCAGGACCTGATTAAGAGTTAAAAAAAAAGTATGAACACAGTTGGAGAGAGAGAACATGAAATAGGAAGATGGCAGAAACAGCTGACAGCATTATGTTTCCAATGAAGAGGGAGAAAAAAAAAATGTTTTGAGAAAAAAAAAAAAAGGAGAAACTGTTCTAGCCCCATGACACCCACACTTCAATCTGGGGAAAAAAAAAAAGAAAAAAGAAAAAAGGAAAAAAAGCTTGTTTTGATCCAGTCCTTTGTAATGTAACAGAGATAGATGAATCACATGCAGGAAGCTGTTTTGACTTCCAGCACATCAAAATAGATTTGTTTTTTTCACTTACTTTCACAAGCCATAAAATCTGAAGGAAACACAGTCACTTCTATGCATGTGCATATATCACCTTCTCAAAATCAAAATTCCTATGAACCTGTATGGGAGTTTTCCAAGTTTGACTCAAGTGCTTTGAACTGACATATCTCCTGTCAACCATCTGAAGTAGCTAGCAGATTCATATTGGCTCAGGAACAGCCTGAAGTAAAGAGTACTGTAGAAATTCTCCTAGCCTAAAGATAATCCTTATCATAGAATCATAGAATTGTTTGAGATAGAAAGGGCCTTTAAAGACCATCTAGTTTCAACTTCTCTTCCATAGGCAGAGGCTCTTCTGAATAAGGTCCCATCCAAGCTAATCTTGAATACCTCCAGTGATGGGGCATCCACAACTTTACTATTTCAGTGCCTAGCCACATAATAGCAAAGAATTTCTTCCAGCAATCTATTCTGAATATAGCTTTTTATGCCAAGTTTTAAACCATTTCCCCTCGTCCTATCTCTACACATCCTGTTGAAAAGTCCCTCCCCATCTTTACAGTAGCCCCCCTTCATGGGACCTACAACAACGTGTCCTGGGAGATTAGTCTGGGTAACCCCAACTCTCAGCCTGTCTTCCTAGGAAAGGTGCTCCAGCTCCAGCCCTCTGATCATTTTTGTGGTCCTCCTCCAAACCTTGGGGTTTGGAGATTCATGATCCTTGAAGTCCCTTCCAACCCGGGCCATTCTATGATTCTGAGATAAACCTGCTCTGAGATTCATCCTGGTAAAGCGATAACTTCGTATTTGTTGTTGTAGTGGTTTTGTTGCTGCCTTTTAGGCTTCTCCCTGAAGAGGGTATTGTAACACTAATAAAGGCATAAAATTTTTGTCATGTTCTCATGATCTTCTTCATACTGGACACTAAAGAGCATTTTCCCCAAGATGGTATATAAAACAAAGGAGTAAACACAGAGTGGTTCTATATTTGTGTACCTGAGTTAAAGTAAGGATGTTCTCTGCAGAACAGGTTAGGAATTGTTCAAGTCAACAGCCACGTGATTCTAGGCAGATTGGTAGTCTACTGAAGTATTTTAGACATGCTAATAATTATATTTCAAAATAAACAAGGTAGTTTTGGGGTGTCTTAATAGTTCAGTAACAGAAAAAAAATGAACCAGAAGCTATCCTTCAATTATGCTGGTTAACCTCAGTCAGCCTTTCAGTTACCATCCACTCTTTATTTTCTGTGGTTGAGAAAAATCGTGATGCATATGAATTTTCACCACAATGAAATTAATTTTATCTTTTTTGAAATGTAGTGCATGTAAAACTTTGTGAAGGCCTCTAGATATGTAATTGAATTCCCTGCAATGCTTGATATATCAAAATTCTTCAGAGACAGCATTTTGGAAGAATTATTAAATTTAATTTTTTTTCCAATGCTTCTCTGACATTTAATTCTCTGCTGTTTCATGCTGTGGTACTGTAATCAATAGACATGAATAAAAGAGCAACTATAAAGATGATTAAAGCCATTGATTCAGGAATTGAATATGCAGCTGGTGACAAGATTAACAGGACTGCAATACTGATAGCAAACAGTAGGCATCTAAGACAAGATTGTAGCATCCACTGTGAGCAATAAACAAAAAATATGCTTTTACCAACAGTTTTATAGAATGTGAATTAGTACAGATTTTCTTTTGTTATTATTCTAGTGCTTTGACATAGGTCCAACATTTATGTCTTGTTTCTCTTATAATGCTTCACTTTCAAAATGAGTACAACAAAGAATGCCTCAGACACAGTGGATGGCTTTAAGAGTCTCTTGTAAAAATGATTATTTATAAATTTTGCTTTTCAGTTGTTGGCTCTGTCTATAAGATTGTCCGTTGACTTTACTATATACACTCTGTACTTAATTCAGACACCTTTTAATTCAGTTGGAAGTAGTCCAATGAATTCACCACCAGGATCTGGTGGATCAAGCACTTTCTGTCACCAGGACTCATTTCAACCTCCTTTGCAATGCTGATTCTCTGAATTAACCCAGTGAATAAAAACTAATCTGATTATAGTTTAGTACACAGTGATTGTTCTTCTGTGTCTATAGCTTGCTTTTTCTGTAAAAGTGGTTCCTAAAAGCCTGTTTCTTTCTTGGTATTATACACAGTCATGTACAGTTCATGTCTACTGTCAGGCTGAAATGCCAGTTCTGAGTTACCATTGACAGGGATGAATCTCCTCATCTTCTCTGTTGGACAACACAGAAGACATCATGTGAAACAGAGATTGTAGCTTAGGGGGAAACTGTGTGCCTGAATACTTTTGCAGACTCTTCAGTAAAGACAGCAGATGTCCAGGTGCTGGTGCTGCAGTTAGCAATTGTTTGTGAGCATAAAGTGGGAGCAAAATTGAAAATAATACTCTCATCTTTTTTTTTTTTTTTTTAATCAACAATTTCATAATAGGAACCAACTGGAATAAAAAGAAATAAGTTTTATGTGAGTAAGCCAAGGTAGAACATTAATTCCAAACTGTATTATGGATTTGCCACAGCATTTCTTCAGAAAGGCAGTTATTTTATACAAGAGCTCACAAAGAGCAATGAGTCAAAGTTAGAAAAGAATAGTACGTGCGTATATATGCGTGGATAGAAACATAGGTAACTACAGCTGTCAGATTTCACAGGAATGTGATTGTTACATTATTTTGTGAAGTTTTATATTAGATTGCAATAGAGTATGTCAGTTGAACATATAAATATGTATATGATACTTTGCCTATTTCCATAACTACGTCCTCAATGCATGTTAATAGTCTCATTTAAAACTTCTCTTGTCTCCTATCTAGGAGATTAAAAGACTCACATAGCTTCTTAAAAAAATAAATAAATAAATAAAATTCTCCACTGGATTCTTGGAGTGCAACTGCAGTCTTCTGAAGGCTGCAATGTCTAAAAACACCACTCAAGGAATGAACATTTTTTTGGCATCTACCTAATTAAGTTAAAAGTTAATAAATTCCCCTGGTTGCTCCTTTCTTCAGGAAGCATGCGAAAAATGCATTGAAGCAAGGAAGTTCAAGGTTTCAGTATCTGCTGCCCTTGGTCTTTCTCAGGAATTCTTTAGCTGATTACATGCTTCTCCTTTCAACAACGTAAGCTTTGTATCCTATGTTTTGTAAAGGATCATTTCCCTAACCAGCTCTCTAAGGCCACTCTTGGTCAGTTAGAAAAGTTAGCATCTGGATGTATTTCTATCACGTACATTTAAAGATCCCAAGGGATTGAAATTTCCTTTGATTTATTTTAAGAAAAGTAATTTTTATATAGGCATCCTTATGATATTACAAATATTTTTTTTTCTCACGTAAATTATTTGAAATCCTTTCAGATTTCAGTGCTTCCTTGGCAATTTTTTTTGCTTTATTTTCTGACTTAATCCACTTTTCCATTTTTGTTCACAATGACAATCAGTGAACAGCAAACATTAAATGTAACTGAAAAATAGTTACCTACAAACTGGATTTACTTCAGCGTATTTAAAATACTGTACTTTGTAATGAGATACAAGATCTGAGTTTATCCTTGCGTCAGCTTTACACTGGCGTAAATCCATTAATTTTGATTAAATTATTCCTTATGCCTAATTTATGTCAGTGTAATTGAGGAGGATTAGAGCTTAATTATAATTACACATAATTAGCCATGATTATAATAAATGCCAACATTAAGTCAAAATAGTAAGGCTAAATTGTTGAAGATCCAAACTGAGATGATGAGTCGCAGTATTTAGAGATGTCAAGCACCTGCAATACACACTGAAGTTAGAATGGAAACCTATTCCTAAATGTTGCACTTTGGAGTCCCAAAATTGAAAGTTCAAAACTGGTGGAAAATTTTGACTTATGAAGAAATTACAGAAGTGTTTGAATACTTAAAAAATTACTCTTCCAACTAGAAGTATTCAAATACCTAAGAATTGTTCTTGCAATCAAATAATAGGATAGTTCATTCCTTTTCACCAAAATTTTATGTATATAGTTCTAATTTGCATATTACTTAGGAAGAATTACTGAAAACAAGCATAGCCTAAAGAAAAAGATTTTGCAGAGATTCTGCTAACAGATGATTTATGTGTAATCTAATATGGTATAAATATACATATATATAAAAGTAAAAACTGAAGGATTAAAAGAAAGTGAAGGTGCGTAGACAGAGGATGCAAGACATGACATTGACATGACTACAACACTTTCTTTGAGCAAAAAAATCAAATTCCTTCTATTATTTCCTTAATGAATGACCTACATTTCTAATATATTTCTGATGACTTCTGGTCCATTCTTAAATGGATCTTTCAGGCCACCAGGGGTTCATTCTAGTTTCAGAAAAAAATCTCAACTTGCTTCTTCCAGAACTGAAACAGAACATGGCACATAGATTTTGCCCCCAGAAGTTTGCCTAGAAAAAACATCTCTTGGATTTAATAATTCTTGTTAACTTTATCAGCATAAAGGTAACATTTTTCAAATGTGGAAAGTTCAGTTTTTAGTCTGGAACTCCCATTGATTTTTTTTTGTTCTTTGTCTCTTGATGTCATTGCATCAATTTATTTATATTTAGAGTTGATATTAAATAATATGACACGTAATCACTGTTTGGTCCAAATACTCTTGATTTCACTTCCATCTCTGCTTCACTAGAATTTAAACATTTTCATGTGTTCTTCTCTCTAATATTCTGCATTGATATGCAAATTTTTTTAAGAAAGGCAACATGCAGATATTTCTCTTAGTCTTTCCAAATTAGGGTACTTCCAGCCCTCCCTTCCATCACTATAGTTTATTCAGAGTTCACATTAATTAGGATATTAATCCCTAGACTGATCCTTTGTGTCAGAAGGTACCAGGAGGATCCCACTAATCACTGGGATGATTAATGAACTTTTGAGTAAAGGATGCTCTTTGTACACTACCTACCTTTTCTTAACATAAGAAACCGCAATGCAGAGTGTCTGCAATTTGTGCTGCCTACGCCATAGCAATGGCACAGCTAATGAATGTGCTCCTTCTGGGGACATTTTTTGCTTTTCAGCCTCTTATATAAAGTCCAGAATTGAAACTAGGGAGTACTTCTCCTAGGAGCAGTCCTTTCATGAGGGCGTAGCCACCTGTACTATCACACTATGATGCTTTCGGGTGTTTGTCTGTGTGTGTTCCAGAACAGAAATACTAAATGTATGTGTTTTTAGGGGTCAAGTGATGCTGTGTGAGATCTAGATCCTTAGCAGCTTCTGCAAATTTAGGACAGCTGAACATGGAGTGAAGTGTCTGAGCCACATAGACTGCTTGTGTCGAAAATAAACACTCAATGTCTATCTTCGAGTTTGTAGTCAAAGACCCTCAGCTTTGGATTTCCCATCCTAATTCTTTTTTTTTTTTTTTTTTTCATTCCTATGTTTGGGATATAGAACACTGCTTAAAAGAAATGCACTTCACACTCCAGTAACATTTCCAGCACATTTACTTGTTCTCATACAAGTCAAAGAAAGGAAAATCAAAGAAAGGAAAAGCATCAAAAAACTTCCTGGATAAGTAGTTATTTTTGATTCACTTATCTATAAATATTCTGCTTTATTTCTAGCTTTCGTGGTCATTTCAACAGGAGAGATGAATCTTTACTTGAAAAAAAAAATTACAATAAAATATTCTGCTGTTTATTGTACATTTGCAACTTTTTGTGTGTGTGTGTGTGTGCTAAAGTCTATATGTGAATTTTTAACTGAAAAGAAAATGCATATTTAACTAAAATATATTTCCTTGGAAAATTCCAGGTCAACGCACCTTCAATAATTTTCATAGGTGAAACTGGCTTTCCCATCATGGCCTTCAAAGCTCTCTATCTTCTTGAAGTTTTCTTACATGTGAAATCTTGATACCAATTTTCATGTAAACCCACTTGCAATTGAATGCTCTTTGGAAGGAAAAATGCAGCTGTTTCTTCTTCTTTTTTAATAGTATCACATGTTGTCACGTGCTGTTACAGAGCTGTACGAAGAGTAATGTTTAATTTGTTAACATGGTCATCTCGTAAAAAGCTGCAGTTAGTTTCTAGCAGTAGTGAAAAGGTTAACATTCTCATAAATTAGATGGATAACAAGAGAAGCCGATTAGGAAAAAGAGGAGCTCAGTCACCGACCTTACAATGCTTCTTTATCTTTTACATTCATCTCTCAGGCTTGCTCTAACACTGCAACATAAAGCCAAAGCTATGGTACAAGTGTATTTCTAGAGGATCCGCATATTGCTTGTATATGCTTGGGTGCTTTTTTTACTGTGTGATTCTGAATCATATAAATTTACTCATGTATTTACCCTTTATTTAACATTTTTAATTAAGGTACAGAGGTATTCTTAAAGGACAGAAGTATTCTGACTTAGCTCACACAGAATAAGATGAAAGTTTTAGCTTCATCACAGTCTAAAGAAATGAGCAAACACATAGTATGTTATCAGAAAAAAAAAGTGCAAAACACATATTTTGCTGTCTCTGAGAGTTGATGAAGTATCGTACCGAAACTTACAAAATATAATTGAACATTTTTTTTTTACCAATATGGCTCAGAAAGAAGACATAATACTGTGTAGGTGGGATAATCCATTTGTTAAAAAAAAAAAAAAAAAGTTGTGTCCTGATGAGATATTTGTCCTTGTTTTCCTCTCATCATCCTCATTTATACTTGTATTTTAGTGTTTTGTCTTAAGATACATCATTAAAGTCTGGTGGATTTTGATACTGACACTTTTATTAAAAAATTAGTTCTTCTGTGACAAAACCACATTTCCCATCAATTTATTATATATTCTTTTCCTTCAAAAAACTAAAAGTTTGCTTTGGTAGAAAGAATAGAAGAACTGTTGAGTCTAGCTCTCTACGTTGTTCAGCTATAACCTGCACTTGTTTCCTCCTTTTCAAAAGGTATTGTATAAAATTGTTGTACTTATGATCTGATCCTCTCATCAGCACTGCTTATTGTGTCATTTACATTTTATTGACTGGTAGTTAGCTCAGTGGGAAACTAACAAGCCATAAGTTGAATGCTTTTTACAGGCAGGCTCAAAAGTTGTTGGTATCCTGCATAGTTTCTTAAGAGAAAAATGAAATAAAGAAGACCAGAAAAGTAGAAAAAGAAGAGACTATTTTGGAACAAAATCTTCAGGTCGGCTTTTCTTTTATATTCTGCCTTCAGGGTGGATATTCTTGCACTTTTTTGGTTCTTGTTCCTTTGTCCTATCTAATACTTTACGGAAAGATATTTTTACAGACAAAACAAAACAAAACAAAACAAAAGCCACCTTCCAGATTTCTTCATTAAGTTTAACCTTCTCTTCCCTTTCATTTTTCAGTTTTATATTCAAGGCATAATTAATATTCAGTTTTTTTTTTTCCTCTAGAATATGAAAGGACTGTTACTTTATATGTACAAGATCTTCTGCTTGACAGGTCTCTAGGCAATGCTATAATATTAATTAATATTAAAAATAATTCTGATAGAGATACTGAGGCTTAGTCAGCAGGAATTGCATTTATCCAACAAGCCAGGTCACTGTTAAGCAGGATTTTAATAATAAAACAATCTCTTCTATATACCAAGGTAGTGTATAAACATGTACTCATATTGAAATTCTAAACTATGAAATTGTCTATGAGAAATAAGGAAAGGAAAATTCTACTTGCTATAACTATGGTGAGTTTTCAGTTCCTCTGCAGCAGTTAACATTCTGGCTTCCTACTATATCTGGGCAACATTGGCATGGATTGATTTAAATTTAATTATATTTGCCAAGTATATGTGGAATTTGGATCTTGCACATGGGGTTCCCAGTGTGCATTTGACATAACCCGTGAAGACCTGGGCTAGAAACCAACATTATCTGTGTGCAAAGATCAGTAGTACCAAGTTATTTTTTCAGAAGATATCTCAATCAGCAAGGGACTCCACTAACATTATTATTTTTTTTCCCCCACATTGTGCCCTCATCGCTTGTGTGTTTGAATAATCAGACATTCAAGTGATCCTTTCATCTCTTACAGGGGGTTTGCAGGGACCCACTGAACTAGGATGACAGGATTTGGAACCTGAGAGTTGGTGCTCTTTGTTTGTTGTGGCCTATCATCAGTCAAATCCAGTGTGTAGGTTAATAAGGCTTAAACTTTAAAGGAACGGTGAGCACCTGATTGACAAGCCTGTGAATAAAAATGCAGTGGGAAGTTTTGTGTTTGTGAAGTTAGCATTCACTGAGACACAACTGGAGTTTGAAATGAATTGCAATCACTTATGTTAATGCAGGAAATCTCATTAGATGATTTCACATAACTTCTGGGCAATATTTTATGATTTAATCTAAAATTCCAAAGTAGTTCTGGTTTGGAGGGTGGTTTGTCTTATCTAACATTTGCCTAATTGTTTGGGTTTTTTTTGTTTTTTTTTTAGATATAAATGTTTACTAGAAATCCAACAGCCACCAAGAGTCACATATAACCTCATTAGAAATCCTACTATCAGTATAAAAATGAATTATTGTTCTACACCTACTTAGAATTTAAAGGCAGTGTACAACACTTAAAGTATTCTTTAATACATACCTTACTTTTTATTTTGAACAAGTAAAAGGGAGTGAAGGAATTCTTTGCTCAAAAAATTATTCTTTTAGGAATTTCAAAGGAGCCTATGGAAGTCTAAATCATGGTCCAAAACCGGTAATTTCCAATATGATCCATATGCTTTTTATTTTCACTGATGCTTTGAAAATCACAACCATAGTTTTCTATTCCTTTGTGTATAATTCTAGATGAACATTTTTGAGCAGACTTCCAATAAGAAATGCAGTTCCATAAAAGCGAAATATTTTATGAATCTGGCAATTCCAGAAATGCTGTCATTTGTTGTTTTTTTAAAAAAGAAAAAGTCTTTAATGCAATGTTTTAACTAACTGTATTATTATATTCTATACTATGTCAATTTTGTAAGTTAATAATTTCTTCCTTTGATTTGATAATGTTAATAGCGTATCACCAATATAAAATAATATGTTTTAAGTAAACATTAAATGTTCAATAATTAGAATGTAACATTATAGTAATTCAATATAATTGATGTAACAACTTTTGATTTTTATGCAGAATTTTTCTCAGTAGAAGAATCAATTTTCTGTTTGTTTGTTTGCCAAAAATACAAAAGCATATGAAGTAGTATGATGGTGGCAACATTTCTTCTTGAAAGGTTATTCTTCAGGTAACTCAAACTATTATCTATATACTTTTGTAATACAAAATACATCGATTCACACTTTAGAGAATACTAAGTGACTTTGTAAATAAGTAAAGGGGATTAGCTAGGGAGTTTCGATCAAAATGCTTCTCAGAAATTAAATTTCTCTAAGAATATGCCATTTTGACAACGTTTTCAACAGAATAGGTTTCTGAGACTGTTGTTGGGATTTAGTGCCAAAACAAGAAGGAAAAATTCCACTGAGTAAATACGGAGTATCAACTTTCAGTGCTGAAAAGGATGGAACAAGTCTGATTTCAAAGTGTTTCCTTATCTTTACTAGTTATATAACATGTATATAACTTCAGAACAAATGGGGAGCCACTTCTGAATGTTTACCAAAAATTAAGTTTTCTTTATACCTACTGACACCATTGAGCTCCATGAAAACAGACAAAACAAGGTAGGAAACTGGAACATTGCAGCTGTTGTGGATAACATCTTGTCCTCTAGGCTAGGGAAGCAGAGGAGAATGGGATGCTTTCTTCTCTTGTGTGGTTGGGGAGCCCATTAAACGGTTTTCTTGTGTGACAGAGACATAATTTGAGCAGTGATGTACTGAATTTTAGGCTTCTGTAAAAGAATAATGATTTGGGTCAGGCTCACACTATCTGTTCTGCAAATCGCGCGTATGTCTGTTTCCATCCAGCATAACTGCAACAGCAGTACTGTAATATTGATCTTGAAACACCCCCCCTCCTCCACCAAGTCTTACACTCAGGAGAAGGCATGAAGATTGTCCAATCCAGAATACAGCAGAGCTGTTCTAAAACCTAGCACTATAAATTCAAACTTTAGAAAAGGATAGAGACAAGAGTTCTGTTTCCTGGAAAAGTAATCTAACCCACTTGCTGTTCTGTGAAGGGTTAAGGAAACACTCATTAGATATATGATGACACTGTACTCCGCTAACACAAAGTCCTCTGTCCTTCTGATTGGGATCAGTCATTTGAACCAGAGACGGGTTCTGCTGTGGAGTCAGGCGATCAGTTTTCCCACGGGGAGCCCCGTATGCAGGGCTTGTTAGGAGAGGAAGCCTGTTGTTTCAGTAAGGTACAGACCATCTGTTGCAATGAACCGCTTAACAATTTGTAGATGGTATACAAAATTAAATTAATTAAACTCCTTGTATTTGTCTGAAGCTACGAAGATGTTTTCATGTTCTTCTTTCAAATCACGAGTGTGTTACTCACAAAACAGGCTGTTGCCCTCTCCTTTAGCTTTTTGAAAGAACAAGAGATGCTTGATTGCACACCTCTGAGCAGAAGCGGATTCACATTTTCTTTCTGAGTGACCATAGACACATAATTTTCAACCTGATCCAGGAACTTCATTGCTGCAGCGTGAGTGACAGGAGCACAGATGTGGCCCTGCTTCTAGATGTAATATTAGCTGCCACCAGTTCCACGCTGCATATAGGATATTTGGATAATTTATCATGGGTCTCTTATTCTCACCCCTGCATATAAAGTTTTGCCCTAGCCTAAGCAGTCCAAACCACCCTTCTAGCAAGTGTCTGATGCTTGCTGTTGAAGATGGCACAGAAATATTCAACAATCTCATATCAGGCAAAATCTGCTTCTGCTCACCTGTTACATGAGCATTTGAACTTCATATGAACCACTTGCAAAACCTGTGATTCAGCAGCAGCAGTTTCTCCTCCTCTTGATACTACCTTTGCTCACCCAAACTCTATTTGCAGTGAAGTACCCAAGGCAACATCATTTTTTTGCAGTAAAAAATGGTGCATTTTTTTCCCATTTTTTCTTATTAGGAAAACGAGATCACATTATTTCTTCATTTAATATCTCTAAGTGAAGACTCTTAGTGCTGTGAGATTCTTAAAGTTGATGATGCTGAGTTTATTTGAAACCCCAGGGTTAGTCGGGGGCATTCTTTTTGCCCCAGATTGGCACAGGCTGGGTTATCTACCCAAACCCAGCCCGTTCTTGAGAGTCAGCGCCTTTGATTCACGGAGCTTTGGCTTGGATACAAGCATCCCCGTTACCTCTTGCACTGAGGATCTGGCACAACCCCTGTTGGGACTTCCTTGAGGACATACAATGTTCCAAGCCTCCCCCACTGCGTAGACAATTCCTTAGCGGGGCAGGCTTTCCAAACACATTGTTTCAAAGAAATGAATCACTCATTCGTGAAAAATGAAAAAAAAAGAGCACAAATACCATCAAAGCAAATTCAGGGGTCTGCCGCCCACATCACTGACATCATGCTGCCAGCTAGAGAGCACTGAATAGGGCTCCTTACGGAGCCCATCAATGCCACTCTTTAAATGGCAATTGCCTGAAGGGGCTGCTGGTTTGTGATATGAGGTACTTCTTCCTTAGCAGAGAAAGGCAGCAGAGCTGGGATTTCTGCACAAGCCCCCTGAAATGGCAACAAAACACACAGCCGCTTGGCTTGCCAGAGTGTCTCTTTTTCAAAGGACTCTGATCTATTTGTGGAAGGCAATTAATTTATACTGGAATTAAATATTTAAATTAAAAAAAAAAGTACGGAAAATAGATGTCTGATCACCAGAAAGAACTTCCTTTATTAAACTGGAGATTAGTTGGATGAGAGAAGCAATGAGGGCTTCTTATCATTTATGGACCAATTAAAACAGACCCAAGTGAGGTCTGCTCAAGCTAATCCCAGTGCTGGTGTGCCGGAGCGTGCGATACATGGACACGCTGAGCTGCCTGGACGCTGGCCAAATCCCATCTGATGCACTGTTCCCACATCAGACAGTGCTGTGCCCAAGCTAATCATCCCTGCTGAGAAACAGGTCACTGTGGCACAGCGCTGTCTTACATCTACAGTTTGGACTTAGCAGTATGAATTTCCACTAGCTATGGGATTTCTATCCCAAGCCCATTTCTTGATGTGGACAAATTTTAATTCTGTATATGGGATATATGGTACACTCCTCCTGCATTTGTTCATAGGGAGCTTCTTCACATGCCCGTTCTGTGATGCTCCAGTGAATGTGACCTGTTAACAGTAAATCCAAGACATCTGGGATATAACAAAAGGACAAAAAGTAAAGCAGGAAAGGTTAAGAACTGTAATCTTTACATCAAGTACAGTGTCACCTTAGCTTGAGTTCTGTTTGCCTCCAATTCCCTCTGCACATCAGCTGCTCTGCACTTCTAAAGAAGGTGACAATTGTGCAGCACAAGGGGGTACTGACCTGTCAGGGGGTTTGGGGCACTTTAGCAGTGCCAACAATTAAAAATTAGAAATTAAGACTGTCAAGAATGATTTCTCACTGATCTGAAGAGGATGGCTAAGATGAGCAGTGAAGGCTTTCTTTCCCTTCTGTAATGTGTGCCAGACAGTCCAAATTTATAACCAGCATAGGAAAACGGCCACATATCATAACCATATGGCATTGAGAGGACACATTATTGTACAGTAGCACTGCGCTAATTTAAGGTCTGTCACCACTTCCATTATGGGCCTGCATTTCCAGCAATAAGAGACTCTCACACAAGCACTTATCCCGAGCTGAATATGATCTCTGCCAGTACAAGACTGAGATCTACAGCTGCTTTAAACAATATTTTATTTAAATAGCTTGTCTGTTTTGTCGTTAAATAAGTTAAAGAAAGGTTTCCTTTTTTGCCCTTCATGGTTTAAGATTCGTTTTATTTAATACAATAAAACACCATGGTTTTGGAAATAGTTAAGGCATATTCCATCTGCTGTGAACCACTTTCCTGATTGAAAGTAGTCATTAAGCATCTGGTGAATTTAGAAGCTACTGTATAAACTATACTATATCTACATATACTTATATTTACATTGAAAACAAAATTATTTTGCATTGTATACCAAATAAAGAATCCATATTTATTTCTGTGGGAACTCAGTTTTTCTGAATTTTCTCTTTGTAAGTCTGGTCGTGATCCTGTCATACAAAAGAAAACGCTATTCATACTCCACTGGAGTCAGGTCTCTGTCTTGCTTTGCTCATGTCTTAAGCCCCCTCCCCAGACAGCAGAACTTGTATGTTTGCATCAAACTGGAAACATTTTCTGGCATTGTAAATACAGGGAATAAATGGACCCACAAGGTTCTGCAACCTGTCACAGGAAATACGAGAAGTGTGAAGATGGCTCTTGACCATGTGAACTATCACCATGGCTAAAAAAGAACAAGAGTGCATCTGACCACCCCCCTGCTATTCTCCCAGCCACCAGCTGCCTTCAGCCCAGAGAATTCCTGAACCAGATGTGGTTTATGCATATTCTCAATAGATTTCAGTTCTGTGAACTTATGTCTCCCCTTAAGGGAATGAGTCTGCATGGCTTTATGATGGAACACATATTTGTTTGTAGTTAGTACAAATGGGTGCTGGCTTGTGAGTTCAGCATGCCTCTGTAGTGCAAACAACAAAGATGATGGCATTACTAGGCAATATTTTTCCATGAGATGATTTGCTCTGATGGTCAGGGCCATTTTCCACTGAATCAAAACCTTATCCCCTTGGGGCAGCTGCCTGACTAATAGTGACATTTTTTTTTCCACCAAAGAAAAGAAGAAAAAAAGCAGCTTCAGATTGGAGTATCTTTCTCAACAGAGAACACAGGGGAATTGTCTGTATGACCTCACACCAACTCAGAAATGCCCCTGGGCTACATCCACATGAGCCGGTGAAGTAGATCAATGGGAATGAATCTGTAAGAGAGCAACATTATTGCTGAGGCCCCGTGTCCAGATCTTACAGCACTCAGGAGAGGGAGGGAGGGTTATTTCAGCCTCATTGGGGCCTGATCTTGTGTCATTTCTTCTGATCCTGCCTGCCCCTTGAGGTCAGGCTGCACTGGCTGTGCTGCTGGAGCACCTCTCTCCATTTATTACCATTCAAGAGAAATCCAGCACCTGCTTTCCAAGACTATTTCAAAATGCGAAGCAAGGCACAGAAAACAGGGAGAATTTAGGGGTCTGGTACAAAACCTCACTCCTGACTCTAAATAGAGCATTAACATGGATGCAGCCATGCGGACGTGGGGAGCAACAAGGCTGAGGTAATGCCTGGTCAGAAAGTCTAACTAGGCAGAAAAAGCACCCAAACTGCTTTGTTGGAGCTACATCACAGAAACCCAGCCTTGCCCTGCTTCCCACTGTGCAGATATACAGAAGGTGACAGCAGCTCTGCTCCCTTTCTCTTCTGCTGCTAATGACAGTGATCACACTGCCTCAGCTGGTAAGAACTGTCAGAATGTCATCAGAGGCAACAGTGCCTACCTGGGGCTGAATATCTGGTCTCTTCTTGCTCATAAAATGAAGAATCTGAAAGATTCCAGGCAAAACTTGTGTGAAGGGCTACAGGAGGAAAGATTTATTCAAAGAAACATAGCAGTATGGTTGATAAGGCTTATTGGATTGTGTTTTTCAAAGTTGTGATGAAACTGAGGAGTTAAGGAGATGAGAGAATTAAATGTAATCAGCAGTGAAGAAATACAGAAAGACAATGAAAATTTCCACTGAAGACTTGGTCTTCTACTGTTGAACCATGAGATTTCACTATACCTAGGATTGAATTCTCCATTTCTTTCTTCCTCTCCTGAACACCTCCCTGCAGTGTAATTGAGATGGTTTAATATTTTCTGTTTCTCTTTAAAAATAAAAGTGAATCAAGCAGCATAAGTTATCAAAGATGCAAACCTGACCCCCCTGTGACTACATTACAATGTAGCACCACCTTCTGGCTATTGAGAAACTCTTAGTGGCTACTTTACCTACTTCATTTTTAATGGGCCTCTGTTTCTTAATTCCTTTGTTGCACTTTACAATGAAAATACGGTGATTAGTTGTCACAGCTGCAGCTATTATAACTATAGATGATCTTAATAGCAGCTGTTATTTTTCAGATAGGGATTTCTAACATGGAGCAGTTGAAACTGTGCATCTCTGCGTTTATTGAAGGAGCAATGTGTATATTCATTTCCTATGATCCATAATCATGCTCTGGTCCTGGGAAATGTGCCACCAGGGCCCACATATGTAAGTAGTGGCAGCTGAAAGTGCATAATTCATGAGGGAAACATCAGGATAGGGAGGAATGGCATGAATAGCTGATTGACTTGACACATCTTATATTTTTTCCAGGATTTATTTCCTTTTAAAGATGTGGGTTGCTTTTTAAAAAAAGAGATGTGTAGACTGCCAAGTTATAAGGTTCTCTAGGTCACTTACTTGTTCCTCTGAAAGCAGAGGCATTCTGGTGTTTTCATTCTGATTTAATTAGAATGGCTTTTTTACAGTATGTGGTCTTTGTTCTTCCCAGTCTCTACTCCTCCACCATTCTATTCAGCCCTATTGTAGACCCACTTTGAAACAGAAAGGGCAGTAGAAACAACTTCATCTCAGAAGGAAATCCCATAAATACTGTAATTGCTGTGGAGTTTAATCTAGTTTCTTAACCTTTGATTCAGTTTGGATAGGTCTCTGGACACAAAAGGATCAAATCTGCTATTTCAGCTAGGGCTTCATTTGGCGTGAACCTGGACAAGGCTTAATAATAAAAGAAATGTTAAAAGTGGAGAGACCTTAGTTGCTGCCCATATTTCTGCTGGAAGAAAGAACAAAATTACACAGGCAACTTTAGTCATATCCAGTCTCTAAGAACATTTCATAGAAATATCTCACAAAACGATGTTCTCAGGGTATTTCTGCTGGAAATAATGTGAGAAAGGATATTCTCACGTTACTTTCAGTCAAAATGCCATAAAAATGCACAGCTGATCGCAAGTATTCTCATAGCATGTTAACAGGAAAAACCTCAAGAAAACATTTTCTCATGACATTTCCATTGGAAGAGGGTGGAGCTGGAGAGCACTGCTCTCCTCCACTCCCACCAGCATGGGAATGGCTCAGGGGTGAGCTCTCCAGTGAGAGCTGCAGGGAGGATCGCGGAGCACACAGAGATGCAGGAAATCTGACAGGGCTCTCTCTCTGGTGACAGCAGTTTTAAGGGAGGAAAGGCTCCCCCATCCAAAAGAAAGCACTAGAAGGACGGTTGCAGATAATTCATAGCTCTGAGTAAACCAAAATTATTTATACATCAGTATTTCCAGTACTTCTCATTAAATCATGTATACGAGATGAGAAGAAAGAAGGGGAAGGAACGATTTCCTTCCTAACTGACCTCTGTTATGCAGTTGACTGACTAAATCCTCAGTTCCCACTTCCAGGAGTCCCATAGTTCTCTGGGGTTTTACAGTCAGTGATTCTCATTTCCAAGGACTCTGAGATTTTTTGGTAAGTGGCACAGGCAGAAGTAGTTCCAGCTTTTTTTCTCCCATCTACCTGCTGTATTTCAACTGCCAGATGGATATAAGAAGCTCCAAAATGTGCAGGACAGCTCTTTTTGAACTCTTCAGTCCATCTTATGAGATTCACTTGGTAGACACAGAACAAAAAAGCTGCAAAAAGACTATTTCCCCTGAAGGGAAGTGGAGAGAACTCTATATAAATACATTTGGGACGACTATCAGCTGAAAATCAGGATCCAGCTTCTCTTCATATATACAAACGTGTCTCCTACTGAGGGGGACTGCTTGTTTTTCTCTTCCTCCTAAACTTCTCTAGACTTGTTGTTATGCTGGTTTGGTTTTCTTTCTGAACCATTTTTGCAAAATCATCCACTTATTGTGAAGGTAATGGAGCACTGGAACAGAATGGAACACTGCACAGAGAGGTTGTGGAGTCTCCTTCTCCAGAGACCTTCAAGACCCGTCTGGATGCCTGCCTGTGTGACTTACTGTAGGAAACCTGCTTTATCAGGACGTTGGACTTGATGATCTCCAGCAGTTCCTTCCAACCCCTGCAATTCTGTGATTCTGTGATTTATTATGAATAAGCCAAACCATTATTAATATAATAGCAATTTAAAATGTTGTACAAGATGCGTATGTATTGTCTCAATTTTCAAGTTTACATTATCTTACAAGTGATTTGTTCTGTCTGACAAGAAAAGAACATTCAACATAAAATCCAGTAGATACATTTAGTATGAAACTTAGCATCTCTCCTAACCTGAAATATATGGCATTCAATATTATTATCAACACAGAAATTCCCCATTCCTAGTGGATTTACCCATAGCGCTTATACTAGTAGACATATCACTATCATTTCTCTTAATTTTTCTTAATATTTCAGATGTTCAACTAATAAAATATATTGGCAGTCCAAGTTCTTTTAGAAATAATAATATTTAACTTATCTGCTGCATAAACAAAATTCAACTGAGAGTAGAAACTCATCATATTGATGCTATGTATAGAATAAGGCAGTCTATAATGACTAAAATTTACAGTCTAGACTGTGTGTAGTGAATGCCAAATGAAACTGCACTGTCCGAGTTTTATGGCTGGGGAAAACATTGACAAAAAGACAGAGTTTGTATGTTTTATTAAATATAATGCAAATTCAGTGATCTGGACTTCATCCTGCAGGACCAAGAACAGTTTTCATTCCCAGTAAGAATGGGGAATTTAATTAAAAAAAAAAAAAAAAAGAGCATGAGCATTTAGTATTCAGTGAAATGAAGGTTCTCTATTTGAAACTATTTGAAGTCTCAGCAAAATTGTCTAAACAAAGTAAAACCTTGTTTCTGTTTTCTCTCTGTTTTCTCTCTGATTCAGGTGTTACTTTCATGTTCATGAGTTCAAGTATGAGCAAATTAAGAGTAATCTTCCTTTCTTCATTGCAAATAAAATAGCAATAAAACATTTCTTAATGTTTTGAAATTGTCTTTATAAGTCTGAACTTCTATGCAATTCCACACCATTTTCTCCTGTTACATAAAGTAACAGATTTTTTTGTTAAAGTTGTTCTTGGCAGTTTTCTATCATTCTATCATTGGTGCAGTAGCAGTCAGTGTATCAGTTACACAGTGATTGGGGCACCATAATTAAAGCTCATTTTCTACTAAATGCAGTGGTGGTAGACAGCAGATATGTACACAGACATGGGTATATATCTCCTCTAGACTGTTTCAATACAAAGTTATCTTCCTTTCTAGTAAAAGAATAAACCATAGTAATTTTCCAGAAATCCATTTGACTTTAGAGAGACTTTGGTATAGTGCTATCTACTATAGTGCTATGGACCTTTAGGACAAAGTCTTAAAGCAGTCTGGAAACTGACTGAGAAACTCTAACATTATTTTAAAAAGCTGACACTACTGTCATCCAATTCACACCTTATTGTCAAAAGAAAATTTCTAGAAATACCATTACTGAAAGGTGAATCCATTAATTCTCTGCTATCAGTGCGAACTGGAGAATGAAAGAATCAAAGAATCGTAGAATCATAGAATTGCTCAGGTTGGAAAAGACCTTAAAGATCATTGAGTCCAACCACAACCTAACCATAGTACCCTAACTCTAACAACCCTCCGCTAAATCATGTCTCTGAGAACCACATACAAATGGTTTTTAAACACGTCCAGGGCTAGTGACTCAACCACCTCTCTGGGAAGCCTATTCCAGTGCTTAACAACCCTTTCTGTAAAGAAGTTTTTCGTGATATCCAACCTAAACTTACCCTGGTGCAACTTGAGGCCATTTCCCCTCGTCCTGTCACCTGTCACCAGTGAGAAGAGACCAACCCCACTATCGCTGTAAGCACCTTTCAGATATTGGAAGAGAGCAATAAGGTCTTCCCTCAGCTTCTTTTTCCTCAGACTAAACTGCCCCCATTCCTTCAGTCACTAAACGATACAGCACAGCCCTGCTGAAAGGAACTTGGGGGTACTGGTGGATGGGAAGCTGGGCAGGAGCCAGAAATGTACCCTTAAAGCCCAGAAAGCCAACCGTATCCTGGTTTGCATCAAAAGAAATGTGTCCAGAAGCTCGAGGGAGGTGATCCTGCCCCTCTACTGTGTGCTGGAGAGACCTTACCTGGAGTACTGCTCCACTCAGATGTGGAGCCCTCAGTACAGGAGAGACATAGATCTGTTGGAGTGCATCCAGAGGAGGGCCACAAAAATGATTTGAGGGATGGAACACCTCCCTCTGAGGGCAGGCTGAGAGAGCTGCGGCTGTTCAGCCTGGAGAAGGCTCTAGGGAGATCTGATAGTGGCCTTTCAATATCTAAAAAGCATCAAGAGGGAAGAGGACAGGCTCTTTCACAGGGTTGTTGCGATAGGACAAGAAGAAATGGTTTTAAACTAAAAAGGGGAATATTTAGATTGTATATAAGAAATAAGTTTTTTAATGATAAGGGTAGAGAAAGACTGGAACAGGTTGCCCAGAGAGATGGTGAATGCCCCATCCCTGGAGACATTCAAAGTCAGGCTGAACGGGGCTCTAAGCACCCGATCTAGCTGTGCATGTCCCTGTTCATTGCAGGGGAGATGGACGAGATGACCTTTAAAGGTCCCTTCCAAATCGAAAGATTCTATGATTCTATGACAATAATTTACCAAATACTTCAGTAATCCCTGGTGCAAGTTCAAAGATCAAGATCTATCTTCATTCCGCCAATTCTGTCTGGAAATCTGCAGAAACTCCCGTCTAACTTTCTGGTGTAAGAGTGGCTCATGGAAGAGTTCAGTCCAGAAGTGGAGCGTGAGTTTAGATACTGCTCTACTGAATGCCTCATAATTTTAAATCATTAACTGGCTGGGATAAAAAAAGAGCGTTAGTAAGTGCAGCATAATCATATTAATAGAGAATAGAAAAACATGAGGAAGCTGTTTGGAATTTCAAGCAAAGTTCTTGAATGCTATTTCTGCAGTATCCGATGAGCTCTGATTAATAGTATAAAATTATCAAATGGAAAGAATCCAGCTGGAAATGATGACTATGGTCTTGGTGATGAATCTCTCAAGAATGTGTTCGTTTCATCTTCCCAGGCATAGCAAAGCTATGAATTGTGCAGTCAGTGATCTATCTAGCAGGGAATTCTGTATCTCTTAATTAATTACCTAGCTCACCTTTCCATGCTTTCAATATTTCTATTGCTGCTCCTTATGTCTTTAATTTCTGGTCACTGAAAAACTGTTTTATAGAGCATCTTGTATTCCTTTCCTGTTGGACTTGTTTCTGTAGCGAGGATAATTCTTCATGCAATTTTTGACAAGTCTAAATTTTCACTCACTGATTACTGCACTGACTTTAGAGGGACGGTTCATGGGAAATGTTTCTCAGCAGTGTGCGGGAATGGTCTGTATCCTGGCACTGTAGATAGCTTGTCAGGATGTGGCTGCTCTGACATGATTAATACAAGCTCATGTTGCTGGGCAACCTTAATGAAGCTAAAGATAATCAACCCATCACTCGCACAGATCTCTGGACTTGTACTTACCCATGTGTTTTCTGTCATCCAAATCCTACGCTGTATGAAGGTACCTGAATTAGCCCAGGAATGTGACATAAAGGAGCCAACAGAGAAAGCTGGAGAAACTGATTAAAGGATTTAAGATTTCAAAGGCCATGATCCATTGGGATTGGTTGTTAAGAGGGTGAGGGTGTCCAGAGATGGCAAAAGAAGGATCCCTGACCCTCCTGACCCTTTAGTGAAAAGAAGGGATGAGAAGGCAAATGTTGTGTTCATTTGTTTATTTTTCTTTGTGTGATTTAGACAAGGGGAAGAGAACAGAGCTCTCTGGGTGGTCCTGAAGCTATTTTGCCCATGAAACTGGGAGAAGGTTCCCTTTTTAAACATAGTTGTGAATGTGGAAAAAAAAATGGATTAGAGAAAAAATATCCTTTCTGCAAAATAAATATTTTCCTTTACCTGTCTTCCTTAATGATCCGTGGTTCTGCTAAAATATGTTTAGATAATTCAGGGATGAGCTTGGTGGGAAAAGCTACCTCTTCCCTATTTGTCCAGATCAGAGTAACCTAGCACTGAAAGACAAGGAAGAGCTGTGACAGCTGGCCTTTCACCATATTGCCTAGGTATGCTTGTGACACAGGGACTCAGTTTCCTCTCAATTCTGTCTCATTTCAGGACTCTCAGGGAAACAAGGAGCTTCATACAATGGAAGTGGGTCAGCATCTTCCCCTGTTGTACCAGCCTGGTGGGCACACTACTCACTGTCATGCGCAGAAGGGCTAGGGTGATGTCAGCCTCTCATAGGTGAAACCATTATCTGTGTATGTGGATGGAAATGGTGAGGATAAAATGGGGCACATTCATCCCTGTGGTCATTCAGTTAGTGCCCTGTAATACATAAATACTACAGAGCTTGGTTCAGACCTGGCAGATTTTCAAGGAGAAAGATATTCCCCATTAAATCTCTGGGAAAATAGCCATGTGAAGTAATATTTTGATTCCCAGGAGTTCTCAGTGTAAATATTCAAGCTCTTGGAAGGAGAGATTGTGATCCAAATGTGGATGTGTGATAGATATAACAGCATGTTTCCTAAGTAAACTGAGCACTGTCAGTCCAAGAAGACAGCCAAGAAGCCCCATGTATCCCACTTCTTCTTGGACCTGGGCTTCTTTTGCTAAATACTGGGAAAAGAAAACATTAGGGGCAATATCAGCTCTGAAAAGTTTTAGTGTGGGAAACCATGATATTTTGTGAATTCTTTTTTTGTACATGTGCATGTCGTGTATCCTTGCACTCAATGTTCATATTGTGACACAGGACCTTTTATAGTGAAACTTACTTGTTGAAATGTGAACCATGAAATTAGATGTCTAAGATCTTTTTCTGGAGTCTCCTTCCAAAATAATTTAGAATTTCATAGATTTCAGAACACACACCAAGTGTAATTTTGGCAGTAATCTGAGGTTACATTATCATAGAATCTTAGAATCATTTAAGGTTGGGAAAGACCTCTAAGATTATCCAGTCCAACCATCAACCCATCCCCACTATGCCCATTAACCACGTCCCTCAGTGCCACATCTCCACATTTCTTGAACATCTCCAGGGACAGTGACTCCACCACCTCCCTGGGCAACCCATTCCACTGCCTCTTCTTTTTGAGAATAATTTTTTCATAGCAGGAAACGAATAAGCATACAATCATCACATCTCACCACATATAAATCCACTGATTTTAGAAAATATAAAAATATCACAGTTACATTATTCCTCCTATGTTAAAACAGTTGCAGAATGGCAAGTAATTAACCTGGTTAACAGCCTTTGTACTTGAGCGTATAAATACATGATGATTATAAGTCATGGTGTGCTATATAGTCTTGAGCATATTGATCATTACGACACTCCATGAAATAACCTCTGTTGTTTTCTTGGTAGTTGAGTTGTTCATTTTTTCCTTGTTGCTGGAAAAAATCTTTTCCCAGTAATATAAATGACTACATGTGAAGACAACAAAATGCAAAACTATGTAAATCTATTTAACATTAAAGAAACAAGATGTTGAAACTTATCTGTAGATCATAAAGGATTTAATCAGTGGAATGTTTGTTTGTTTTTTTTTAAATAGAATCAAGCAAGAAATTTCACTGGAAAATGAAGGTAAACATGTCTCTCTTGGTAACAGGATCCAAGCATTTTGTTCAAGGTTGGGGAGAAAAACAACAGCAGAGCTGAGAGCAGAGTGCAGGTAGAACAGTCCCTAGTCATCTCGACAAGCAGTAGAGAGGGCAGCAGATTTTACGGTGTTGCATAAAAACTGAGAACACATCTGTGATCTCTGTTTAATTGCAACTGAGATGAATCACTAACAATTGGTCCTCACTTTTCCTAATCCTGGAAGTAAAAATAAATGCTTATTTCAGACTACTCTTTAAAAGTAGCCTTAAACATCCTAACCACAGCTAATTATAAAATGATTCTTTCATTTACTGACAGTTCGCTTAGTTCAGAGAAGAATTACTGATGTTACAGACCTTTTAACCAGAAACAAGCATACTCAAAGAAGACAGCTGTTTTCAAAGTGTCAGCTGGGAAAAATGCCCCAACCACCCTTATTTGATGAACAAACATACTTTCTTGATTGTCTACACTCGTGCCCATCTGTCAGGATGGCATTATGCCCAGGCAGAAGCTGGCCAAAACTTTTGCCTTGGGCACTGACATTGAGCAACAATAGATTTAGATGAGCACTATGTGTAACACTGCAAATAAAATACTTTAACCTTCTCTTTTATGCCAAATATGGCTCAGAAGCTTGAAAATAAATGTCCCCTTATAGATTGCTTGGTAATTCTGAGTCTCCAAAAGGAAACAGTACCTGAAAAACAAACAAAACATACAAACAAACAAAAAACGGGAAACATAAAAACATATTCTTAAAGTCACACTATAAGTTGCTATCAGGCTCACAGTGATTACCTTGCTAGAGGAGAATACTGTGGCTGCTATGACAAGATGGTTATAGCCATTACTTGTGAAGGCAAATTTGAACTGCATAGCAGAGAAATCTGCTTTAGAAGAACTGAGCCAGCTGCTGCCTTGGGCAAATGGCCTTAATTTCCTGGAAAATATGCAGTCTAAAAAAGGACCAGAAGCTGGTTACTCAGCAGCTGCAGAGATGTGAAAATATGGTCAGACAGTAATATTTGTAATTTAAATAATTGCTAGATTTGCCTGAGAAAAAAATTAAAAGAGAGCTTGTCCCACTGTGTTGGTTAACTTTGTAGATAGTTTTGTCGAGGATGAGTTAAAAGCACTAACACTGTGAGAAGAGCCTCTTTCTCTTTCAACAAACCCATGAAGCAGGGCTGTTAATTTTTTAAAAGTAGTTTGGTTGTTTCTTTTTTTAAATCTAGAACTAACTACTTTTGAAATAGAGAAGTTGGCTTACAGTGGTGGCCTCCTTGCCACCATCTCCATGTCTGGCTCTCTCCACTTTGTTCTGCTTAGCAGTGCCTGAACCTCTTAGACAGCTGGCTCTCTGCAGGCTGTCACTAGCTTTATTCCTACTCCCTCTTACGTTCTATAAGATTTTTTCCTACATGGTGGTAACAAGGCCTAGCTTTGCAGCCTGTGCACACTTCATTACTTTTAAAGGAGATGTTATCTAAAGATTGGAAGTGAAAATCAGTCTTTGCCATTCTTGAGGAGAAAGGGAAGAATAAATGCTGGAAATTGTCTAAAAGGAGTACCACGATTCCTCTCAGATATATTTCTTAAGGATTCTAATTCTTATATTTCTTGGATCCTGATATTTTATGAGAACAGCTGCAACACAATGTTTTAAGCACTATTTTGAGAAGTTAAGTATTCTCTATTGGTTAGTACACATTTTTACACTATAAAACAGTTTGTACTCCATATGAGTATCTCCTGTTTGTATTGCATCAAAAAAGTAATAATATTGGTGTGGATGCCTCATCCCTGGAAGTGTTCAAGGCAAAGTTGATAGGATTTGAGCAATATGATCTAGTGGAAGATGTCCCTGCTCATAGCAGGTGTTGGAACGAGATGATCTTTAAGGTCTTGTCCAACTAAAATCATTCTATGATACTGTGGTATTTGTTGCATGCAATTATTTCATCCTGTCCCATCCGAAGTACCATATGCATAATCAGTAATTTACTCTTATAACATTTATTTAGTTTTATATATACATGTCTGAGTACCTTTTAACTAAGTGTTGTTAATGTGGGATGTATAGAGAAGACCAATTCAAAACAGTGAGCTTTCATGCAAAGGCAGCTGTGAAATTAGCACCAGTCTGTAGTTCTGTGAGCTGTAGCAATTCTGTTTTTTTTTTTTTTCATTCACAGTTTCAGATTGTTCAAAACCTTATTTCTGTGGTTGCCATGGAAAATGTTCCAAATATATATTAATTATTCCGTTAAAATAACAACCAAGAATGAGCAACCTTGCCTGAGCAGCCTTGTAGTAAAAAACACAGAGCAGAAATTTGGTTGCACCTTGGTGTTTCATATGCAGCAGTCCCATAGGAAATATTCACTGGGTTCTGCTACTCATGAGGAGCATGCTGCCCTACATGCAATGAGCTGAGCACCAGACTTCTTCAGTGTCCTGGCCTTGAATTCAGCTGAAAAAGGAACTGCAGGAAGTGCAGTGCCTTCTGCAAGAGGGTTCTTCAGCAACAGCTCTGACACTTCCAGGAGATTCTTTGGATGCAATTTGTGCACCGGTAGTGCTTGACTTGGTGAGATTGTAGGATGCTGAGAGAAACAGCATCTTTGTTTTTCAAAGTATAATTTGCAACAACATGCTTGAGCTTAGAACTGTGAAGCCAAGAGCACTCTGGTTCCAAGATATTGCAATTTCTTGGAAGTTAGGAAATTTAGCTTTCTTCTATCAAAGCTGAAATATACATTTCTTCATACATATTCCTTTCCGAAATATACATTTCTACATACATATTCCTTTCCAAAATAAAATGTCTGCAATTCATGGTTACTGCAGTGGGTTAACTCACGTTTTATCATTATATAATATTAATGAGTATAGATCTCATGTGCGTCTTTGAGGGATAGGTAACTTTTAACTTGCTTCAGTTTTATGTATGATAACCCAAAAAATTGTCTCTGGACTGATTAATGTGCTTTTGATTACATCTTTTTCATTCATGTTCTTCATCACTTTTAGCCTCTTAGTTTGTTTCTGTGTTCCCTCCTGCACATCCCCAATGCTGTTTTTGTTGTCCACTCTATTAACTTTCTGGCCACCTGACAATATTTCCTGCTCATTGTCCTTCACCCTCTTGAACTCTGCATTGAGATTTGCACACACAAACAGTGGGTGCAAACAAAGAACAGCATTTTGCACCCTTTCTGCTGTGGCCTCCTACCTATCTGATTAAGTCCGGCATCACACAATGGGGAATCAGACCCAAAGAATACTATTAAGATGTAAGTAAAGTGTCTTAAGCGTTTCTTATTGGCTTCCTTTGTGGTTAGATGAATTACATGGGAACTTAGATTTCTGTTTAAGAAGATGCACAAAGAAGATGCACAAAGAAGATGTTTTCAGCAGACTGTGTTTAAATTGGAGTGCGCCGGTACAATTTTGGAGCACTTTTGCTTCCAGAAGTGTTGGATAAGATGTTGACGTACTAATGGCAGCTCAGTATAGAAGACAAGTGTCTAATTTGATTGGAGAACTTCTCATTAAGATAGAAATAAATCTTGTTCTATAGCTGTAGAAACAACCAAACAAAAAAGTATAATCTTTTGAATTAGACTACGGACTATCTAGTGTCCCTTGTAGCAAAACTAGCCCAATCCAAGGGGATATTAAGAAAAGCTTTTCACAAATCTCAGTGATTTATTACATTATTCATAACAAACAATGCTTTCTTTTTCTCAAAAATGGAATATGTTGTGCACAGATACAAGCAGAAGTTCTGAATTTGGATCTGTGGATCCTGCAGGCCCAGGAAGCTTCACACCCCACATCAAGACCTCTTCTCTCACCTCCTTTACGGAGCTCTAGCTGAAGTTCACCTCAAGTAGATTCCCTCTTTCAAGACTCCTGATTCTCCTCAAGCTTTGTATCTGGAAGTCCAAATTGCTTTTCTGAGATGTTGAGTCTAGAATTCTGATCATTGGCTCAGGGATTTTAGGAGTAAGAAGCTGATTTTTGAGTACTACACTAGACACAAACAAAATACTAGTTATCATGATGAACACAACTGCAAGGATAAAGAAACAATTGTATTTTAAAACTACAGTAACATAAAGACAGACAGTGAGAGAGTTAAAGTAAAAAAAAAAAATTTAAAGCGTTGTTAACGTCATTCTGAAAAAACAACAAACCAACCACTTTTTACCCATACGCATGTGAGCGTGTGTGCCCACAAAAAGATACCATACCTCACACAGGACTGTCATTGTCTATTCATTCATTAGAGGTAATTATTTTTAATTTTTGTCCCTACTGACCTGCAGGCAGATGGTTAGCATGAATACCATTTTTATCTGGACACCAGATCTGGCCAGACCGCAATCTGTTGGGTTTGATCACCACACTGGCAGCTGCTTTACAGACCTGCTCTTTTCTCTTTTTGTCTCGGGGGACTGTAGATTGGATGCACTGAATGTGAACTTCAGCAAAACATGGGGCTTTTTGTCATTTTCACTTTCCTTTCTTTTTATGACCATCCGGTAAATGTCAGAACTATTAAATTCTGATTGAACCGAACAATAGCAAAATTTTAGCTACAAAGTTATTTTTTACTTGCATGAAAAGCAAGAAAGCAAATGATCCTTTAAAGAGTTGAGGTATATTTGCATTACTACATGAAATGTAATGAATTCTACTTTGGAATAGAAAACCTATGTATGCACACTATTCTGATTAGCTAAAACTGTGGGACACATTTCTAAAAATGACCAAAGGATGCAGATATTTTTGCACGTTTTGCATTATCATTTATAGCAAAAAATTCTCTATGACATAATCACATGATCATATGAAAGCAGACAGAATTTTTGTCTCAATCCTAAGTCCTTGCACTCTGTGCATAATTATGCACTGTGCATAATTTTAAACATGTGACTAATATCCTTAGGTTAAATACACTGAGCACTATGCTTATTATCCTTTTCTAAGTACTTGTGCAAATATCTGTTATTACTGAGTTATTTTTAGCTTCTATATCTAGTTCAGCAAAATTATTTAAAGACTAATAAATATTTTTCTGATTAAAGATGAAGGATTCTGAGACAGGGATCTATAATCTTATAGTATGACTTCCCATTTTATATACACTTGAGCAACTTCTATCAAAGCGCCATTTCCTTTACTTTCTTCTAAAACTTTGCTCTGAGATCCAGTGCTATGCACATGCAGAGGGAGGCAAGAATTGTATACAGTTCCAGGTAGTTAAATGCTGTCAGAAAGAGAAACTTCGCAGATGCTCTTTCCACACACGAGAAGGTCCAATTTGAGCCCAGCAGACCTTGGGGTTCCTCCAGTTTGACTTAGGAAAGGAAGCTGGCCTCTTATTTTGCTCTAGAGTCTCTGTAGGCATTTTTCATTTAAATACCATTGATCAAAACGTATCAGCAGCATAAGGACCCATACCCTACCAAATCTTTTTTTTGTGAGTTACAGGCAGGCATGCTTTCACTCAGAACTCCTCCTGATGCTTTCCTGGCTGGTTGTACAGCTTAGGAGGTGCAGAGAAGATGCCAAAATTAGAGCTTGCATTTACTGTGCCATTACTGTATGTCCTAGTGAAAAGATCGTTTTTCTTCCTGTTAGATACCTACCTCAGATGGGGAATCTGTTTGACATAGGTTGGTAAGTAAACGAACTGACAAGAAAAAGTTGAGTTCAAGTACCTACCTACTGAGTCCATGCATGTACCTCATTTCACTCTCCTGTCTCTGTCTTTGTTATTTGTACCATTTCTGTAAAAGAAAAATCACAGAAAAATTCCCTTTATTATCAGTGAAAACAAACAGGAATTTTTATAAGCTGCTTTATAGCCATTAACTCTTCACTCTCTGCAAGCCTATTTCACCCTGGTTTTATCCTGTAGTAGAGAGTTACTGATTCAGCAACAAGATTTCTGCTTCCTCACTAACAATCCAGGATAGATTACAGGGCTGCACTGCAAAAGCATGTGTGAATAAAGACGGGTAGAAACAGGCGGCACAAATGAATTTAAGGCTTCATTAAGCATCATTGTGGCAATTACACAAGGGAGCATATGCAACAATGATTAATCTTAATGAAAATATTAAATACCGTGATGGTAGAAGTAGATCCATATGAAAGGTTGTTCACAGACCAGTCAAGACAGCACAGACTTGTTACATATGGGTAGTCTGAGCTAGTTCTCTGCTTTCAAAGTCATTTTTAAGGTCAACAGTCAACCTTAACAACCCATTTCAAGTTACCCATCAGTGCTAGGACTATCTAGGGCAGACCTGTTATGACAGCAATGCATTTTGTCTCTCCAGGGATGGGCTTCAATGTCAAAAACTCATGCAGGTGGTATTAGGGTAGTGTGACTGCAGTGTCCCAGCCAGCTGAAGTGGTGCACACAGATTTAGAACATGCACAGATACATGCTGTCAAATGCATCGCAGTCACCTGTATTCTGCTGGCAAGAATACAAATCTTGTAGCAGCTCACACACCAGAAGCTCTCAGATAATTTGCAGAGACAAGAATTCTTCTCCTTTCTTCAGGGGAAGAAACATCATTTTTCAAAACAGATTTTCTCTTTGTCTGGTTTCGACCTCCAAACATCTCTAACAAAATTAAACACAGTCTAAGATGCAGCTCTTGCTTGGAGGTTTTCAACCTGAGAGGCAATATTTTCACATAGCTTGAAATCATTTCAGCTGAGGAGAGACAAGATAAATCTATATTCATTCCAAGGTGGGCCAGCAATAATTACTCCTCTAATATTGTGGTAATCAACCTTTGGTTAATAAAATAGACTTCACTTCTTCTTTCCTGTGCTCCCTTGCTGTTTGGCCCAAAATCTCACTTTCAAAAACTTTTTTTCTTTCTTTAGCACCTCCTATGTTTACACAGGGCAATCTAATGTCTTCTCCTTAAATGTCCCAGGAGCTCTCCTAAGATGCAACAATACCCATAGGATCCTTCCTCTCAGTTATTGGTATTCGGGGGTTCACACATATCTGAGAATGAACAGGCAGCAATTTCCAGCCTGGGGACATCAGAAGACCTTATCCCCAACCCCCATGTACCTCCACTGCCCATCATCACCCTTCATGGCATGGTCACCTCTTGCACAGTATTTTGCAACAGCTGTGCAAATCCAGCCAGCCATCACGTGGAAAGCAGGGAGTGGATGAGAGGGGACAGCAAGCTGCAATGTAGGATATCAGGAGAAAGGGGGGAAATAGAGGAAATTTGTTACATGGAAATATGGCTGCTACAAATCCTCTTGATAAATGAAAACAGCATAGAGTCTGAATCTGTAGTGTGGAAGCCTGACTGTGTCATCTGTTGCTTCACTATTATTTCTGAGGGGAATACAAATCCAGGGCAGCCTGCCTGTCTTACTTCTGCCAGAGCTAATGTGGTAATAGAAGGGAAATTTTTGGAAAATAAGTCTATAATGCACTGTAATTTGTCTAAAAGGTGAAAAGGGTAATCTTTATTATAAATTATGCTATATTTTCATTTTCAGCTTTTCCAATGAACTTAAGGAAAAGAGAAAAGTACCTTAAACAGAGAAAAGAGAAGACTGAAACACAAAGCGATTGTACAGTTTCCCTAAAAAGTCTGCTTTGCTACCTCTAGACACACTTAGCAGAAGAGAAGCATATTCTCACTACTAAAATCAATACCAGTAGAGATCCAGCAGGGAGGTTTCCCAGACCAGAAGTTGGTATTATGACCTGAATAATTTCAGAAGGTTCATTTCCCAGCTTGGGGTAGTGGGTAAAGAGTGTGTTTCTGCCTATTTATCAACTTTGTGCCCCTGGGACAGCAGAGCTCCCATATCAAAATGAAAAGAGAATTTCTCTACCGCTCACTGAACTGCACATCATCCTCACAGCCACTCAGACAGGACCAGGATACATGAAAAAGTCCTGACAACCTGATTGCTATGAAGGGGTCTGGTATCGCAATACTGAGCACTGATAGTTTTGTGAACATGTGGGTAAGTTTTTTCTGTGGAAAGGAATGCAGAATTAGTGGAGTCCTGGTAGCTACTGAATTGGAGTAACTAGGGTATTTTCCACCAGTTGTTAACCTCTGCACTCTCTGCCTTTGATCCAGATGTTTCCTTTCCTTCCTCAAACTTCCAAATGAAGTAACAGCATGTGAGAAATCCTGTGACAAAAGAAGCTGGAGAAATCCAACATACACAAAGCATTGTACTATGTTGGGGCCAGCTCTCACATCTCACAAATATGAGTACACAGCTTTTTATGATTCTGTTTAGAAATGGAGCACTGGTGTAGTGTGCCAATCCCAGCTAGTTACTCCAGTGCACATTTTTCCACCAGGAATAAAACCTAGCAAAGCATTCACAGAATGAAACAGCTCTTGGATTACACAATGGATGTGTAAGTTGCTTAGCCTGAGATTTCATTATTCTTAGAAAATTCATATAAGACACTTTTTTCAAGGATGTTCATCAGGGAGATGCCTCTGTTATTAATGAAATAACTAAGTGTTTTTGAAAATGCTATTAAAATAACCATTTTCCAAGCCTCAGATTCCTTAATACATACATGCCTGAGTAAAAAAAAAAAACTGGAAAAAATCACTGGAAGCCCAAAGGAATGTGTACACTGGATTTTATTCATAAGAACCTGAATTACCAGTTTAGCTAAGTGGGAAAGTAGAAATGTTTTTTTTTTTTTTTTTTTTTTTTTTTCAATTTTTGATTTGGTTATTTCCTAAACATGCTATTTTTCTTGCTTAAAACATGCAGAATTATGCTCATGAACTTCTTACCCTTTTCCTACGCATAAGAATACTGGCATTTATTATTGCTATTTATTATTTATTATTGACCCCTGGAAAGGGTCATCTGCAACTATGAAAATTATATTTTCCAATGTGCCAAACAAGGCCAATTTCTTAGTAAATTACATGAAAAGCCACACACAATGGCTCTCTCCAGTGTACCTGACAAAACATTGCAATTTGTCATTGTGGACACTGGCCATGTGTTTGACACCTTCCAGTATGAGCTGTGATATCTGAGACCTAATTCAACACAGAATTAAAACAAACAAATGCGAACCCTCCCCAAATATGCACCAAGCTGTGAAAGCAGAGCAGCCTACAATCAAATACTGAACAGCAGTATCCTGAACTGCGTACAATTCTGATTTGAAGGACAGTTCTTATTTTTCATCTTTCTTTTCCACAGGGAACCATCTCTGCTACTCAAGCTAGAGACTGAAGCCTATAAACTGCTGGCATTTAGTGACCATCTGCACCAGCAGTGCCATTACCAGAGGCTGGAGATTGATTTTCCTTTTCCTTGCATGTTCACTTACTCAAATGCCCCAGAGTCTGCAACGGAGCCAGCAGAATATAATGCAAAGACAGCTTTTAAGACATCAAAAGTGAAAACATCAGGAGTATCATTATATTCTGAATCTTTTGTAGTGGCTTTTTGTCTAATCTCATTGTAACAGGAGTCCACCAATGCTGGTGAGAGACTGCTGCTTTACGACTTAAGTGCAGAGCTCAGAGGAGCTTTGCTTTTCCCTGAGGAAGGTGTGTGGGTCTCTTCCCATAAAAGTATGGGAGTAATGACTCTTATGTACAGGGACTGCTATTATGTATATCTATTTCATATGACTCAGTAGGCGGCAGCAGAAGTTCACTCATATTTGGAGCTGGAAACCAGCAGGTTACCTAAAAGAGTATCAGACCTCAACAAATATATTTATTGGCATGAATAGCATGCTCAAAAGTTGGATCAAGAAGTACTGCCATTCCTAAGCCACTACTAGCAATACTATAATTCCTCCTAAGAAATGCTTCTTTTATTTCCTCAGTGATGTGTCAGAGGCCCATATGAACTTTGGAGGAAATTAGCTCATTAATTGACTATACAGGATGAAAGCAAAACTGGTCAGGCACGAAGACTATGTTCTGAAAGGGGCTTGGCCTGCATCAGCTGCCTTTGTTTCCAGAAAACTAATCTTACTGAGAAGTTTTGGATGCCAAGATTTTTAAGAATATAGCTATTTAGGTGGCTAAATGGGAGCTGTGTCCTGCAAGTCTACTCTTTTATCTGGTCAGTTTAACTATTTAGACATTTCCTCTTTTCTTCTTTTTTTTTTTTTTCCCCTCAATTTAACCTCAGAAAATAAAATCCTGTGCACAGAGAAAAGTTTGGCCTTTCAAAATCTTAGAAAATAATCCCCTAAAAACAGTGGTAAGAAAAAGAAACTTCTTCCTGTCAGTGCTAGAGCAGAATGACAGACTATCTTCTGCAAACCCGCAAACCTGAGGCACTAAAACTGCTTTTGTTCTCACCTCTTCTGATGCTGTAATGACATCTGTATCACTGTAAAGACTCTACATGTAGAAATACACAAGAAAGCAGATAAACATATAACACTACCATGCAATTTGTCACAATAAGTAGTCAAAATGCACAGTTCAACCATGTTCTACTGCCATATGAGAGTTATCCACTGGATATAAAAATTACTGTACACTGTCTCTATGATGTAGATATATAATAATATTCCTACTTATGGACATTGTTAACTGTTAATGGAAAAAACAATAAACGTTTTGATTTTAGCACTCTTTAACATTTAGAGCCTAAATAAGAGATAAACAAATGGTTTTCTGAGTCTGAATCTTCATCTACAAAGCTATGTAGGAATCCAGCCCATACTTAGTATTGTTTTCTACATTTGCGTCTACATTTGAGACTGCCCAACCAACACAGTAGTAAAAGGCTGGAAGAACTTTTTGCTTAAGTTTCCAAGATGTCTCAAAATCTGCTTGTATATTTATTCCCATAAATATATATATATATTTTAGTGGTGACCCATTGATGCCCTGATTCTTTAAAATCTTTTGGCTTCCAAGTTCTGCTTGAATTCATGGATGTTGGTGTGGTAACTTTTAGGATCCTGCAGAGTAACTCATGCCTGGAACTGATTGGGAATTGTAATTAGGTTTTCCTTCAGTCTTTTCTTCACAACGTGATTTAGTGATGTTCTCAAAGGACTGAGAACTGAAACTCAATTCATTCCCCCAGGTTAGAAAGTGTCTTTCCCACCACTTTCATGCTTTAATCATGGGTACCAGAGGAGACTACTGTTTGCCACTGAAGTTCATATAATTAGGACAGAGAGAAAAGGAGTGGTTGTACTGTTCAAAACACTCCAGAAGATAATGGGAACCGGTGCTTCTGATCCAATGAATGGCTTAAATCTACTAAATCAGGAACAAACTTGCAAATCAAATCCAGATTTACTGCTAAAGTCTCTGTCAGCAAACTGTTCTTTCTGTGTTTTTCCCTACAATGTAAGAACAGATGGAGAATGGTTTTAAATTGAAAGGCAACAGATTTCTTGTTGATGAAAAGGAAATATTTCATTTTTAGTTGCTTTTGGAACTCACTGCCGCAAGATATTAAGATCAGGAATGTAACAGGATTCTTAAGGAGATTAAATATTGTAATGGTGACTAGGAACATCACAGATGCATCAGGCACGATAAAAAATGCATTAGTGACATAAAAACACAAGATACATGCTAGCCACTAAGTAATAAGCATCAGGGAAAACAAATTAGAGATAAGGCATAACTGACCATTGGTCTTCTTTGTCTAAAGCATTAAGCATTAGTCACTATGAAAGAAGAGATGCCAGCCTAAGTATAGTTCATTTCATTTGATAATTACTTTGCTCTTTGCAAGTAAAATACAAGTGGAGAAAAGCAGCTTTTTCTCTTTAAATAGATACTTTTATTATAAGGAAAAATAGTAGCTAAACAATCTCCACATGAATGAAATGAAACTCCATAAGCTTGTGAAGTAAAATATTTTGATTTCATTATGAAATATTTCCAGTAGACAAAGGCAGAAAATAGTTTTGCATATTTTGAGCTACCATTTTTTCCTTGATTTTAAAATGGAAAAAAAACACCAAGAACTTTCAAACAATGACAAGCTTATTTACCTATCTTATTCAAATCAGATATTTAAACCTAGATCTCCAGTATCCTGTCTGAGTGCTGCAAGTACAATCTCTTTTTCTTGTATTAGAGTTCTTGTTCTTCCATAAATATTTTAACAATAGCATATACTAGTGAAATTTCAAAGAAATTTATTTTACTTCATTAAATAATAAAAGATTTAATATAAAAATACATATATTTACTGCCAATTATCTACTTATTACCAGTGAGTCTTTATTATTTCTGATACTGAGATCATACTCTGAGAGTGATGATGAATGTCTCAGTGTCTGGATGCAGATCGGTGACAAGTGGTGCCCCTCAGGGGTCAGTATGGGGGCCAGTGCTCTTTAACATCTTCATTAGTGACACTGATGGTGGGATCAAGTGCACCCTCAGCAAGTTATTGAAAGACACCAAGCTGTGTAGTGAGGTTGACACTTCTGAGAGATGAGATGCCATCTAGAGAGACCTAGACAGGCTTAAGCAGTAGATCCAGGAGAACTTCATGAGGTTCAACAAATCCAAGTGCAAGTCTTGCACCTGGGTGGCAACCCCTGCTGTCAGCACAAGCTGGGTGATGAAAGGATGGAGCACAGCCCTGCTGGAAAGGACTTGGGAGTATTGGTGGGTGGGAAGCTGAACATGAGCCTGCAGTGTGCCCTTACAGCCCAGAAGGCCAACTGTATCCTCGGCTGGATCAAAATAAGCGTGACCAGCAGCTCAAGGGAGGTGATCCTGCCCTTCTAGTCTGTGTTGGTGAGGCCTCATCTGGGGTAATGCATCCAGATGTGGAGTCCTCAGTACAAGAGAGATTTGGAACTGCTAAAGCACATCCTGAGGATCACAAAAATGATCAGAGGGATGGAAAACTTCCACTATGACGACAGACAGAGAGCTGGGGCTGTTCAGTCTGGAGAAGAGAAGGCTCTAGGGAGAGAGCAGCCTTTAAATATCTAAAGGGGGCTATTAGAAAGAGGGGACAGGCTCTAGTAACAGGGCCTGTTGTGATAGGACAAGGAGAAATGGTTTCAAGCTCAAAGATGGTAGACTTAGATTGGATAAAAGGAAGAGGTTTTTTTCGATGACAGTAGTGAAGCACCAGAACAGGTTGCCCAGAGATCTGGTGGATGCTCCTCCCCAGGAGACAATCAAGGTCAGGCTGGATGCTGCTTTGAGCACCCGATTTAGCTGCAGGTTTCCCTGTTCATTTCAGGTGAGTTGGACTATACGATCTTTAGGGGTCTTTTCCAACTTAGATGATTCTGTGGTTCTATGACTTGTGGTTTGAATCAAATTCCATGCTTTCTCTATTTCCCCACTTTTCATCTTTGTTTAAACTGTTAGCATTCTTCAACACAATGTTCATTGCAAAAAAATATTATATTCCTTTGGAAAATGTCTGACAAATTTTATTGGTACTATCACACATCTTCATATATAGAATTCATAAATAGAATTTAGACTATAAATGAGAAACAAGATTTCTTTGTCTTTCCTCTTCTCAAATGCTGATCTCATAGGTTAATTTATTTTAAGAACATGAGACAATCAAATGATCTAGTCAATAGCATTTTCTAGTTATTACTACAGAGATCAATAACGTGTATTTGAATAAAGCACATTTTTTTGTGAGGTTTACAGACTTTATTTGAAGATCTCAGGAAACACAGAACCCAAAAGTAGTTTGTTCCAGTGGTTAACCAGCCTGTCACAAATGTGTTATACTCCTTGTATGAGTGGTATTAATGCATGCAGGAATGCTGAGATAGCCTATTATTTTTTTCAGGTCTGTGAAAAAATTAAATCTGAATTCTGTCTTCTTGAAATGTAGGTTACCTGAGAATAAGTGGTGCAGAAAGAATTATTTTTTTTCTTATGAATCAGTCTTTTGCATTAGAAAATGATTAATGAATTAGGAGTAAGTGAATGGATCGTGTGGCTAATGAGGTCTCAGAAATGTTAGTAACACTTGTCTGACTCACGTATACCTATTGTCTGCATTTTTAGCACTTTAGAGATTGATTAGCAGTGTGGATGAACTGACGTTATAGAGACCCTCATCCATATCTGGGCATTTATAGACATTCATTAGCATGGGGGAACTGTCATACACATTTCAAATCAGGTTCTTTCCTCAAATAAAAGGCCCTGTGAAGCAGAGGACACTTAAACCCTGCAAAAAGGATTTCTCCCTTTGTCATTACGAAAAAAAAAAAAAAAAAAAAAAAAAAAAAAAAAAAAAAGAGCAGATGGGAAAACAATTAATTCTCCAGTAGTTACAGCAAAGGTGTTAATGCAATTGCTCAGCTCCTGAGCATTTACACCTAGTAATGAAGAGGAACATCACTGTGAGCAAAGTCATAGTTCTATCCACACTTGAATCTCTTCTTCTTTCCAGGCAGCAGTGAGGCTACTGTAGTGTAAATGTCAGTTGTGTGGTTTGATTTTATACCCTGTTGCCAACAGAGATCCACATCAAAATAAATATTCATACTATGGAGAATATCACTCAGCCATTTGTGAATTCCACAAATGCTGCTTGGCTTCATCCCATCATTTTGCAGTGCCTAGTGCTCTTGCATTTCACAGCACTCTTCATTCTTTGTAGTGAATGCCTTTACTATTCCAGCCCTTATTTGTAAAGTGCCATGTACAGAGATCTCTGTTTATATACATAAGGACTAAAATTGATCCAGAACGATTTCCTGTGTGCCTTGTGTCTTTGGCCTCCAAACTCTTGCCCAGGGAAAGGTTATTCACTGTTAGGATGGCACTAACTAGAATAGTTAGAGGGTGTGAGGCATCCTGGCTGATAAAACATCCCTTGCTACAGTTTACCACTTAATTAAAGTTTCAACAGTTCATGTGGATCAGAACTACTTAAGTGATTATCTGATGATGGAGAAAGGGGAAAGACTAAAGTTAGAATAAATGGAACGGATCTTCTGCAGTGCCTCCTGATTATATATTTTTAAATGAGACAAAAATTAAGCCAGAGCTTGTTCCAAAAGCACTGTGAAGGAGGGGCTGTGCTGATTTCTTGCTGCTACTGCATCATGCAGTGTGGGATCACATACTCTGCAAAACGTGCCCTAATGGACAAATATGTGGGCTCTGCACCTTGAAATCTATAGCCAAGTCAATCCTAATCATAACAGCACATTGTGGAAAGAGAAAGGATGTCTAGAGTTATCTATTTAATTTATATACTTTAAATTCTCTCTAATTTATTGTACAGTGTCTTCCCCTGGTCACGGACTTGCTTAGAGCAGTGTAGGTCCCCCAAAGTTTTCCAAGTTCAAAACAGAGATCTGCTGACAACAAGATTGAAAATCTTATTGATGGAATGTTTGGGAATCTAAAGGAGAGAAAGATCCATTTTCCTTTTAAGACCATGTGTTTCTGCATCTTCTCTGAGGAGTGCACAGCTGTTTGGCTACATTACCACTGTGTCTGATGAGCATTCAGTTGCCTGGCAAAGCCTGTGGGCCCAGGCCAAACTTTGCAGCTTACACTTCTGTTTACTGTATTCTTTTTAAACCCCTTTTATGAACTATGTTATTGTGTATGCAATAATACTCTTTTTTGCTTGAGAGACTCCTGGAGCTTTGTTTTTCCTCCCCCTCCTCCCAATGCAAGGAATGCCCGTAGTAAAGGGCATACAGCCTTTCTCCTTTAATCTCTAGTTAAATACAATGTAGGAAGAAACAAGAGAGCCAAGGAAACAAGAAAACAGAAATGGAAAGATGCAAAGGAGAAGGTAAAACAAATAGAAAGAAATAAATACAGAAAGGACAGAGAACAAAATAAATATGTGGCAAAAAATTAAATATAGGTACTTGTCTGTTTAAATTCTAAAAGCGCTCCACAGCCTCATAATAGGATTAATAGGTTTCAAAGGACTAATAATCACCAGTATGACTGAAAGCCTTTTAACTGGCTCTGCTTAGTCAACCTAGGAGGACTTTCTGCTCCCCTGACTGCCACGCACACGAGTCCTTTCTTTGTGAGCCCAAACCTTTCATGGGTCATTTTTCTTCATGCCTTTCTCTTCGCTCTTCCTTTTCTGTACACTAAGGCTCCTCTTTTCATTCTTTCTCTCCACACTCTGAGGTATCTCCCTCACTTTCTGCTCCAATTCCCCCTTCTCTCTGATAGAGAGACATAAATGTTCTGCCAGACTATTTTGCTAGAGCACTGCTGAGAACTTCTCTAAGGAAATGGCAGTATAATCCAGCAAAAGAAAAAAAAAACACCAACAACAAACAAAAACAAACCCATAAAAAAAAGCCAACCAAAAAAACCCAGCTCTGTTAGTGTTCAAACCAAATATTACAATTCTCCCCACTACAGCCCAACATTCTTCACTGAGCTTCAGGTCCTTCACGCCACTATTAGTCATTTGCCTTTGACACAAACTTAGCTGGATGATGCTAATAGAGGAATTCCACTATTACTCAAATCTTGCTGCTTTGCCATCAAATATGAGAGCTCATTAAATTCCTCTTACAACAGTGCATTTGGCATCTTCCTTATCTCTAGTAACCAGGCATTGCTCATATGTCTTTTTAAGTTCACTTATAACCATTGGTAAGAAATCCCAAAGTCAATTTTTTTACCTTATATACTAGACATTGTAAACTAAGTTCAGTTCTATCTGTGGAAAATTTATTTCTAAGGAAGCTTTGCTGATTGCATGTGACTTAATTTTTTCTTGCATCCACTGTTTTTCAGAACCCCTGAGAAGACACAACTGAATACTTGGAGACCAACTTAGACAGGCATGAAAATAACAAGTGCATGGAAAAATTTCAGAAGCAGAATGCAAAAGCTTGCATATTTTAACAGGAGAATACACAGCTATATCTCACTATTTAGTGCACTGTATTGAGAATCAGAACATTTTTGTTTTTTACTTTGCAAAAAACCTAAACTTTCAAAAACATACTTTAATTTTGTAGATTTGGGGCTTGCTTTTCCCAATAATAAATATTAAGATTCTGGTGAAACCTCAAGTTCTCAAGTGTTTGCCCTCATTTCTTTTTTTTTTCTTCTTTTTTTTTTTTGCTTAATTTTTCAGTCTGTGAACTGATGGACCATTCTTCTTCTGCCAGTCTTCTTAAAAATGAAGAATCAGGTAGCAAAGAGATGTCAGGTTCACACAGCAGCTGTTCACCCACTTGTTCTTCATGTAATGTGTAATTAAACACAGGATATTGGAAGTTAACAATTCACAGAGGCTAAAAATTGAGCTGGTCTGTTTTTCATGTGGGAAATGAGCTGTTACACCCATACATCCAGCTCGGAAAGCCAGCAAAATTCAGATCGTGGAGTTTGGGTGCACATGCAGATGAAAAATTACTCTGTGCTGACTGGTCGTTATATTCTTCCTGCCATACCAGGCAGAGTGCTAAGCTAAATGGATCTTTAACCTCAACCATACAAACTGTTTTACATTCTTTTGAAGCTTTGTGCTACTCAGGACTCTTCTCCACTGGGAATCTCTACCTGTCAAAGTAGTTTTCAGCTACTCAGCATTGACAAGGATGTTGAGAAAGGCTGGAAAACATCTGAGTTAGCTTCCTACCATCGATTCTACCTATAATTCTAGTTATAGATTTTAAGTGGACTTTCTAAGAATACTCATTAGTAAGCACACTTGTTCATTGATTGAAACATTATGAGACTGTCCTAGTAAACCTAATAAATTAATATGTGTAAGCAATTTGAGAATGTTATATTTGTATAATTTGTATAAATAATTTCATCTCTGCCTGACAACACAGCACTTCAGTGTTTCTTTACTTTTTATAATAGAGTCATACATTCCTTATTTTATATAAAGAACTGGCAAATTCTTGAGGCAAGGCAAGAAAGGGACTGGAAGGGGAAGGAAAGGGGAAGAGAAGGGGAAGAGAAGGGGAAAAGAAGGGAAGGGAAGGGAAGGGAAGGGAAGGAAGGGAAGGAAGGGAAGGGAAGGGAAGGGAAGGGAAGGGAAGGGAAGGGAAGGGAAGGGAAGGAAGGGAAGGGAAGGGAAGGGAAGGGAAGGGAAGGGAAGGGAAGGGAAGGGAAGGGAAGGGAAGGGAAGGGAAGGGAAGGGAAGGGAAGGAAGGAAGGGAAGGGAAAGAAAAAGTTTTTAAGGACTATGTTTTTATATAATTCATTCTCATCCCAGGTTCAAACCCAGGATGGCACTCTAGTAAAAATGCACAGATGTCATTAACAAATCAAGGTTTTGACACAAACAGAAGTGATAAATTCTATCCTAGAAGCAGTCAAAAGATTCAGAGATCAATGATAATAAAAAAGGCTTTGAAGGCAGCACATCCTTCCTTTACACCAACAAGATTTTCCCTGCCTGGTGACCTACCTCAACTAACCGTCAAAAAGAATTAGTCTCAAGGGAACGTTTTGCTTATAGATTTATAAATGTTGACAATAATCCTAAATGGATGTTAGGGGAATTGACAAATCTCAGCATTTTTCTTGATGTATGTGTGCCTGGGGGGACTTCGGAGGCCTGCATTTGTTAAAAAGAAGCAAGCCACTGACAGCTGACAGAGAAAGACAGGTAGCGTATCTAGAAAAGTGGAGGCTATTTGTTGACACAAATTGTGGAGTAAAACATAATAATCTAGTGTTTTTCTTCCAGTGTTGTTTCTAGGCTCATTTAAAGTGTGCAGGCCATGTAGTACAGCTGCTTAGTGCAACAATTAAAATGCTTACTCTGTAAATGACTTTACTGTAGAAGTTTGAACGCTCAGGAAAATAATGTAGGACAGATTAAAGCTGGAATTAGTGCTTTAGTAAGGATTTGGAGGGGAGTAGTATTTTGTGCTTGTGCATGTGTTTTTTTATAGCAGCCTTCAATTTAAATATTTCTCAAGAATAAGTGAAAATGAGAAACATATAACAATCTGAGCTGTCATTCATGGATTTATTTTCATAGATAAATGAAAAAAGACCAACAAATACATTAACAGTTCTTCCTATCTTATTAAGAAGTAATACTTCTGAATTGCTTTTAAAAAACTGTATAGATTGATTGCTACCATTCCATCATCCATATCACTGTAAGTGTATTGTAAGTATTTTTAAAGAGAGTAAAAATGCACACTTATACGTAACATTCCAAGGATGGAAATGTGGCTGTATGACCCTATTCTATTTCCTACTGCCAGAGAGCTCTTAGCAGCAAATTCCAAGTATTTTTTTGAGTTCAGTCAAAAAAGGTCTAGCAACAAGTCCTCTATCACTCTTTGGGATCAAAAGAACATGTGCATTTTCACTTTCTGCATTCTCCAAGGCTTTAGAGAAAATGATTATGTAGCAATGAAAGTTATAACAGTAATGTAGATCAGGCCTCATTATTCTTCCTACATAGATCATTCTCTGAAAAGCCATAGATCCAACTCTGATCATCCTTTGTAAAGTCTGCAATCTTAACAGGCAACTCAAAAGATAATAACATAGGCATTTAGAAGGAGGAAGATGTGAAACAAATAAAGTTGGTGATTCTGGCCAACATCATATGTCTATGCAAACCTGGAAAATGAGGTCAGAGATCTCCTTAATTCTCCCATAATACACTATGCTTGTACTGCTCCCTGCATTGCATATCTGACAAATATTGACAGACTTTCTATATCAGATTCCATACAGTAGTGTCGACACTCTACTCAGTCTTACCAGGGGTTTTGCAACTGGTATTTGGTGGAGATACCATTAATGTCTAGCTGAAGAAAGGTACGTTTTTCTTTTTTTTTCCTTTCATAGCTTTCAATCATACATATTTCTGTATTTTTTTTCCAGCTTTTTACCAAAGCTGGATTTTTTTCACGAGATAAGATTGTCCTTCCAAATGGAGCCCCAAACTTCTGTCATTTTAGTATGTATTGTAAACTTATGTTTAATATCCTTCATACTACCAGCCTTAGTTCATCAATATTGCCTTACTTTTTGAATACTTCCAAATATCATAGCATATTTTTATTTTGGACAGTTTTCCCCAAGAAGTAATATCTTCCATTTTACAAGCTGACACGCAAGATACTGCAAGAGGTATTTATAACTTTGTAGCTCATTCTGTTATCTTTCCTGTTTCAGATATGCTGCTTTTTATTTGTTATGAGTGTGTATGGGAAGACTTTTTTTTTTGCAGTTTGCAGTGAAGCAGACATATGAGTAAAATTCTGCATTCCTAATGTTCCTAATGTTCAGTACAGTACTTCTGGCACCACTGAAGTTGAATGTTGTTCATCCCTGATTGCTGATTTCCAGGGCAGAGTTCAAAGAGATCCAGATATAATCTACCTCAGTTGCTCAATCATTCTGATGGAACTTACTGGGTTCTCAGACTGATGCATTCTCATGGAACTCATGATGTTAGGAAGCAAGTGTAATTTTTAAGGAAAAAAGAATATGTAGTGGAAAAGTTTAGTATCTGTACATATTGAAGAAAAATTCATAATGGTGCTTTATGCTTCAACTACTGCATTACACTGGTAAATTCCCATTGACCTACATTTTCTTCTTTCTGCATGATATATCTGACACTTTTCACTCATAAGCATTCACTACATCTCTTTTACCAAGTAGGATTAGTCTAAGCCCTCAAAGTTAGGGCTCTAATTTTAGCTAGTCACGTAAACTTACTTTGTAATTTGCAAAAGGAGAGAAATGTTTCCATTTGAAGGTGCCTTTGGAATAGTAGGGTGAACTGTGTGGAGTCCCTGACACTCTGCATTGGTTGCAGGGATAGTTTGAACATTTCTTTTTCCATCTGAAGCCTAACTTAAAACAGCCATAACTGTATGAGATGCCTCCTACCAAAGCGACAGTTTGCTCTTATCATAGAATGGCTTTGGTTGGAGTGGACTCCAAGGACCATCAAGTTCCAACGCCCCCCTGCCACAAGGGGGCAGGGCCACCAATCTCAAGATCTGGTAATAGGCCAGGCTGCCCAGTGCCCCATCCAACCTGGCTTTGAACACCTCCAGGGATGGGGCATCCACAGCCTCTCTGGGAAGCCTGTTCCAGCACCTCACCACTCTCTCTGTGAAGAACTTCCCCCTGACATCCTAGTGTAAACCTTCTCTCCTTGAGATCTTGTTCTGAAGAAGAACATTCTTTCTTTTCACCACTCTTTTCACACTGATGTTACTTTTATTTTGGTCTGTCTCTGGTGGGTAAGTCATACATACATCACAGCCCAGAGTTCGATGGTCAGACACTGGAGCACAGTGTTTACTAGTGATTCAGCTGCCATGTTGCTAAATGGCATTAAAAAAATCATCTCTATTATGGATTAAAACCATTCTAAGAGGACTTGAACAAGGATCACTGCATTCCTGCAGTCTCATAGAGGACAGAAAAGCAGGACCTCACTTGTGAGATGTCTGAATACCCATCTCAGAACCAGATGGATATTTAGGCAGTATTCACATCCTGGTTCTGTACGAAACAACAGAGCAGCCCTCAACCCCACAAATCCAGGGGCAGCCCTTTCTTTGCAAGATCTCAGACATAGAGCCCCATATCTTACAAAAAATGAAAAACAAAATTTAAAAAGTGATCGGTGATATAAATAGTTTTTTTAAAAACTTGTGCATTTACAGCTGTCTGACTCGGTATTTATCATTTCTCTTATTTCACACTCATGATGTCTCAGCAACACTTTCTGCTCCTACACTTGAGTTTTCTTCCTTACAACACTGGTTTTAAAGCCTCTCGAAACATATCAGGAAATGAGCAGCAACTGTGTCCAGCCTGCTTCTGCAGGGCAGCTCTGAGTGTCCCAGGAGTCAGCACTGCCACAGGCCCTGGGGGTGAGGAATGCATTTGAGATTTCCTGCTGATTACAAAAGGTGAGTGATGGAGATGAGGGAACATTAGAAATGATTGCAGGAAACAGATACCATTATCTTTCCCCTTTTCTCACAACAACAACAGTTACCTGGGGCACACCAGGCATTTTACTTCATATAGCAGCTAATTAGCAGAGACCACTGGTACAAATTTCAGTGCTCCTGATCCTGACAGCAGCCGCAGTTTATGTAGAGATCAGCCCTGGCTTGTGTTCCTTCCACCCACTAGCTCTCCTCCAGACCTGGTTTGTAATTCAGGTTATATCACTTCAAAGAGTTTGACCTTCCCCAGTGTTATCCAGCTGCATCCCACTGAAACAAAGGCAATGGGTTTACACTGAGATGGAAGAGAAATCAGTTCAGAGAATTTAGTGTTCAAAGGAAACAATTTTTCCCCCTTAGAAATTCATTCCTTATCTAGTGCTGAGGGAAGCTGCCTGGGAACACAGCTGATTCATTTCTTCTATGTACATAAAAGCAGGGTTTAGAAGATTTGCAGAAGATGAGTTTCACATGTTCAGCAGGATTATTCTCAGGTGAGCATATGAGGCAACTATAGCTACTGAAACCTGAAAAATAGCTGTGTTAGTGTTTCAAATGTTAACTGATTCAAGCTCCATGCTAACAGGAGCAGAGCTACAAATTCCCTGTGCCTGGGAATCGCATGGTGAGCAGCCAGTAAAGTTTCAAGAAATAGCAAAATCTGCAGACAGATGAGAGATATCAGAAAAACTTCTTGTGGGAGTGCACTGAGGATCAGTACTACAGTATCAGTATCGCTGCAGGAAAGCGAGCAAGTTTTTACACTGTCTGATAATGAGGGGGAATGACTTTAGATTAAAAGAGTGGAGATTTAGGTTAAATTTTAGGGGAAAATTCTTTATTCAGAGGGCAGTGAGGCCTTGGCACAGCTGCCCAGGGTAGCTGTGGATGCCCCATTCTTGGAGGTGCTCAAGGCCAGGTTGGATGGGGGCCTGAGCAGCCTGGTCTGGTGGGTGGCAACCAGCCCATGTCAGGGGTTGGAACTGGGTGAGCTTTGAGGTCCTTTCCAACATGAGCCATTCTACAGTTCTATGATTCTATCTATGCCATTCTTAATGGAGAATTTTATTTAGAGGAATTAATTTATTTTGAATTAATTGAATTTTTTTTTTTTTTGCTATTGTTTCATATTTTATTATTGTATTATTATTTCATTATATCCACCAGTGCATAAATTGCATGGCACTACATGAAATTTTGCAATATTTCCTGTAGTGCCAAAATCTGCAATTTCCCTCCTGAGTCCTGTGACAAAAGGGTCAATCTTTCAGTCTGTAATTCCTGTATGCAGAAATAGGAGAACTGATATGCATCTCACGCAGAGACTCTCAGCTACTGGGGGCCAGCAGCACTCCATGGTCTTAAGGTCCACAACACACAGTGTTTCAGCTGAATGCTGAAAGTGTACAATGATTTGTCCTATTGACCGACAGTTGTTTGGAGTCTTCACAATTTAGGAATAACAGAGTGAGATCTGCCCCTGATCAGCTGTGAGCAAGATGCTTCACCTCTGTGTGCCTTTGTTTCCCTTCCAGCACCATCTGTTTTGCTTAATTACAGCAAAAGCTCTCCACCATAAAGACCTTCCCTTCACAGGCATTTGTGAAATGTTTTTCACAGCGCACCTCTGAATTCATTCAGGATGCAGAACTGCCAAGTCAACATTGATTACTGCTATTAACAATAAATATTTTAACTTGTCAGCTGTGATAGCACTACTATTGACAACACAGGAAACCAAAATCCTAAGAAGAAAAAAAACAAGAAAAATTCAATATGCAAACCTAACGTCTCTGTGTTCTGTGTGCAGTATTGCTCTTCCAATTAAATATGAAAAGAATCTGCATCCTAAAAAAGTCTGCTAAACTATCAGGATCTTCTCCAGATTGGTTTGGAATATAGCAACCTCTGGGTGCATAGGACACTTCAAAGCACTTTGCTTCTCAAAGCTTCATATTTCGCACCCAGTCATTTGCATGCAGTTTTGCAGCTTTTTGTTTTTCATGGGTTTTTTGAAATGCTAATTTTTGCCTTCTATAATTCACTTACAGTTTGGATGGGATCTTACACAAGGGATATTCGAGGGATAATATCAGGAAGAAATCAAAGTCAAAGGATTTTGCCTAGTTTTAGCTGTAGAAATAAAGCTATGTTTCAACTGCAACTCTAATTACAGTTTTGCAGTGCTTTGCCGAGCCCTGCTGATAAGTTTCCCTGGTAAACAGCTCTTTATTGTTCTTTCACATTCAGTCACTATGGCAACTAGCATTTTAGGGCTTGATCCTGAGAGACGCCGAGCACCTGCTTCTGTGCAGTATCTGTGGGAGAGGATGATGCAAGGCATCTTAAAAGATCAGTACTTTTGATGACAACAGATTTATTAAAGAATAAAATGCTTTTCAATGTGCTTATTTGGAAGGAAATTGCAGAAAAATAAATAGAAAAGCACAGGTGAAATCTGGTCCCAGTTACACCTTCCATCCTACACAGCATCTAATGCTGCTTGTTCATTGGCATAGTGAAAAAGCCCAGAGAGCCTATGGGTCTCACTGCAAGAGAGCCATAGAGTGTCACTAACAAAGTATGGGAAGATAAATTTGCTTTCATTCGCTTCCAAATCCCTCACTGCCTTCTTATTGTAAAAAAAACCTCATACTGCTTACAAGGTCAAACCCAGGTGATAAACAGCTGAGTGAATTTTCTATTTTAGCTTCTGAATAATCCCTGAGGGACTCTCTTTTGTCTTTCCTGCTTAAGTTGACCTCAAACTGCTGGTCAGAGCCTAGAGGAATCACTCAATTTAGCAAAGACCAGCTTTTCTTTGCAGGGCTCTGTTTCCTCTGCATTTATCTTGATGTCTCTGTAGGAAGATATGAGGTTTGTGTCAGCAGTTAGCAGATAGCTTGAATGTGAGCAGGTGTGAACATACCAATTGCTTTCTTATCTGATGCTGCCTGAACATGTTGGACTTGAGCAGAGAATTATTTTCATACCCTCTAGGAAATTGCCAGCTGTGTACTCCCACTGCCTCTTCCAACAAAGCCCTGTGAACCTGTGAATCTGTAGGAAGCAGCTATTGCTCCATCCATCTAGCCCCATTCTCCTCTCACAAGCAGCATTGTTAACCAGTGTCACGTACCAGCTTAAGGGGGCTGATTTTCTCTGCTTCAAACACCAGCCTGGAGTTTTTCTGTGTAAAGCCAGACATCCAGCTGTGTGGTACAGTCACCTTGATCATAGAATCATAAAATGGCTTAGTTTGGAAGGAACCTTAAAGATCGTCCAGTTCCAATCCCCCTGACAAAGGCATGATTGCCAATCAGTAGACCAGACTGCCCGGGATCTCACCCAGGCTGGAGGCCTTGAACGCCTCCATGATGGGGCATCCACAGATTTTCTGGGCAGCCTGTGCCAGCGCCTCACCATCCTCTAAGTTAAAAATTTCTTTCTAGCATCCAAACTAAATCTCCTAAATCCCCTCTTATTTTAACACTGTTCCCACTTATCGCTATCAGACTGCATAAAAAGTTGATCCCTTTCCTACTTGTAAGCTCCTTTTACAGGTACTGGAAGGCGTCAACGAGGTCTCCCCATAGCCTTTTCTTCTCCAAGCTAAACAAGCACAATTCCCTCAACCTTTCTTCATAGGAGAAGTGCTCCAGCCCTCTGATCATCTTACTGGACCTCCTCTGGACTCTCTTCAATAGCTTCCAATTCTGACATATCTTCCTCACTATTAAGGGAGTAATCCAGCACTTCTGAAGGGAAGTTCTGAATTACTTCTGACACTTCTTAAGTGGAGTAAATCATCTTTTACAGTTTTTCATTTTTGTTGTTAAATATGGAGAAAGAAAGGATGCTATGTCTGTATTTGAGAGTCAGGCATCTCAATCTGCATCCCAACTAATTATAAGCTAGTGATGCCCATGCAACTCATCTCTATTTATGCCTGCACAACATTGCAAATTTGGATATTTTGTCTCAGATCAAAACAAAATTATTTAGATGATGCAGTGTAGAAAGAGGAAGTTGATCACTTCTTCATCTTTGTAAATACTTTTGAAAGAAGAAAAAAGATCTTCATAAAATTTTGGAACAGCTTATCTTTACTTTGATGTTGATATTAGAGGCCATGCTATGGTCAAGCTCAAGCTTTTCCTAACGTGAACTTTACAAGTTCTATTGTGTTACAGCAGAGGGATGATTTTTCTTGAATTTCTTCCTGCTTCAGTGCACATGGAAGCAACTGCAACCACAACTGAAAGGAAATTAAAGATTAGGCAATAGTAAAATTGAAATGAAGTAATATAGCCCAAATTCCTTTGGTATAGCCTACCATGAAATTTGTAGAATGAATGACCCCTAAAACAAGTACTAGCAGCTTAAGATGTCATGCAGCTGTCTTTTCATCTACAGGGATAATAAAGTTTATGTAGAAATGGTATACCCAAACTTAAAATTCAGGTACAGCTAGTTTGTAGAATAATAAAAAGAACCACATTCAAAGTACTATGAGCACACATAAGATAATTCTATCATATCCTAAATCATCCAAGGTAGCTGTGAAGGGACTGAGAAAAAACTTGTTTGAAATTTGCAGGACTGTTTTCATTCCCTTAGGATCAGGAAAATGGCCTCAGCCTTCATAGGAAATTTAGCTGGAAAAAAAAAGAGTCAGCTGATTTGGAATGGATTCCATTGTGTGTTACCTAACTGACAGTAAAGTAGTATGCGTCGCTGCTTAAACAGTGTTTGCAAAAACTCAGTCCTGAAAGGGATAAAATCCAGTGTTAAAGATGATGATGGAATTAGAGGTACTTTAGAACAGGAAAGGAAGGGTGGTAATAAAAAGCCTGTGCTATTTTACATGACACCAGCTTTCAGGTGAGCTGCAGATAGTGAGTTTGTTCCCTCTGCATTAAGCCCATTACAGAATGAAGTATTTTAGTGTAGTGCTATGTCAGTTCAAAGATGGGAAAAGCTAACTATACAATGCATGCAGAGTAAAATTACATGAGACTGTTGCTATTAAATACAAAATGAGATATGATTTAGTGTAATTTTTAGCTCATCATCAGGTGAAGAAACCCATTGTGTTACAAAGGCATGTCTTTATCCTCCATGGCTTAGTATCATGTACATTAACACTTAGTAGAACATCTCTGTTAGACAGTGTGCCACCAGAGACATTAATTCAGCTACAGATCTGTTTTAGGAAGAGAGAAGAAGGGATTAATCCATCCACACACAAGACAGTCATCCCAGGCTCCCTCTCTATCAGTGAAGAGAAATTCGTACTTCTAGGGTGAGATTCATCTTAGTCTTAAGTAGATATGTAGGGAAGGTCCAAAAAATGCCTGGAAGTGCCCATTTCATTTAAAAAGGAACACAGGAATTGCAGAAATTTATGCTGTCAATTTAGGTGACGTGATTTTTACAATTAATGTCCAGTAAAAACTAACTACAGTTTGGAAGTTGAATTTTCCCTCTATTTTATGTTAGTACAATATCTAGCAGATCTCAGCTCAAGACAACCCAGGACCAATACTCCAGATCACCCCATCATGACAATGAGTTCAACATAGCTTTCCTAATAGCTTCAGATGGATTTTTGCTTCAAGACAAAATTACAGTGGAATAATTTGGTAAATGGGCATTGGCAGCCAATGTTACCTCTTCACCTTCCCTGCTAAACTCCTTCCCAAACACAACTGTTCTTGCTTGCTTCCTTTATTGATTTGAAATCATTCTTTCTAGGAGCTTGTGGCAGCAATCAGTATATTTACTTCTATTTACTTCTAGACCACAGCCACACCTAAAAGAAACCCACAGGATCATACCCAAAAGACATAAAGACAAATGGGCATTATACAATGACTTGTACGAAGGTCAGCCTGAGGTATCAAGTTGTAAGAGTTGCTCAAATTCCTGTGAAGTCACATCTATTTTTCATGCATTTTTCACTTGCAGCTACCTGTAGTCTTCATATAAAATCATCATGTCATCAGTGTATATGCATGTGTGTGCATGTGTAAATATGTGCTCAGCCTTATGCTTAGCTATATTGTTGTGTATATATGCCCAGCATGTGTATGGAGGTCAATTTGTTAGTCATAAAAGGCAGAACATCTAACATTTGTGCTAATATTTAGCAGGACTGTACACTGAATGTTCTGGCAACTTGCACAATCAAATTGTAGCACTAGATTCAATTCCAAAGGTACCTCATCTTTATTCTGTGAAAATTAATCACCAGCTGGATATGGGAGATACCGAGTGACATTCCCCTCCTCAGGAATATCAGCCAGCACTTGGAGAGGAAAGGAAAGATTAAAAGGAAAGGAGACGGAGCAGCTGAACTGCTCTGAACAAGGGGGAACCTCACACAGCAGGTTGCAATCCGAACTGTACCATTTTATTAAGCCACAGAGGCAGACCCCTGCAGTACTCAGGTTTTAAAATTGTTTAGGAAATATGAAGATACATTGTTATCATTTCATTACACTTCGCAAACAATATTCTGATGTCCTTTTTTGTACTTTATAAAGATTGACTTTCACCAGTGGGGACTGGCAGATGTATATAGACTGAGTTTCTGAAATAACATGATTAGCATGGAAATGCAAATGTACTGTAAATAATACCCAGAATGATCTTTTGCACAGCCACATCAAGGAATCAAACAAAAGCTTGCTTAGACTGACTTCCAAGGTGTATTTCAAACAGTCAAAAGTTTTTCCATAGCAAATTTTGTCATGTGTACTACTCTTATAGGATGTTTATTGATAGTATACTTTCGATTTATCTGGGTAATTTATGTTAAATTAGAGCTTAAACCTTGTAGACACATTTATAACATATAAATTAACTGATATTAGACAAACATTGTCTGATCACCATATCAATCAATCTTAACTTTGCAGAAAAAAGTATGTGTATGACAAAACCAGTGTGAGTCATACTTCTGTTCATATGACAATATAAAAGCACATGAAAATTGCAGGAGCAAAGTTTTTTACAGAAACCTACCCAAAAATTCCTTTTTTGATTTCTGAAAGCAAAAAACTGAAAAAAAAAAAGTTCTATTATTTTGTCCCGAAACTATGGTTTACTACTTTACAGTTTTAAAGACAATTAGCCTAGTAATGGGTACTAAATATACCTAATGAGAAAAAGTTTCTAAGCATTATTATTGATTCTATAGCAAAAAGTGTGTAATGTTGATGTTAATTATGCATATATTTATCTTGAACTCTGCGTGGGAGCTTTTTTTAATGCTTTCATTGAGCACATTTCATTCATCTACTCTTCTTTTTATGAGTTAGATGTAAACGGAAAATCTCTCTTGGTGAGAAGAACAAGGCAAGAGACACAAGATATGTTATTTAAAGACTGTTGAAAACTGAAACATCCTTTTGCACCAAGAAACTTTGAAGAAACATTAATGGAAAGAGGAAACTGTTAGAACTTATGTTCTCTCATTACCTCATACATTCTAAATGCTTTGCAATATAAAAGGTGTATATTTAGACCAGCTCATGACAAGACACATATTTGGAATTTCAAACAGCTGAAACTATGCCAGTGTTCTCTCCCATCAAAAGTGATTTAGAAGAGCATAAAAGTTGGGTCTCTGTGGGAGAGCCACGCATTTTTCATGAATTCTTATGGATTCTACACATCAATTTTATTCAGTCACAAAGAAATGGATTCTCAAAACCCACATTTTCAACAAGAATACAGAAGTCATCATTTCCCTATTTAAAAAAAAAAAAAAAAGAAAAAAAAATGAAAAAAGAAAAAAAAGAAGGAAGTTGAGTTCATTTTCTCATTCTCTAACCTATATATTGGAAATTATTTTCAACTCTCAACCCTGCTTGCTGAGGTTTTTCTTGGCCATGGTGTGATGCATTCCTGAGACAGTCTGTGATGCAATTTTCTAGAAACTAACTTTTGAAACTGTTACAGATGTGTCAATGTTGTATGAGTCATGCACTGGTAGGAGTCCTTTCACAGCTAAAGCTTCCATACTGAAGGACTACTCTTCAGAGATAGCACAGAAAGATTATTACTTTGGATATCTAGGTAGTAACCACTACCCTAAACAGTAGGTTGGAAAAAAAAAAGAATTCATTTTCTTTCATTTTTGTTCTTCAGATAAGTAAGTAAATTTAAAAAAAGAAAAAAGTTAGAATAGGGAAAAGAGTCTGGAAAAAATGGAATTGGAAAGACGCAAAATGAACAGAGGAAATAGGAACTGAAAAGACAAATTTTTGAAGGGTTTGGTGGTTTTTGTTTTTTGGTTTTGTTTTTTACATGAATAAGATTTTTTTGAAACATTTCTGAGCAAAAAGTTTTGTAAACTTATTATTTTTCTTTTAGCTATAGTAATTAGAGGATGAAATAATTGGTGATAAGAACAAGATCAGTATACATAGATAATGTTGCAAGAAAGAGCAGTATACATGGGTGTTATTGCAAGATCAATATACATAGATATTATTTTATCAGTAACCTTATTGTAACTTTATTTCAGTTTAAAACTATGATTTCCAAACAAAACCAAGATTAATTAAAATAAGAACACTAGAACACTTTTTCAAAACAATGCTCCAGCAGCATTGCTTTGAAAGTGCCTTATGGTGATGCTGAATTTTGTTCCTCCCATATGGGATATCTGTTTTAAATAAACTAACATCATTACAGTTGGATTTGGTTTTGCTGTCAGAGGGCTATATTTTGTATCAGTTTACCTAACTCCGTTCATTTTTTTTTTCTACAGTTGAAGGTGAGGGGTATGTGGAGAAAAATAAGTACAATCATTAAACCTAAACTAACACAAGGGAGATTTATCTGGTACGAAAATTAAAAGGGCTTCAATTTGATGAGATTGTTTTTGCAAACTGTAAGGATGTATGAATTTAGATATTGTAGTTTGGAAAGTGGCATTCAGATGAAACAAAGAATTTATCTTGGAAAATAGTGAACAGCTGCATGATGCTTGCTGATTATTGAGATAGGATGCAAAACCATAGAAAGTCTTCTCAAGACATTAATCATGGGACCTTCTTGTTTGAGAAAAGTCTCGTGTCTCCTCATTCTTAGATTTTACCTCTGCAGTGGTCATCTTTGTTTTAACTTATGTATTTCACATGCAAGCTATGTGTTCACTGCTCTTCAGTGGATGCTGCTCTCCCTCCTTTGAATGCAGAGGGCCCAAACCAAGGTGAGGCGAATCCATTCCTTCACGTAATTAAACAGATGTGGGACATTTCCTTCATAGCCAAAAACTGATGGTGGCAAAGGTGTTATTTGTTTCAGCATACTGAAATGGCAACACGGGAGATTCATAGTGCACTAAAACTCCCATATTCTTTGCCTTTAGCTATAAAGGAGACCACTCCAAAAGGAAGTCAGCCACATGACACGGTGTAATAGAATTTTCGGCTTTGCCTGATTGCATTACAAACACCGCACATATTGAAACATTCTGGCAGGTTCGTAGCACTCACAGTGAGGAACCTGAACCTTTTGACCTCAAACGTCTTATTAAAGCCTATGCTGGACTGTGTCTCTGCGAGGGAAAAAGCAAGAAACTACTGGACTTATTCTCCTCTATAATTCATTCAAGTAAGCCCTTGCTGAGTGGAGGACCGTGGCTTTGATGTTAAAGTCTCCTAATTGGAAGGAAGTGAAGTGTTAGCCTGTCAGACTATTAGTCTCTCATCAAATACTTTAAGAGGTATCAGAAGACTGAAGTTCTCACACTGGTGTAAAGAGCAGCCTGGTTTTTGTTAAAATGCTTAAACTTTGCATCTGTCTAACAACAAAAAAATAAATAAATAAACACTACACATGGAGTTCTTCCTTGGTATTTCTTTCCTTTTATCTCCACATTTCCCTCTCAGAGCCTCCATCTTCCCATTGCTGACAGTACATCAGCAACTCATAGTAGGAATGTGGGGGTTAACTGATGTAAGCAGTAAAGTTTTGGGCTGCATATTACAGCCCTGACTCAAAGCCAACTATTGCACATCTGATGTGACCTACCTTTATTGCTTGACTGAGGAATATCAGCTTCTGTGGTGTTTTTCCTTCTAGGAAAGTTGCTTCTATAAAGGGTATCCATACAATAAGTAGAATTAAAACCCAGCTGTTTCTTGAGAAAGGATTATTTCTAAACTTCAGCTCAGGTTGAGACTTTGTTACATGCATAATTTACGGTATGTACTTCGATGATACTTAAAACTAAATATGTGTTGCTGCTCTCTCTTAACTTCTGGTACTTTCCCACATTACAGATTAGGTACCCAAAGAAAAGGATGGGGTGTTTCTTTCTTGAGTATGCCAAATAGTCAAGAGTAAGAGTTGAATGGAGTCCAAGTCTCAAGAGAGATGTGACTAGACTTCTTCCAGGACCTCACAAACTTGAACTCTGCGTAACTTCTATTCCTTAATTTAGCAACAGCTCCTACACTGTCACAGTGAAGAAAATCTGTAAATGCTACAAAATGACTACCTGAAAAGAAATTCTTGAATTGCTATGCAGATGGTTGTATAGTTAAGTCTACTCGATTTCTTAGTTTATAATGTGAACCTAAAGAAATGTTACCAGTGTAAATTTTTCTTTTCTATAATTTTTTTTCCATTTTCTTTGCCTAATTGCAAGCTTATGCAAATATATTGTGGCATTTCATATATATCTTCAGTGATACTCAGCTTTCCTTTTGTTCTGCAAGATGATATCCATATGAAAACAAACCTATTACATCTGTACCCTTACTATACCTGTCTCTTTGCTGGCTGAATATGACCCTCTTCATGCACAAATATCTCTTTTCATGAAAGTGTTTGACTGCAAGTCAGATCTCTCACTTTATGGTGTGCTTGGTTCTGGCAGCATTTCCCTCTGCTTTTGAATGAGTCACGGGTTCTGTCTGTTGCAACAACTTCTCCAAATTACCTTCCAATATTAATTTGCAACAATCTTATTAACATAAGGTCCTTTTGTAAATCATTTCCCTCTCTGAAAGTCCAGTCTTTCATTACTAAATATAGTAGGTTTTTACACCTCATAATTATTTTTATGACCTGTCTCCCTTTTAATAAGAAAAAGTATTTTTTCTTTGATAACTTAAGCAATCAAATCTAATCTTTAATTTCAATTTAGCAAACTTCTTCGCTGTTTAGATAATAGCAACCAGTAAATTTATAAAGATACTTTTTCAAATACATTCTGTCTGTGATTGAGAAAGGAACAAGAAACATTTACAAGTCATACTTGTGGTATTTCAAAATGGAGAGCACATACCCATTTGTGCTCAAATGCTACTCATATCCCTCCTATATTGTACCTCCTACAATTGTGTTGTTAATGAATCTCCCTGGAGTGACAGATCACTACAGAAATTACCAAATTAAACAAGATTTCTGTGGTCTACATAGATCTTCAGAGGTCAAATAAGCTTTCTCTTTTAAATTCCTTTGTCATTATATTTTTGGTTAATTCCTTCTGCACTTTATGCGTACAATCTTCACCAGTCCAGTTTAAAATTATTACATTTTTCAATATTGGATGCTTTAGCAAAGTACATACACCTCAAAAATTTCTTTCACCTCAAAAAATATTTTCTTATCAGAAAGTCAAAGTAGATTAGTAATGTGGCTATGGAAAATCAAGGTGAATTTTTATTAAATTTTACATTTATTGCCATTTGTTTTTCTCTCTTCCAAAATTTATTCTTGGGATAAAACCTTAGTTGGTGCACACCAATAAAATTCTGCAGTATCTCTTCCTATGAATGATTATTAATGGCCAAATAATAAGTAAACAAATAGATAATAATTCTCCTGTACAGTCATGAAATGTCTATTACTGCCTTCCAGTTCGGGCTTCCTTGCCTTTGATTTTCCCCAGCCTGCCACACTGCCAAGTAACCACCATGATTCCATGTATCATTTACAGTAATGATGGCTTCATAATTCCTGGAGTATGTAGCTCTTATCACAAGCTACTTCATCTGGGTATGTGCTCCCTTAGACCAGCTGAGAACCTCTCCCTTGTGTTCAGATTTATTGCCCATCTGGAAGACACTGAAGCTAGAATTTAGGTAGGACCACATCTTAACTTTAGCCACATTAAAGAAAAATATCAGAACAGACCCATACAGAATTTCTTTCAAGCTATCTTTGCTCTTAGACTGCAAAACAGCTCTGCTTTTGAAAGTGAAGATAAACCTCAAATATGAAGCTACCTAGTGATGGCTTTGTCACTGGCATGTATTCCTTGCAACCAGGAAGTATGAGTGCTGTGGTGTGGTTATGCATGGTTGGCATACCTATGCTGGCTTAATATTAGGTATTTAGATAGTGATCGTTTCAGAAGCGCCTGAACCCAGCAGGATTTCAACGTGAGTTTTGAAGGCTCACAAAGACCAGAGCAGCTGTGTGCTGGAGGCTATGTGCTCAAGGATACACCTATGTGGTCTGGCCTCATATTACTGACTGATGGAGGAGAACCAGCTGCAAACTCACCTCTCCTGGGGGTGCATTGGCAGGCGGACAGCCTGATCAGCACTACACATTGTGATAAGCTTTGCTGCCCGATACCTTCAATCGTGTCCTTGCTGAGAAGAAAAAGCTATACAAAGCCTTCTACCTTGTCGTTGTTTGTATTTATTTTTGTGGGAGAGCAGTAAACACAGCCTGTCATGTTGCCAAATCAGAAAAAAAGAGCCACACAGCTTTTGAAAGACATCACTAAAAAGTAGTAAGGAGAAAACAATTTTGTTTGAAATTTCCCAGAATTAGCAGGCTTGAGAAAGAAACCCAGCAAAAAAGCGTTAAGCAAAGGATTAGTTTGGAAAGTATGTGAGGTCTGATAATAGCTTCTTGTAGCGCAAAGAGTGAGACAAATATAATAAAGGCAGTGCCATTCATTCTGCTCAAAAGTTACTATACTGAATAGAAAAAAAAAAATTAAATTAGATTAAATGCTTAGTATATCATAGAGTCAAATAACCGTTTTGGTTGGAAAAGACCACAGAGATTGTCTAATCAAACAAATACATTACATAATGATAGTTTTCATAACTTTTATGAAGAGTTTCATGCTACTGCTAGATTTTGCCTTTCTTTAAACATCCGTTCTCCTTCTTTTTTTTTCTGCTGAAGTCATATTAGCAAAGTCTGAGTGCAGAACATGCCCCAAAGATCACTGATCCTTTTCAAAGGTCACTCAGACTCCTAAAATCATCTGGTCAAGAAACTTCCCCTCTTTCATTTTCCTGCAATTTAAATATTGTAAAGAATGTTGATGTATTGACTTGATACTTACCATGTGAATAGAATTCACTCCATTAAACCGAGTCAGTTTGTTTGGATGCAGAGTGAAGGATTCCAGTACAACTTTTCATCACACTATCCATCTACTTGAAAGCAGAAAAATACTGTAAGATTTCATTTCTTACGTGCTCTCTTCAAGGAGAGCCATGACTTATTCTAAGCAGTAATGTTTTGTTTAGCAAATGCATAAAGCTTACTTTATGTAGATTGCAATTATAGTATCAGCTTCTCTGTATTTTGTACAATAGGATAATTGACCATTTCTTCAATGGATCATCAGAAAATGCTTGACCATAATAATAAATGGACCAAACGCAAAAGAATTCTAAACACTACAGTCTAAAAACTGCATTTCTTCCTCAGAATGGTAATTTTTAATCTCAACTTATACACGTCATTCCTATCTGAATGGTTTCTTAGCATTAAGTTGGCAGTGCTGCACATTTAAAAGTGCTGTGTAGACATTAACTAATCAATCGGTTTTCTTATTGTAATATATTATTCTATTCAGTGGTGTCAGCTTTGCTGTCTTATAAACTACTGTAAATGTCAGTCTGAAGATGCAGAGTGACCCTTTTAAGCATTTTGATGCTTAATGCAGTTTATTGTGCTTAAATAATGACGAAATTGAGTGCTTATGCAGCTATAGTTGGATTTCTATTATTGTGTTCTCAGAAACGTTGGATTTTTATCATAAATAGTCTTGTAACGGTATATTACAGTACAGCAATTAATGAAAAATTAAAAACAGATGTTTATGTAAAGTAAGCTGTAAGAAAATGACCATTTACAGCACAGAGATATCTACCTTTGCAGTATTTCTTTCACATAAAATAGGAAATGCTGCAGGTACCTCTGCTGATTAACCCCTGTGGTAGTAAATGCCTTCCGACATATTTGTATCGCATTGATTTCTACAATTCTACCTAAACAGAACTTGGTCAAAGACACAAATATACAGTCAAACAATTTGACCTTTCTTGGTTTTTCTTAGTGTTTAATAAAATACCGCATTTTGATCACTAATGTATAGCTTGTATCTTCAGCTAGCATCAAGGAGTATAGCAATACCAATTTTCATGAAATTACAGTGTTTTTGTGCTGAGAAGTGAAATCAGTGGTAATGCCTGTGTTCAAGGACAGATTTTAATGACTGTTTCCTAAGTACTGACAGACAAATGAATATCTTTTGTTCGAGTCTTCTGAGGGATGAGCACACCAAAATGCCTTCCTTGCAGCTAAGTACAGGAAGTAGAAAGAATATTATCCAACCTGATGGTTCAAAGGCATCAAGAGTCCTGGTCAGTGGCTTTGATTCCAGCCTTTCTTCTAAATCTGCTGAACTCCACGTGTGGGCTGTGTGCTGCTGGTGGTAGTGTGTAGATCATGCAGGAGATGAAAAGTACTGTGAGAGTTCTCCCTTCACGACTATTAATCACTTTTACAATTTTCATGTCATGATTTATTTGAAATGGGAGAGTGAGGAAATTTGTGTGGATCATAGAGATTAAAATATATGGAATCTCTTAAGCTAGATGTGAGAGATGTTAACTTCCATTGAAAAGCACTGAGTTAGGTCTTGCTGAGAAAGCTACCGTGAAAAAGAAAGCTGCTGGCATATCAGCACAAACCTTGTCAGAACAGTTCTGATAAAAAAGTAGAAGAAAGCAGATAGAAAAATGAATGTAAAGAGAAAAAAACGATATTTGACTTTTGATCACTAGCCTTCCCCTGCTTCCCTTTGAGAACATTATTCTAAACTGCTTGAGCTTGTGAATAAATCAGCTTAGTTACACACTATGCCAGATTCTTGAGACTATTTAATCTTGCTTTGATTGCACGTTATAATTGTTATAATCTTCATGTATTCTGGTTTTCATTTAATTACTTTCTTAAATTACATTATACTCTAGATGCTAAAAATGCAACTATCTTACAAATTTTTCTAATAAACACTGCCTTCTGTGCTGCTCCTTTCAGTAATTATGAGCGTGGTATAAAGAATTTCAAATTACTTTGTAATTAGGACAAAGCTCAAGTAGCTAGCTAGCCTAGCTTCAGTTGTGTAAATTCGAAGCTCAGTTCTGGTTCAGGCCACTAGCCCCAAATCCATTACAGAATCTGTCTCTAGGCATGTGGATTGTTTCCAGGACACAATTTCTGTGAGCAAAGTCAATGCTTATTCTCCAGTGGTCACAAAATGAAGAGAATGGACTTTTAAAATATGTTTTTATAAGTTTTATAAGTGTTCATAATCATAATCAACACTTTGGAGAAACTGCATTTTCCATACATTATAAACATTTTCTTTATAGAGTATAATAGCATGATGACGTAACATACAGTTAGGAAATTATGTGTACTTGTATTGTTATACAGCCTTCTAAAAATTAAATAAAGTTGAAATAGTAAAGTTTTTGCTGTTCGTTTCTTTTCATCAATGAAATGCATAGTGCCAATATCAGAGCCACTTATATTGAATTTGGTTAGAGTTGTTCCCAAACAATGTTGCACCATGTAAATCTGACAGAATGTGGATTGTAATAGGAGCTATAATAGTCTCTCAGCAATTCTTCAACTATCTGTTCCATATATACTTGTAATTCATTGAAACTATGCTCAGAAAGTACCCACACCTAGGCTGTTCTCTACTGAGCGGACAATGTCAAAGTTCCCAGTCACCTACTGGCAAAAAAGCTTTAGAAGAAGGAGCAATGGTTGTGCACAACACATGAAACGGAATCAAGATCTGATATCAGATATGCCTGAAGAGATAGATATGTCTTGTACCTGGTTTTACTAGTAAAATTCTGTTGCTTTTTCTGTTGTGTCTGTCAAGTATATTTTCGGCATCTGGCTCTAGTTTTACAATAGGAAATCCACTTTTTTTCCTCCCTAGTTTAGTGTCTCTAACTATGTGAATTCATTTCAGTGCAGTGAAAGAAATGTTCATAGGCTAGAGCAGAACTGGTATTTCTTACCCATAGTTCTCTTTCAATTTAACATATAAACATCCTCTCAAGATAGTTTCCCAGGAGGAGATGAAAAAAAAAAAAAGCTATTTAAAGTGCTTACTGCATCTGAGAGAAACACATCTGGTGAGGCAGTAGCGTGCATTAGCTCACCAAGGTGATGAAGTGAAGTTTGAAATGACTTTTAAGTGCCATGAGGGATGGCCCCAGTGGAGAGCTACTGACTGGGTATGACTTTTTCTTTCAACACAGTGAAAAGCTTTTGTTATTTCTTGTTAAACTGCTGCTGCCTCTATGGGAAAAGCTTTATTAATATCTAAGGGAAAAAAAAAAAAAAAAAAAGAGGTGGATCCTTTACTAATACAGTGCAGTAACAGCATGCAAACGTACTCAAGCCTTCAAGATGGAGAACAGTTTGCCTCCTGGAAACATCACTGCCATAGACCCAGCGCCCTGATGGAATGAAATCAAACCATTGATTCTGCTCAGTTTACAGAAGCACTGTATTTGAATCACTATTTCCATCAGTGCCAAAATGAGAACTTCAACATTGCTTCTTTTTCTTAGCTTGATTTATTTTCCTTTCAGAAAGAATTTTGAAATATTTTTTATAATATAAGTTGAAAAAAAAAGAAAAAAAAAGAAATAAGGTAAATTGAAAAATAAAGATATTATTTATACACAAAAAAAAAAAAAAAAAAAGTACTAGTCCCATTTGCAAATTTTCTGAGATGGAAGAAGAAAAAAACTATTCAATACTCACATTTACTTTTTAAAGGACAAGTAAGATGTTCATATTGAACATCCCTGTTAGTTTGCCAGAATGAAGGGTTGAATAGCTTTCCCTGACACACTCTCTCAGTGACAGTTGATAACAGAAGAAGTGAAACTGAGTTAATTCTTTCAATCTTTTCATCGTTAGTCCATAGCTCCATGACAGCTTAGATTAGCCAAGTATGTGGTCCCACTAGACTTCATACAGTTTGCTGTTATTTAATTCAATGAAGAAATATTCTGTATGTACCATATACAAATGTTTTTGTCTACAGAGCTAACTGCAACACAAATTCAGTGATCTGAACTTATGGAGATGTTGATGATGGATAATTTACACGTTAGAACATTTGCTGCTGATGCGCAAGATAGACACAGAAACTTGCTAGGGACCTTTTTCCCCTTGAAGTACTGATTAATTTGCTAAGAACGAGTATGTTATCACTTAGAAAAGGTTATTGAATTACTTTTGATAATTCATGCTGAGAAGTATTTTGATTATCTGAAATTAATGTCAAAATTATACAAATTTTTCAGATCCAGAATTTTGTTATGGTTTTATTTAAATAACTGCATATTAACACAGTAAAAAATATGTTAGATATTCTATAAAGAACACAAACCGATCCTGTACAAACTTTGGAAGAATTTTTAACAAAAGCTGCAAAGATATTTACATTATTTTTGTGCTTTCCTACAATACTTACTTTTTCCAATAAAATTCAACATCAATTCTGCAGGATTATCAGTTTCTGGCTTGCCTAAGCCATTCAAATATAATTTCACAATAAATGTTAAAGATACAGACAGTGCACTGAGTTGTCACGGGAGGATGAGAACTCTAAAAAGAATTGTAGCAAAATATGTTATGAGAAATAGTGAGATTGAAATAAACATGAGAACTTGATTTTATACCTATCTTCACAGTACTGAATAACACTTCTTTCCTAGGACAGTATTCCTAGCATCTCCAAAGATAGAAAATTTTCTTAGGAATAATGCTTTCATATATAATACTGAACTTAAAAATGGAGATGAAATTCCTACAAACTTTGCCCTTGATCAGGTTCGTACATTATCTTATGGAGTTCTACCGTTATTACGCAATTAAGTCCTTAGTAAGGGCTTTGTTACTTGGCCTTCTATAAAATATTTAATGATGTTACACTCAGTAAGGCTGTACAGATATTTGTTTATCTCAAGAATTTCAAGTAGAAATTGAATCATTCTGATTTCCCCGGGGGGGGGGGGGGGGGGGGGGGGGAAAGAATGCAATTTTGGCACAGGACAAGGAAAGTATTCCTGTAGATATGAAAAATGTGCTCATTCTTGTCGAGACCTATATGAAATGGGCTGCATTATATTTTTGAGATGGGAAGAAGTTGTCATGAGAAAATTTGACATTTTGAACATAAAAATCTACAGAAACACATTTAGTTTGATTCAGACATTGTCAGGAAATATTAAATTCAAAGGTAAAAGAGAATCTGTAAGTACTCGACCATTTTCACCACGATAAAACACAGTAAGAACTCAGTGGTAATTTATAGCATGATGTTATATGTTACTGCCTTTTCCAGAAGGATCACATAGATAGAAAATATGTTAGGTGGAAAAACTACAGAGAGAAGGAAAAATACTGCATGCTTATGACAATACCTATTGAAGTAGCTCTGATAATTATCCTAGTTTTTCATAAAGGGAACCCAAAGTACAATGAGACAGTAGTTTTATCTGTGTATTTTAGAAATCATGACTAAACTTTTAGGATTTGGACAAATACCTGAATCAAGAAATGAATTCAAATATTGTAGATAAATGAAAACAAATCAATTCCTGAGCAAATAAACTGGGGATGAACGTGGATCACAAAGGTTGTAAGAGACCTCCTGTGGTCTCTAGTCCAACCTACTGCTCATGCCAGGGACAGCTATGGAGTCAGACCAGACTGTGAAGGGCTTAAAAACCTCTAAGAATGGAGATTGCATGACCACTTAGTCAGCCCCACTGCTTGACTGTCCTGAGGAAATTACTCTCTTGCTGAAAAGCTTGGTTTATTTAATTAACACTGTGTTGTTGACGTAGCAGTCACCAGTCTCACACGTGCAAAGCAGATCTGTGAGTACAGGAATGAAGCTGGATAAGTTGTTAGCTGATACCAGAACAGTGATAATGTAATATGGAATAAGCAGAAATTCTTTTTTTTTTTTTTTTTTTTTTTTTTAAGAGTGATAGGAAGAATGTTATAAATCCTTTGATGAATCTAATCTGAAAGAGAACGGTAGTAACCATTTAAAAAGCTTCAATTCTTTTGAAGAAGAATCTTGGCCTAATTTCAGGCAAAATGATCCATTAGAAATCCTCAGAGATATGAAGCACCAGGCAAACCACTTCAGCAGGATATTTAAGCAAGGCTCCGTGCCAGTAAGTGATTCAGTAAGACACAGGTTTCTCTCAAAACATTAGGTGACGTATTAAGTATGGAAAGCTGTAGTAGAGCTGGAAGAAATCAGGAAATATCTGCATTTAAAGCCAAGTGAGAATTTTTATGTGGAAAAAATTTCTGCAAAATTTAACACTTGGATTTTTTCAAAGAAAACTGAAGCAAATATAATTTAATTTCAAATAATACCAGATTTTTTTAACAAGAAATCCAAACCTTCATTTCTAACTTAGTCTTTGCCCTCTACACTTTTTTTGGCACTCTCTGAGATCTATGATGACTGACACAGCCCTGCCTCACCTGCATTTCTCATATAAGTCATCCAGGTGATTAACTCAGAGCTGCAGAAGTCAGATAGGCTGAGCACAAATTAAGAGGACACAGGTTTAATTACAGATCTGCTTTTATTTCTCACAAGCATTGCTGATCAGAGTAGACTTATGTCAGGAGAGCCACCCACTATGTGGCAGGTGAGGCTTGTGATGATTTAAGCCACTGCTCCTCTGAGTTGCACCTGAGACACAACAAAAATATTCAAAAGACATAGAAGTGCATCAAAAGCTGTTCACATCTGTCCAACCACCTTGTTTTCTCTACTGTAGCTTAAATTATGGACTCCATTTTGTCAGGTTTTTACTGTAAAGGAGAGATTTTCAGAAGCCAACACAAGAATAAAATTAAATGTAATTGTTGGAAGGGACCTTCAAAGATCATCTAGTCCAACTGCTTGACAACTTCAGGGCTAACCAAAAGTTAAAGCACATTATTAAGGGAATTATCCAAATGCCTCTTGAACACTGACAGGCACGGGACATCAATCATCTCTCTAGAAAGCTTGTTCCAGTGTTTCCACTCTAATAGTAAAAACATGTTTCCTAATGTCCATTTTCAACCTCCTCTGATGCAATTCTGTGCCATTCCTTCATGTTCTGTCATCAGTTCCCAGGAGTAGAGCCCAGCACCTCCTTCTGCTTCCCCTCCTCAGGAAGTTGTAATTCATTGCTGTGGAAAGGCTGAGAAACAAGAACGGTTTGTTATGCTTAGACATCGGAAATTTCAGTGTTCAAGAAATATACAGAAGGACTTCCTAAAATGCAGATATTTCAGAAATAAAGACAACCCAACATTTTCCATTTCAGTTCTCTGCAGGTACACCCACATAATAGTCCTAACATACCATAGCTGTCAGTTGTTGCTACTAGACAAAACTGTGAGAGCTCTATTGTATTTGGCACAAAAATAAGGAACCAAAATCATGATATCACAGTAGGAGGTTCTCCCCACCCAAGTTTTCAGCTCTCGTGGATTTGGTTTAAAAAAAAAAGGCCAGAACATCAGAACTTCAAGTATTTTAAAAAAATTCATACCAAATATCTTTCTTTCACACTGCAGATTATATAGATTATATAGATCTCAGGGTACATAGGGGAATGTGAAGCTGGACTCACAACATTCAGTGGTATAATGGTGGCCAATGAGAGTGGAGGGCAGAGAAATGATCCAAAGTTCTTTCTATCCCATGTAGGTAGTCAATGAGGCAATAAGCCAACAGCACTAAATCATACTAAGAAAAATATCGGGTCTACCAAAAAGTCTGGTTGAGTTTTCTCCTCAGAAGTAACTTGGCTCCTGGTGCTCCTTGTGCAGTTCTACTTTGCATTGACTTTTATCCATGTTGCATTAGAAAATACTAATTGTGTTCAAATAAATTTTTGCAATAATTAAATAGAAGAAAATCCAAATCAGTGATATATAAACTTGATACTTTCAGAGGGAAAGCTACAAAAAGCTGAAAGTAATTATGAACCAGATCAGACAGGAGGCAGAAATTAATAAAGAAATGTTTTAATAATAATCAGAAATTGTTTAAGAAAACCGTAATAGATATTCAGAAATCTACACTCTCACATCTCTGAAAGACCACTGTGGTTATAATCACAAAACTAACTTTGCTAAGAAGTGATAAAAGCTCCACATACATAAGTTTAACTGGGGAATTGCTAGGGAGACTAGTGAGCATCTCCTCTGTGCCTGGGAAGATCATGGGACAGATCCTCCTGGAAGATGTGTTAAAGCATATGCAAGACTAGGAGGTGAATCTGTGACAACCAGCTTCACTAAGAGCAGATTGTGTCTGACCAATCTGGTGGCTACCTATGATGGAGTGACAGCATCAGTAGGCAAAAGAAGACCAACTGATGTAATCAACCTGGACTTCTGCAAAGTTTTTGATGTAGTCCCGCAAAATATTCTTATCCTAAATTGGAAAAATATGGATATGAATGGTGGACTACTCAGTGGATAAAGAACTGGCTGGATGGTCACAGATAAAGAGTATTTCTGAGTGGAGATTCATGACAAGCTGACTCAGGGATCAGTCTTGGGACCGGTGCTCTTTTATATCTTTACCAGTGTCCTGGATAGCAGGATTGAGTGCATCTTCAGCAAGTTTGCTGGTGACACTAAACAGAGTGGTGCATTTGCAACAGCAGAAAGGGATGCCATAGAGGGACAGAAGCAATCTTGAAAAGTAGGCCCATGTGAACATATTGAGATTCAGTGAGGGCAAGTGCAAAGTGCTGTACTTGTGTAAGAGCAATGTCAGATATCTATACAGACTGGGAGAAGGACTCATTGAGAGCAGACCTGTGGAGAAGGACTTGGGGGTTCTAGTGAATGAGAAGCTTGGTGCAAGTCAGCAGCGTGCTCTTGCAGCCTGGAAGGCCAGCAGTATCCTGGGCTGCTCTGAAAGAACAGTGGCCAGCAGGCACAGGGAAGTGATTGTCCCACTCTGCTCTGCCCTTCTGAGGCCCCATATGAAGTACTGAATCCAGGCTGGTGCCCCCAGTACAAGAAAGACATGGAGCTGTTGGAGACGGTACAGAGGAGGGCCAAATGGCTGGAGCACCTCTCCTATGAAGTAAGGTTGAGGGAATAGTGCTTGTTTAGCTTGGAGAAGACTCCAGGGCAATCTCATTTCAGCCTTCGAGTACTTGAAAGGCTTATAAGCAGAAGGGAGACCAACATTTGACAAGCAATCTGATCCTGATACAAGGGGGGATATTTAATAAACTAAAAGAAGGGAGATTTTAATTAGATATTATGAGGAAATAATTTACTCAGAGGGAGGTGAGGCCTTGGCACAGGCTTCCTGGAGAAGCTGTGGATATCTCATCCCTGGAGGTGTGCAAGACCAGGTTGGGTGGGGCCCTGGGTAGCCTGATCTGATGGGTGGCAACCCTGCGTGTGGCGTGTGATGGAACTAGATAATCTTTCACGCCCTTTTCAATGCAAACCATTCTATGAGTCTGTAAGTTTGATTACAAGTGTTTATGCATACATGAGAAAATTCAGTGTATATGGATTTGAAAAGAAGATGCACTAGTAACAGTAATTCATTTGATATGAGTGTTCTAGAATTTTAGGACTGAGAAGAGCCATGGGGAGAATTCTTGATCATAAAACTTGAGGAGATGAAAGACTTAGGAAAATTTGTACACATTTTATTTTGCGTGAAATATCTCTTTTGAATTTTGGGACAGAAGTGAAAAAAAAAAAAAAAAAGGAAAGGGGGGACAGATCAGAAGGTGAATATATTTTCCTTTTCACACATGTTCCAATTGGAAACTTCAGAAGATAGTACATTGCAGGTATTAATGTTAGACATTTTCATGTCAGCAAGTACGAATAATTTTCAGCAGGTTGAAGTATTGGAAAGAGAGACCTTATGATTCCTTATGGTGGTTTTCATCGTCTTGAAGATTATTAAAGAAGTTTTGGAGGCTAAAAGTAAACTAAAATTTTGTTACCATTTCAACTAACTTGTATCAGTAATATGGCATTTTGGCTCTTCACAGAAAGGGCTGTAAATGTACAGAAATATGATATTGGATATATTCATTAATTTCTTAAACATGAACAGTTTCCTCAGTCAGAAGTTCTCAGATAGTTTGATTTAGAGTTTGAATCTCTGTTCAGGAAGAGCAAGCATAAGAGTAAGAAATGGACATATTTGACAGAAGACAATCTGTATATATTTATCTTGTCTGCTTATCAATCTTGACATAGTCACAAAACTTGAATAGCTCCAGAGATCCCCTATTTACTGGGCAAAATAGTTTAGATCAGCAATAGAGGAACTGTATATCCTTCTCTGAAAAGTTCTGTTTTTTATGATAGACATGCTTTAAGAATTTCACTTGTACTGAGCGCAAAGCTGTTTAATTTTGGAAAGTGATCTGATATCAAAATCCATATTAATACACAAAACAGCAAACTTCTTCTCTATGTTTTTTAGGACTTGCTACTGAACATAGCTTAAGAATCATGATTGTAGTATATTTTATTTTAGTTGATGTAGCTAAAAACCCCATGCAGGCCTATGATCAGCCCCCTTTAAATGCCCCAAAAGGAAAAAATTATCACCATTCTCTGGTAAGATAAAAATTGGCAGCATGTAAGGGATGGTTCTCATTTCTCTACACCTCTGAAAGTAGCAGAAAGGTCATGATCAGTAGAAGTATGTCAGGAATTCATGAAGATCAAAAGAGAACCATACCTCTGTCAAATATTTTTTCAGTGTTGCATCTGATCTTAGAATAGATGCATGCAGTGAGCTAAGGTGGGATATCAGCAGAGTTTTTAGCTGGTAATAACTCCTGTGTGCACACATATTCCTTCTTCAGAGGGAGTACTTTAAAAGACACTAAAGCAAATCAAGGGTTTTGAGATGTTTTGTGTCAGCTGCATGCCATTTTATCTTGCAACAAGGGATTGGGTGAGCCACTCAAGCTGTTTTTGATCCTTCCACAATTCTGCTTGTAATGTCTTCAGATAATTTTGTACTAGGAAAATGTCACATCTGACACAGATATATGGGGCACACATTTTGACAATGTTCTAACCCTAGAGGGATTGACTGTGTAACTACTTATATGGTCCTAATCACCAGGCTACCAAGCACCTCAGCTATTTAACACTGTTGATTCCCACAGCTTGCCTATGATGCAGGGATGTTTTGTTGTACTCTGCTAAAGTATTGTGATATTTGAGGAAAACAAAGTTCTCGCTCAAGATGATGTGAATTTTACAAGGAAGCCACAGACTTATTCCAGACAGTAATTACACACAGATCTTTTTAGATAATATAATACAGAACTAATTAAGTTTGCAATTTTAGGTAGAAATCTGTTTTGTGAACAGCATGAAATAAAGCATAGGTCAGACATCACAATTCCTGGTTATCCCTGTGTAAATGCATGCCAAATTCATTGAAGAATTCTATAAATTCAATGCAAATATTTTCACAGCAACATCTTTGAATCGTATTATAAAATTTCAGCTTAATGAAAGGGTTTCAAGAGAATAGAGTGAATAAGCAGAAAGCAATTCGGTATTAGCTATTCCCATGCTCTCAGTATACCAATCCTTTTCACATCTGGAGTTGGCTCAGAATTTCCTCTCATGTCCTACCCACTTGGCTATGCATGACTTTTCTTGTTCCACTTCTGTTCCAAGGAAGATGGGCAAAGGGAACAGAAAACAGATTTCTGAGATGACTAAGCCTGCAAAAATAGAGGTTTTGGAAAAGCAATGTATCTACTATTGCACTAACTGATATAGTTTGTGTTTAAAAGCTCCTAGTTGAGTTTCTGGTGTGTTACACAATGTGAATGTCTTTATCTGTCTGTTTCTCTCTTAGAGTAAATATTTTTCTAATGTGCTTGACTATATCTTAGTCCTATTTAGGTAGCTCGTGTAGATTGGCCTTAGTGAGGCTAATTGAAAACTTTGTTGGCTTTCTAACGCAACCTGTCAATGACCATTTCTGGGGTAATTTCTGAGTCTTTTATGAGTCAGTGGCATCTTGTACTTTGCTCTTCTGCCTTACACTTTTTTTAAAAAAGATTGCCTTATCTTGCAAAGCAGTAATGCATGAAATGACTGTGTTTACAATAACTGTTGACTGGATGATCTTGTAGGTCTTTTCCAACCTCAGTTATTCTGTGATTCTTTGAACTACTAAGAGCCTTGGTTGTTATCCACAAAAGCTGTGCTAAAATGTACAAAGTTAGTATTGTGGTGGGGTTCAGTTTAAAAAAGAATGCTATGCTTTACTAGTTCAAGAGTAACTCAAATATAGATAATTACTACGAAAAATGTTCTTGTAGACACAGATCCAAAGCAGAGAAACATCTGATGGATCAGGATGCCAGTTATTTGTATCAGCTATATTTGAATGGCTGCATGTAATTGTGATTACATTTAACCCGACCAAACATTTTCCACTTTATTAGTCTTTTGTAGTTCTTCATTTTTTTTACTATTCATCTCTGTATTATTATTATTTTTTTTTGCTGCATACTTCATTATGATTCCAGAAAGTTGTATGAAGTTGAGGTTGTCTTGGTTTATATAATACATGAAGCTCAATCAAATTATATGTAAGTATCACACAAGATTTTCTAACAACTCAGTCTAGCTATAATTAAAATTAAGCAAGAAGTCTTAATCCATGGTTTTGTCTAACTAGACCCAGTGCTTTTTATCTGCAGAATTTTTATAGGAAAATCAAAACTTCTCATTAGCTACTAAAGGATTACAATGTTTCCATTGCAAATTCTAGGAAGAGGTGATAGAGAGAGCCCTAGCGTACAAATACCTGGACTGTTAAAATTAAAGATCATGTAAAAATGCATATATTGATTCAGAAGTAATAGTTTCCTTCTTCTATTTTTCTGATTTTTTATTTCTAAGGCATTTTGGTATTGTTCACAGTCTTTTGCTCTGTAACTTGATAAAGAGACCCTGTACTTTTCCTATATTGAGATATTGTTTGTAAAATATATTATGCTGTTTAAATCCTGCGAGGCTTCCTGGATTTTCTGTACTGACATATGCCAAGCTTAGCACCATAAATAAATGGCACTGCAAATAAAAGAGGAAGTTTTTGATAGTTCTATAATTTATGAGTATCCAGCTACATTTTCAGTATCAAAACAACCTCCAGAATATTTTACTTTCTAGGAAAATCATAATGCACAGCTTCATGCTGAGTTTTTTTTTTTTTTTCAAAGCTCATTTGCATTTTGCACCACAGGGAGTTACTTGTAAAGCTCCACACAGCAAGGTGTGAACAGACTAGTTAGTGATAACAAACCATGAATCAAACAAAGTTGTAACAAAATTTACAGAAACACCGTGAAGCAAAATGTTTATCAATATTTCAATTTGCACAAAACTTCTCTGATTATAAAATAAACAAAACAGGCTATCCAATGCATTTGCCTTATTAACAACTTTTAATTTGAAAGGTTGAATGGAACAGCATGAAAACTAGCTCTCTGTCTTGATGTGAAAGTGTGGTATGGAACAGGTCTAGGAGCTATGTGCAGTCAAACTTCAAAGATTGTTTCATTCTGAATTTGTTTCACAGGGCCAGGAGAGGCTTTTTCTCAATCCAGTTCAGCTAGCTCACTCAGCAAAAACTAAGTCTTTTGCTACTGCATTTAGGTTTAATCTATTTCAGGTTTTCCAGCTTATTTTTGTTAAATCTAAATATTTTCCAGTGAAAAAGTACAGCAAGAATGTTATGTTCTCATAACATCTTTGTCCAGTCAATCAGAAACAGGCCAAAATGCTTTGAAAAATTAACAAACCTCTAAGTAAAAAAAATCTAATCTCAAACTTTGAATCTTGCTCTGTGAAACTGATAATATGATAACAGAATAAAGTTTCAGTTGGAAGGCTGCTCAGAAAAACATGTTGTCCAATCTCAATCTCAAAACTAAGCTAGCTGCCAAGTCTGAGGAGGCTGCTTAGCATATCTAAATATGTCATATCTAAGCCCCCACAGGAATAGGGATCCATATCATCCCTAGGGAGCTTGTTCCTGTAGTTAATCAAGATCCCTCAGAATAGGAGTCCTGCAGCCAGCAGATCAGGTGTTTGCACTCAGTTTGATGTCACCTACAAACTTGATAAGTCCATTATCCAGGTTTTAGATGAAGATAGAAAAGTGCATTGACTTCAGTATCAGACTAGAAAGAACTCCACTCGTATTTGGACAACTGTTAGGCTTTCAACTTAAATACTGACCACCAAGCTAATGAAACGGATAAATTTTTCATTCACTTGGGAGTGCCCTTCCAGCAAATACTGCAGAAGTTGAAGTCTTCCATGCTTTAGATGCTTTAGCAGCAGATAACTTACCGAGGTATGGATGTCTGTTGTGTCTCGCTTTTTGACAGCTCCTTTGATTTTGACCCAGAAGCTCTTGACAGACCCACTGGCTGGTCCACAGACTTTTGCATGGAGGCTTGGCATAAACTGTCCCATCCTGTTCCCATGTATATAAATACATATAAAGTGTATTTCTATGGCAATACTATGGCATGATGTGATTTGAAGAATAATAAAGTTATTCATCAGGTTTCAATTTGGTAGTTTATTGAATTATCAATTTTAACAGTGGTTATTGACTTAAGTCATTAAGAAATTTTTAACATTAAAGTGACTTGTTTAGTGGTAGAATTTTTTCGGAGTATACAACATGAACTGCTGAGAAGGATGGACAAGGTATGAAAATATAATACAGATCTGCTCACCTTCATTTTTGAATAAAAAATATGATTTATTCTGTCAAGTCATATTTGAAGTAATCAAAACTGATTTTAAAAGTTGTGTGACAGTAACCAGAAACAGAAGTCTCTATTTTATAATTACAGACATTTTTGTTGCTCCTGAAAGAAATCAGAAGAAAATAAAAAACAAAAAATAAAAAAACAACAACAAAGAGTTTGAGGAAATCATAGGTAACATCATCACACACAGAGGTTTCAACAGCAGGAAACCTATTTGGCTTGCTCCATATATCATTGTTTTTTGGGGATTAGTCATTAGTGTTCATAAATTCTTCACTCAGAATTTGGCAATCCTCAAGTCTTTCTTCTGGATTTAATGTTATATCAATTGAAAACATTTCTTTTACATTCTTTATATGGCCATTTACATGATGCTTGAAAAGCATTTGAAGTGCATAACTGGACATCTTTATTTGAGAGAAAATTCTAGCTTTATTCTGTGGTTAATGATCAAATGTCCCTCCTCACTGATAGATGAGCAGGTCTTATAAAAATCATACAGGAATGATTTTTTGAAGGATATGTAGTTATTGGAGAAAATTGCTTTATTCTATTAAGTATAATGAAGGAAGAGAAAGGGTAATATAACTGTTGATCCAACAAAATGATAAATGCTGAAAGTGGGGAAAGAAATGAAACTATTTAAATTAAAGGGCAATGCTGTCACAAGAAAAAAAAAAATGAATATGAGCTAGCCAAGAGGCAAAGAAATACTTAAAGCCATTAAAGCAGAGTGGTCCAACACATCTTTCTGTTCAGAATTGCAGGGATAAAAATCTTGAGTTTTAAGAATGGAATTTGACTCCTTATATAAAAGATTAAAGGACAGAGTTACCTGTTGTGATCAAGGAAATTTCAGTTATTTCTGCTGGAAATCTGTGGGAGGCAATCAATCATAGCAATGCAATGCAGAATAGTTACCAACCACTGTATTATTTTAAATCACTAATCAATTTGGACAAAATGTAGACAGCAAGAAGGCTGATGAAGACAGCCGTGTCAAATTATTTAATATTAATAAAACCAAAGTGAGTTTGTTATTTGTCAAAGCTGGTTTGAAGACAATCAGAGGTCATCCTTAATCTTATTTTCCATCTCAGGGCTTTTGATAAATATATGTTGCTTTCTGATTTAAAATCAGATGGAATTTCAGTTTTACTTTTTCTGATGGAAAATGATATTACTAGTGATACGAAGAATAAATGATTCCAAAAAAAAAAGCAGGGATGCACAAATACTTTAATATGTACAGAGAAATTAAAGTATTATCTCAAAATATCTTCCTTCATATACCCAGAATTAGATTACAAATGTGTCTATACTACATAAGGGTGCTAAATGTCTGAAACAGGAGGAAAAGCCTCAGAGGCTCACCAGTGGTTCACTGTTGTCAGTTTTTAGAAAGCCTATGAATCTGTCACAGCACTGACAACCTCCATTCCCTCCCATTATGGCCATCTCTTACTGAAATTGAAATGCAATACATTTCCATAAGTGAGAGGAGATGACTACCTGTTATCATATCTTACTTCAGACAGTGGTGAGCTCACTGCAGTTTGAATTAACCAAGTACTAAACTTCTTGAATTTTACAATTATGTTGAGCTTTCTCAACCTTAAGAAAAAAATAGGAAATTGGCTTAGGATACATTTCTACACAAATAAAATCTTTTTTAATTGTTAAGGACTACGAACACATGGGCCAGTATCAAGTTTTAAGATGCGACTGCTTATGAGTAAAGCTAACTGCACAGATATTACACGGTAATGTAATGAGCTTGCAGCTTGCTGCTGAAAACAAAACACAGTCATGTGTTACAAGAAGCTCCAACTATTTACTGCTGTACTTCTACTGTCATAAAGTTGGTACAGAAGTCTTTACGCACTAGCAAGGTGTAAAAGAGAGGTACAGCTTTCTCTAGGACCAAAAATAATTTGTGGCCAATTCCTTTAAAAATCCTAAGATAATTCGGTAGAGTAGTTTTTCCGTTACAAATCATAGCCTGTGCAGTGGATCCACAAAAATTACAAATCTGTTACAGAATGTGTTTTCTAGCTAAAATCCAGCTCTTAGGGTCCCTTGGGCAAACCAAGATGGCACTCAACACATTTAAGTGAAAAAAAAAATAAAATAAAAATAAAGCATAGACAAAAATAATTAACGCAGACAGTGAAGAAAGATCACCAGTGGGAAATGGAAAACAATTTCCTTTTAAATACAGATAAGGGATAACCATTGTGCTGCTGATGAACAGTCCCAGATACACGGACTAGTATCTCCTTATTTGCTTAACTACTCAAATTATTATCTTAAGGTATTTATGATGCTATTTTAGTAACACCTTCTGAATTCACAATAACACAAGATTGAAAGGACCTCTTGACTCTTGGAAACCCATGCCCTGTTACCTGAGGCAATTACTGTGGGTAATCCTTTTATGAAGTGATCAAAGTCCCCTTAAAAACTAATTTTGATTTCAAAGACTTCTTCTAGAACTGATTCTGGACAGCTGTTCCAGAACCTCACTTCTTTGATAAAGTAGTACATTTTCAATTCAGTTTTTCTAGCCATTTTACACATATCTGTTCCTGTGCTATCAGGGAATTTCTCTTTCCTCCTGGTACTCACTTTATTTACATATTAAGAGGAGAAACAATCTTACGCTTTTTTTTTTCCCTGATCAGCCAGAGAAAGTTATTCTAATTGTATATTTTGGAAGCTCTTCCTTGTGCCCCTTTCATTTCGAATTTATCAGTATTGCACTCAATGAATGAGTATGTTCCCCATATTCTAAACACAACTGCCTTGCACAACGGTAATTTATCGAAACCTCATATCGATTTTACAATTTCATATGGGTTTTCCTGCATGTTTTTTCTGAATTGTGTTTCCAATTATTTGGAATTCCCAAATCACATCTCTGATTTTTATTTATTTATTTATTTTTAATCTCTTTTAACTGTGCCACAACCTTCATTTTCACATGCTCCTGGTTGCACTCTGTCCTTTGATTTCTCAACAAGAAGTGAAATATGTGTTCCATTTTGGGAAGCAGATAAAGCATGTTCTTCTACCTAATGCATTCTGTAAATCTTTCCCAGTACACAGAGTGCACTGTACACAAAATGTAGTGGGTACACAGCTCATCTTCAATTGGGTCAAGAGAACACTTTTGTCCAGGGTACTGCATAGCCAGCTGATGGCAGTACTCTCCTGACCAGAAGAACAAACCACTCAAGCTGAAGAGGACATGGATGCCAAATGTCCCCCTTTTGTAGCAAAAGCATTGACATTTTAGACTAACCAGCAAAAGGCCACACCTTGATGTTTCCATTCTCAAGATGAATATGATCATGATATGATGTTTTAAGAATATTTAGTTTTATTCACTTTAGTGTAAGTTAGAGATGTCCTCGGTGATGAGGAAGGGACATGGGTATTTTTAAGAGGCAGAACTCAGATATACTCTTCTTCAGCTGCCTAATTTGTATTGCTGTGAGTTCTAGTATGGAACTTTACCTTCATTTAGCTTATTTTCAGGGATCTAATGTGGTCTCATAAACTTTGGGAATTCAGAGATGGACACATAGCACATAGGCATCATAATACCCTACAAGACACTATGCTGAATGTCAGAATCTTCATAGCAGAAATGATAGAATGTAACTGCTCAGAATAAGACGGAAGGCCTCTTGCTACAAACTCTCAAAATTATTTTCCTGTTTTTTCCTGTTATTGATCTGATTGATAATATCACAGAATCACAGAATGGCCCGGGTTGGAAGGGACCTCAGGGATCATGAATCTCCAACCGCCCTGCCACATGCAGGGCCACCAACCTCCACATTTAATACCAGGCCAGGCTGCCCAGGGCCCCATCCAATCTGGCCTTAAACACCTCCAGGAATGGGGCATCCACAACCTCTCTGGGCAGCCTGTTCCAGTACCTCACCACTCTCTCTGTAAAGAATTTCCCCCTGACATCCAACCTCAATCTTCCTTCCCTCAACTTAAAACCATTTCCCCTTGTCCTGCTGTTATCTACCCTTTCAAAGAGTTGATTCCCCTCCTGTTTGTAGGCTCCCTTTAGGTACTGAAAGGCTGCAATGAGGTCACCCCACAGCCTTCTTTTCTCCAGGCTGAACAAGCCCAGCTCCCTCAGCCTGTCCTCATAGGGGAGATGCTCCAGTCCCCTGATCATCTTTGTGGCCCTCCTCTGGACCCTCTCCAACAGTTCTCTGTCTTTCTTGTACCGGGGGCTCCAGACCTGGACACAGTACTCCAGATAGGGCCTCACAAGAGCAGAGTAGAGGGGGACAATCACATCCTGATCCCTCCTGGCCACCCCTCTTTTGATGGAGCCCAGGATATCATTTGCTTTCTGAGCTTTCCGAGCTTGGAATAGCAGATATACAACCAATAGCGCCAGACTGCCTTTCTCCTTCTCTTTGCTCTCACAAATACTTTGTGCATAACTTCCAGTTGACTCACTGTAAATCAGTGTGGAATAAGTATGTTGCCAATTTTAATATTATGTCCAGAACAATATTTTGATTTGAATTTTGATTCTGTTAATAAAATAGTGAAGTTCTATTAAGCCTACTATACTGGTAGTAGAAAATTTACAGTGAATTTACATTTCAGGACATTTTAAAAAATCATTAATAGAAGAAACCTTTTCATTACTTTCTTACCCACTTTTCTCCCTAATTTCTTTTTGCTTTTTTTCCTAAAACATGAATCTTCTAAAGTGTCTGTTCACATGTGATTGACACAAAGTAAAGAATATAATTTTGTTTCCAAAAGCAAAAACCCGAACTGCCTCATTTTAATAAAACCATCACAACTTATGAGAGAATCAAAGGATCAAGACTTTGCTGCATATTCTGAGACATATTGGCTTGCCATAAATTACATGTGATCCATATCCTTGGATGGTGTAAACTGCCAGGCCTCCTCCAGTAGTAAAAAGATAACTATACCAGATGAAGATCTGGTGTTTGATAGCTAATGGTGAGGGCAGTGTCTATTTGACATGCAAGTATGAACAATCAGATTTGTCCTAAGGGAGGTTCATGCACTTCTTTTGTTTCCCACTGACAAATTCTTCTGAGATTCTAATTTGGGTTCTGAGACAATAATTTATAACTTAAATACTGCTGAAGATAAGGGGCCTACATTTTTTATGTATAACTCCTTCTTGGAGATAATTTAATTTCCAAAGCAGTAATAATGGCATCTCCAATAATGATGTGTTCAGGGAATACAGCCCATGATAAAAAATCACCAGATAAGAATGACATTAGAACATCCTTCCAGATTATGTGGTGTTCATGTACAACTAGAGGAAATTTTGATGGGTGAAAATGAAGCTATACTTTGCAGTACTCAACATATATATCTAAAGAACACCTCAAAATATTTAGTCAGAGGAAAATCTCTTTTTCTTCCAGAATCTAAACTGCTGTCCTCATCCAAATTATCCAAAATTTTATTCATGTTTCTGTTAAGTTTCTATTTATATACCGTGTTATCTTGTAGAAAGAAGCTCTCTGCTGTAGTACAGATGCAAAGGCACAAAGTAAAACAAACTCTGCCATGAAGAGCTTACTATTTAAATTGCTCGGGAAGAAAAAGAGACTTTCACTATGGAAACAGCATAGACAGATTAAACAGCTTGCTCCAGGTAGTTCCTGAATAACAGTTCAGTGCCTTAAGCAAGAGACCATTCTTTTGTTCCATTTTGGTTGAGGTATTTGTAAAATGAAGGCGTAGCTTTATTCTTTTTCTACTCTTCTTCTTTGAAACAATCTACACAAAACCAGAAAAGCAGAATAGTTTCAAAAGCACTCACATTAGGTGTTTTAAAATGAGTCAGGCTTGGAAGGGCAAAGATGCTCTGAAGTGGCTTTCAAGCTCTTCTTAACCAACATATCAAATAATATCTTCTCGTGGAGAATAGTAACTCCTTCCTTTAGCTGTTGCCCAAATCCACAGGTAGATAAATGATAACAGCTCTTCATTTTCCAACAGAATAAAATAAAAAAGGCTTGGAAGCTTAAAATATACTTAGGAATACTTCAACCACATCAGATTTAAATGTCTAACTAAAGGCTTGCACCTCTGTTTTTTCAGAGTCTAGAAACAAATTATTGTTAGGTTTAAGTTCTTAGAAATACAGACATTCTCAGAACATACAGGAAAGTAAAGTATCTTGGATCATACAGAAAAAGCAGTGGTGGTCAACCCTATTGTTTCCATTGGCAAAAGAAATATCAACTTTTTCACTCCAGTTTGCTGTCCATCTCAGGATGTTCTAATCTGTGAGCCTACCCCATAATAGGTAAATGAGCAGTCTTATTTTTTTATTATTAAAGAAAATATCTGATGGACCCAGATGTCCCTGCCAATCTCAACAACTGTGTGATTTTGTAGTAGTTATGTTACTCTGGTAGTGGGAGAATACAGGTTTGAATTCCTCACCTAAGGAGTGAATAAAATCCGAGACTCCTTGGTATGTACTGATGGCAGTCTCTAAGACACTATATTGCACATCACATGTCCAGTTTTCTCTACAGAAAGCACTACTCACTTACATGTAATAAAAATTCTTGCTGTACCCATTGGAGCAATTTTCTGCACTTTTTGGACCCAAGTGGATGCACGTCTGTAAAGGAGAAGCCCGTATCTTCGTGAAGATTTTACACAGGCTCTTTTTAAACTTAAATATGTTAAGTTGAAATATTTTGGCATGAAGCCATATGGAGAAATCAATTATGTAGTATCAATTGTCCTAAATCAATTATGTAGTATCAATTTTAGTAGCTGGCACCCAAAAGAAGAGCAGTGGTACTGAATTGCATCCCAAGAGCAAATCTGTTCTGCTAACTTCTTAAAAGTGGGTCAGGTTTCAGATGAGAGGACCTGCTGCTGCCAGCTGAGTCATTTTCTTCTAGGTTCAAATGAAGGAATATTTTCTCTTTTCACAAAACAGGTGTGAAATCTATGAAGTGCTGGGGAACAGCTGGGAAAACACATGGATCAAGTGCAGATATTGTGGTAGGCTTCCTCTAAGGAAAAAGACCAGTCACACTGATTGCACTTGCTTGCTCTCTCCAGGAATACGCCGTTAAGATCCAGTGAGGTCTGCAGTGAATAAGTGCACAGCTACACATCATCAGTGCTAAAGGGTTTCCTGCCAAATTGCAGAGGAGACAGGCAACCTTTTGTGTTAGCACAACCAGTCAAGGCACTTTCTCACTCACTATAGCAACTGTCACTGTGAGAGTGATGACAGTGGGAACTGAACTGCCACAAGTGAAACTGAATCAGCTCCTCTGGAAGGAGAGCAGCATTCCTAGCATACTTCCAGGGCCTCAGGCCAGCAAGGAAAAAGATCTTTTATCTCAATCCTTCTCCTTTTGGCTACAGAACTGGCCGCACTGGTAAGTTAAGTCCTCTCCTTGTCCACAAGTCGTTTTGATACCTTGATGTTATCCACCTCCTTTTCTTCTCCAACAACCATTTTAGGAAAACTTTCTTGCTTGAAAGTTTTCTGGAGAAAAACAAAACAAAACAAAACAAAGATGCAAAATAAATAGTTTAAAATTCATGTAGACATTTCCTGCCTCCATGCAAAGGATACAGAATAATATGATTCTTCATTTTTTGCCTTTAGTTTGGATATGTTCCCTCCTGAACACAGATTTGTTTGTGTAGCAATAGTGAAAATGTTGACCTGAGAAAAAAGAATCACAGAATCACAGAATTGTAGGGGCTGGAAGGGATCTCTGGAGATCATAATGTCCAACCATCTGCTAAAGCAAGTTCCCTACAGCAGGCTGCACAAGAAAGCCTCCAAATGGGTCTTGAATATCTCCAGAGGAGGAGACTCCACAACTTGTCAGGGCAGCCTGTTCTAGTGTTCAGTCACTCTGACAGTAAAGAAGCTCTTCTTTATGTTTATATGGAACACCATATATTTCTGTTTCTGCCTGTTGCCCCTTGTTCTATCACTGTGCAGCACTGAAGGGTCGGCTCACATCAACTTGACTTGATTCCCCTCTCAGCCTTCTCTTCTCCAGACTGAACAGTCCCAGGTCTCTCAGCTTTTCCTTGTAAGGGAGATGCTCCAGGTCCTTGATCTCGTTTGTGACCTTCTGCTGGACTCTCTAGGAAATCCCTGTACTGTTTTAATTAGGAGCCCAGGAATGGACACAGTACTCCAGAAGTGGCTTCACCAGGGCAGAGCAGAGGGGGAGGATCACCACCCTTGACCTACTCACCACACACCTTTTAATGCACCCCATATTTATTTTCTTTCAACGCTTCCTTTTTCACTTCCTCCCTCTCTTCAATCCTGCTCCAAGATCTAAGTTCTGAATCACTGAAAATTCTTACATAGCCAAAGATTATTGGAAAGATTCATTCAGTATTTTCTTCACCTTCAGTTATATGTTTTAAATGTTCTTAACATTTAATATACCTGAATAAAAAGCTCTTAAAAATAAACAGATCTCACAGACAATGCTTGTCATGAATTAACTTGGCCTATCAGGTTCTCAGAAGTAGTTTCACAGCTTATTCCCTGAGCCTTCTCTTGACATATACAATACAATATCCCTGTGAGATACCCTGAAAGTGTAAGGACATCCGAAGGGAGATTTTCAGCTAGACTGAAACCCATAAGAAAATATCTTTTATTGTGTTCTTGTGAACAGAAAACTAGCATGGGAAAGACTGAGGTCCAGCATGACCCCAGCAACATGAATAATGAATAAAATTTTCCCTCATCTTTAATTGATAGGAAAGAGGGGAAGGAACCATCAGTTTAAACCTAACTTCTCTCTTTCTCCGGTATCAGCAGCAACTAGCAGATTCACGAGGATTTTTAAGCAGTTTGAAGGATATGATGTGTCCTTGTAAGCAGAGGGTATATTCAGCTGGAGGTCAGAAGACTCTGAAGGCATATTTAGGAGAACCAACCAGTACTGTGCATGGAGAAGGGCTGCCTACTCTGTCCACTCTACACCAGGGCTTCCAGCAGCTGTTGTGTGGGAATCAGACTGTGAATTAGAGATTCCGTAACAACATAAATAGATGTGAGCTCCTTGTACATTATTTTCTTTCTGTTCTCTGTTTTCAGTCTAGTTCTTTCCAATGAACTCAAGTATGCTTCAGTGCAGGGAAGAACCACTTAAGAAAATAATGAAAAGAAAAAGTTTTATTATTTATCATTTCCCATAATGGGATATGAGTATTCTTGAGACAGATTTGTGAAGGTAAACGCTGTTTCCAGTACCCCCTAGCAGACAGGTTACACCTCTTGGTTTTAGTTTTGCACAGACAGGAAAAAGAGATGCCAGCTGATGTTGGCAGCTTGTGATTCAAAAGCTGCTTGTTCCATTTCCATGAGTGTATGCCTTCTTTGCTCTATCTCTGAAACAGCAGTAATAAAATCTCCTGTATATATCCTTGGGTAGCAGCAATACACAGGATGCAAACAATAACCAGAGAAGTCCTGTTTCAAAACTCCATTCTTTGCTTCTTCTCACATTACCTGATTTCTGTCCTTATTTTTCACCTATGGCAAACTTTACTGAGTGTAATTGTCCTTGACTGATTTAACATTATATCCAAACACCTCGTATCAATCAGTGATCTCTGTCTCTACTGCTCTCTCTCTCCTTCTATTAATCACAATATCAGATAATTGAACGTAGAAAACTTAAAGCTTCCACATTTCTGGCTGAAAAGTTATCCACTTTGTACTCCTTGCAATGCTTGCCAGGAATGATGGTAGAACAAGCTGTGAATTACACTTGTCTGAGAGATAATAGGACACTTAATTAGGTTGGAATGATTCTGGAAATAACCTCATTTGTGTAGCAAAAAAAGGTAGAGCAACACTTGGAAGAACACAACCATAAATTATTACATTAGAAGTGCTTTTGAGTCACTGTTAATTACTTCTGCATGTTTTCAGCTCTTTTAGTTAGTATGCTGGTGTTAAAATATCTTTATAGATCCAGCTTTTGATCTTCATGTTTGACCAATGGTGTTAGAGACTTCACTTTTAGCTCAGAATACAATCTCATAGATAAGGTATAGTGAGATAAGACACCTTATAAATTTGCTATTCATTAGCTATTCTGCGGTGAATGACTTCACACTCTTTCCCAAATTCAATACAAAGAAGTTACCTCTTGATGAAAGTACCATAAGCTGCATCATATTTCCTTAGAGTAAGACTTCAAATGGACAGATAATATTAAGAAAAAGGTGAATTCACTGCTATCTCTTTGTGGATCCAGTGCTTTCTGTTTACATTCCAGGGCTTTGAGTCAACTCTAACCTGCCTCTCCTTATTTCTGGATGAGAGAAATATTGGATGAGAAAAGAAATACAATTCTTTTTTTGGAAAATAACTAGAAACTCTTCCTGGAGTTGGAAAGCTTGTGTCTACCTTACCTGAGAAATACCGGTTTGCACAGTAACATGTTGTCAGAACTGTGGTCACCGGTACCTTCCCTCCCACCCCAACACATGAACAAGATCCTTCAAATTACATCAAACTAGTGAATTGCTGGAGCTTGCTATGTGAAAAATATTCAACTCCTGAACATGATTTTTTTTTTTTTTTTTTGCTACAAAATAGCCTGAATTTGAGGACTTTGTGTGAGTGAAATTCAAAGGCATAAAGGAAACCGAAAGAGATGGTACTGTGGCTGGTTATTAGGATTCCTTTAGAAAGATTTATCTGATGATGCCAGATTTTAAAATAATGTTGGTTGTTTTTTGCTTGTTCATTTGTTTGTTTTTCTCAATTATAATTTTAAATCAATCATGAAGGATTTTCAGTTTTAATAGATTTCTCTAGCACTAAAATGTTAACTTTAGAAAAGAAGGTAATGCTACTTCAACATTTTTGGATTTTTGTTCCTTCTCAGGAGAACTCAAAAAAATATTATGCTGACTACCTTCAATTGGATTTCAAACATATTTTCTCTTTTTTGATATTTCCAAATAAAAAAAACATAGCACTTTTCAGCTCTTTTTTTTTTTTTTTTTTTTTTCCTTTCTGTTTCAGTTTTGAGTGGATACTGGTGTAAAATATAACTTTCTTCTCCCTCAAAAACCTCTAATTAAATTTTATTATGTATGCTTAATTTATAGTGGAGCAAAAGAGCAATGAAAAAGTAGTCTTGTCTACAGAGAGAGAATATCTGTTCCATTGTTGCCTGATCTTTATGCCTTAAAGAAGAGGGGCCTCTAGTATGTTCCTTCACATGAAGCAGCACTTGAGTAGGGAGACAGTGGGGAAATTGACCACCCAACTAGAGGTAGATGATAGTGCAGAAATTCAAAGAACTGTAATAACCACAACAACAACAACAAATGATTGTTAATGCTCAGAAAGTTTTCTAATCTCTTGATGGTCTTGATTTTTATGTCAGTTACACCAAGGAATGAATTAACTCAAATTAATCCATTCCTGATGTTGTAAAATGCTATGATATGTTAGCTATTCTTAGTGAATTGCAGTAATTAGTGAGTTTTGGTAATTCATTGTGTACTGCTAAAACAATGGCATAATGGCCATGATTATTTCAGCTTTTTGTGTTGTAGGTAGAAATAGTTTACCTTGTAAGAGGTCATATACTAGATATTTAATGATTTATTAATATTAACATTTCACTATTATCACCTTTAGAAAATAAACCAAGAAAAAAGATTAATCATTTAACCTATATAGTCCAGCTGCACTGTGTATTTGGCTAGGAAGGAAAGGCAAATGTAACTTCAGATATACGTGCTCAAAAGACTGAGAAAAGTCAGTGGAGAGCCCTAATGACTTCTGATGTTTAAATCACAATCTAAACGAACTCTCAAGTTTTCCTGGTGTATCATATCTATACCATCTCTCTTCCAGGCTGCCTTTTCTCTTGCTTTTCAGTCCTAAAGGCATCTCCATGATGCAACAAGTAGAAACACAGTGGTTTTTGTTACTGTTCTGCTTTCATGAGTTTGTTAAAGGATGAAGGTGAAGCAAAAGTTATTGAGAACTTGCTTTTGTGCTGGCTTTGTTTTGTGGAGGATTTTAAGAATCATAGTTTTGAACTTCTATGTTAAAATTACAGTTCAAAATTGTGTCTGCAAGACTGCGTGTATGGAATAGCAGAAATCACTTCAGTTAGTAGAGCAACAGTTATTCAGCAGTGCTCATTGTGAAGCATGCAGGCACCTGGTGGTTTTCATGGGAATGCTCAAAACGTTGTACAGCTGCTCCACACAGCCAGTGCATGTATTAAGATCTAGAAAGAGGAGAAATAGAGACATAATAATTATTTACTGCTGTTTTGAGAAATCAATATGCTGGCAACATGCTTGATTATATTTCATCACAGGTTGCCTGATACTATGTCATTTGGCATTTATTTCCTTAGTGCAAAAGTGAATTGCAAAAATGGGAAATGGAATCCCAGAATGAGGTTGCTTTGTAAGGTATAATGAAAAAAAGTGAAGCTGTTCTTACGCCAGCAAGCTTGTAGTCTAAAAGATGAAAGTGAAAAAAAAAACCCAACAAACAAAACAACAACAAACAAACCAGAAAAACATTGTCTAAAGGCTCTCAAGGCAAATATGTAGCAGAGCTGTTTCCTGAATGCTGCCATGTTGAATTTATTTTTTCACTTTTGCTTCAGATTTAAAATAAAAAATTACAGCTTGAAGATTTATCAAAAGGCTGAAAACACTGCTGTGATAGTTATCTTGCAGAAAGGAAAATAAAGGGAACAAATGCCAAAGTATCTGATGCTGGACTACAAGTCGACAAAATCATACATGAAGTGTCATACAGGAGAGGAAGACATTTTTAGAACAAATGGGATATTAAGCTTAAAGTTGGTTTATCCATCGAAGGTGAGCTATAGAGGTGCTTCATGTTGGAGAAGATGTAAATAAATTCAAAGCTCTGGCAATACAAAAAGATGAAAATTGTATGTAAAATATGAACTTTATATATATGTATATATACATATATATATATACATATATATAAAAATAAGATGATGGAAAATGGAAAATAAAGGAATTAAAAAGGGTCATCTAACAAATCTCTCTGCTAAAATGAGTAAGAATTGCACCTGTACCTCACTTTCCTTACTGCGTTCTCCTAGCTTCCAATAGTTTATTGGCTCTGTGGGTTCCCTCAACCAACTTGTTTATTCCATTCCTCTGTGCAACAACTTCCAATGTAATTGAAGACTAATAGAAGAAAAAATAAGCATGTCCCTTTTTCTTTTTTCCCCACAATGGACAGCCTTTATTTCATTATTTTTCTCATGAACAAAAAAGGTGGTTGCATCTTTAAAGATATTTAAAGAATATCACCAAGTATTAAGCTTACTGATTAACTAGAGCTCTCACAGAAGAAATAATTGAGTAATAAAACAGGTCTTTTACAAAAATACAAAATCAAATAAAAAAAGCACAACTGCAACAACAAAATATTATTTGTTTCTATTTTAGAAATGATAAACATCCTAGATGCAGTTTCATAGAATCACAGAATCACAGAAACGTTTCAGTTGGAAGGGGCCCTTAAAGGCCATCTAGTCCAACTCCCCTGTAACAGATAGGGAAACCTACAGCTCTATCAGGTGCTCAGAACCCCATCCAGCCTGATCTTGTAAAATGTCTACAGTTTCCTAAACAAGAATTCACAACTTAAAGTGTGAAACTACCTTCAGTTTTTGCCTTGGTACTTATAAAACAGATAAATAACATATACGAAAGAACAGTGTAGAAAGCTTCATTAATGCAATTCTGCAATTAATTTTATTCAGCAGACTGTTTTCCTAAGAGGACATACTAAAGCTGCGGGTAGGACCATGGGAAAGTAGATGGAACCATCTCCTATCACAATCATCACTTTCTAGGTAGAGGCATTAATGGAGATCTTTGAAAATATTCATACAAATTCATCATTGGAAGGCTGACATTTCTAGAGTCTGCTAGTGAGTTTTAATGGCACTTCAGAGCATGTGCTGAAGCAGGAATGAGGAATGGACTGCTTATGAGCTTGGGACAAAATAGAGCAAGTCTAAGAGTATCAAAGAAGAAAACTTCTAAAATGCTGGTGGAAATTCCCTCAGATCCTACACAAAAACAGACCTTGAAGATGGAAGAACACTACTAGATCGAGGCAACTGTGAGCTGAAAATCTATTGTGAATGCTCAGTCCCCCATAGAGACTTGTGTATGTTTGTATTTTGAGCTATTTTTGCCAAATTCAGTTTAATTTTCCAAAGTTAACTCTGTATATTGGCATTAAGATACTATACTTGAAAACAAACGTACTCTTTATTTTTCCATACATTTTAGACTGAATGCTTCCTAGTTCATAGTGGGGAAAAGACAGATTGAAATGCATATCCATAAAGCTGTGCTTAGAGACTATAGGAAAGATACACAACTTCTTTTAGCTACAGATTTATCTTATGTAGTTACAGGAGAGTAAGGATAGGATATACTTGCTTGTATGTAAATAAACATGGATAATCTTTTGGCTCAGCAGATGCTGTAACAGGAGAACTAAATGTAACTTAAAGCATTTACTTGTTTAAGTTGCTAATAACAATATTTTTAAAACAATTAAAATCTTCACTAAAATACTTTCAATTTTCTAGTTTAAATGGGTAAATGATTCCATATAGGTCCAAAAAGATACAGCAATTGCCAGTAGGACTTTTTACAGAAGGAGTTTCTCATATCCCCATAGAGGACTGTCAGTATCAGCATGGAAGTAAAGCAAATTATTTTAAAAGACTTGGAAAATTGCCTGAGTTAAAAATATGAAAATACAATTAAAACAAAACAAAACAAAAAAACAACAATAATAATATAAGTTTACAATATTATCTAAATAGATCAACATACAATCATTAAATTAAGTAATGTTTTTCAAGACTGAACCATAGCTAAAATGATAAATTGTATTATGACTGATGTAGTTCCTTGCACTATCATCAGTATATTAGCTTTTCTTCTACCTGAGAATGCTATGAAGAAAATGATATGCCTTTTTTCTGTGCAGCATGTGGCGCCTAAAACCATAAAAATACAAAAACGCTCTTGATAGCTTTTTAGTGGTCTCCTGATGTAGGAGCTATGCAACTACATCAGGATTGTGTTGATCAGGAAAGTAAACTGCAGTCAAATGGTTTGAATCAGTGACAGTGTCATTTTTTTTCTCTGGCACCAATGACACTGAATAACACCAGTGCTCTGAGTTTTTCTGCTTGAGATACTTGGTTTCTATAGCTAAAGGTAGAAATAGCCTTGCAGTTCTGCCAGCTCAGCTAGAGCACAGCTGGCATGAGTGACTGGCTGGAGTAAAAATATGTTCTCTGACAGGGTCTCCAAAATGCAATGTAGATAAACTCTGGATTTCACAATTTTGTGTTAACCAAACCAGCTGTTCTCCTGGATATCTGTATTAATGTCTTTGGAGATGAAAAGTATTTTGGAGAGGGAAAATTCCTCAAGATGGAGAAGGACAGTTGCTTATGATCCTGACAGAACTGGAATCCCTGGGAGAATACACACATTGTGTTTGCTATGTAGTCAGAACCTCTGGACAAGTAGTCCTGTTGAGTGAAGTATTTGCCATCATATATGTGACCTCTTCCACAACAGAAAGCTTTTAAAATGGAAACAAAAACAAAACAGTCACTTATTTGGACAGGACTTGTGCCATAGGGATGCAAATTTTAAGAAAGAAACAAAATTGTATCATCATCATTCATCGCAGAATCCTGCCTGCCAGATCAGCCCAACCTGATTCTTCTGTTGTTTTGTACAGTTGATATAGAGTATTAGAAGGGATGAAAAAAGAAGCCTCCAGCAGATGTTGCTGGAAAGAAAGCTCCTTCTGGCTTAGCAAAGCATCGGCTAATTCTTTTGGCTTTGCAAGCAAAACTGTAGATCACAAAGGTCCCAACTTAAAACTTGTTCATATCAATGAGCAGAATACTAACATAGTAAATCCAGCCAAGGAACAGAATCTCTGCTAATTGCTTAAATTCATTCTTTGTGTAACTACCAAATGAGCACAGAAGAAGTATAGATTCATTTTATTTTAAGAGCAACTCTTCCATTAATAATTTTATTTTCTTCATTCCTCCAGTTTCTTTCCATTTTTGTGCATGGCTTCATGTCTATTTTCTATTTCCTGACAAAAAAAGGTGATTGCAAGTGCTGTAAAAAATTCTGTCTTATGTATCATCAACTAGCATGTTTTCCCTACTTTTACTAAGCATTCTGGAACCTTTGCAACTTAACTTATTCTGCAATGTATTATTCAGAAATTATTTTGGATGTATTGTTTTTATCCTGTTATTCTGCAATTTCTCTTCATCTACTGGCTTTCATATTCTTTAAATATTTAGTAATTGCTGTTTGTGTTCAGTTTTTTCATGTTGCTTGTGATTTTGTACATCTTTCTCATGCTCCTTATCACCTCTTTTCCAAACTAAAGAAGCTTAGCATTTAATTTCTTCTCACTCTCAAGTAGTGCTGCTGATCTGAGAGTAAAGACACTCTCACCAGATTAGAAGGAATTTCAGTTAGTTTGTCATTAGATTATTTGTGGGCAAAAAGTTTCAGCAAGCTCATGAGTAAATACAAGAACAGTTGATTGTTTTTCCTGTAGATACTTTAGAGTTCTCTCCCTCGATGTACCTAACTTATTCTGCTCTCAGTGAACCGCTTTCATTTTTCCGTCTATAAAACATCACTTAATTCAAAATACACTTAATTGTATTAGAAAAAGTGACATAGACAGAAGTATTTCATTTTAAGTTGAAATGGGTAACTATGTGTGGATATTTCTTGTTAGTTCCTGTAGACTGCAGTGTAAAGGTTTGTTCTTAGACAATTGCCAATCATGGTTTTTCCAATTATCTGAAAGAAAATCATCAATCATTGCTGACAATTCAGAAAATGACATTGAATTATCACTATCTAGTGATGTGAGTCACTGTACTAGTTAATGAGAGTGCAGTCAAGCATATTTCCTAACACAATACTAACAAATGGAAGATCCATGTTAAAAGAGAAAAGAATGGTGTCATTATTGCAAAATATGAAATTGTGTCTTCATGGACAGTGATTCAGATAATGCATCACAAATCACCTAAGTTACCAAATCAGCATGAACATCCAGTCCAATAATATAGCTAGGAAAATCACCTTAGACCTTGTCTTGTATGAATTATTCAAGACTTGGAAAAATATGTTTGTTGGTTAAAGAGTTAAGGAGTTTAGTCTATTTACTTTATAGAATAGTAAGTTAACAAGTGAAATAGTGATTTCATATCATCACTAATCATGTAATCACAAGGAAAAGAGACACTGAAGACTCTAATCTTACAAAGACATAAAACCACAAAATAAATGAAAATAATGCTTTCACCAAAAGGAGAGCAATCGGGATGATTTCCCCAGTGGATTATCTATTTCTTTAAGGCTTTCTAGCTAAATCACATCTTCTAGAAAAAGTTCTTCAATTAATAAATAAACAAAAAAACAACCAAATAAATAAATAAGGTCTTTGTTTAGAAAAGGGTGGATGTTCCTCTTTGTTTCATTTTGCAACATACTAGTCTGAGTCATTAAGATGGTTCCCTTAAATGATGCAGAAATGATTGTTCTGATCCAACCTTAATTTTACATTTCTACCTTCTAATTAATATCAATACTAGTACCAAAAACTATGACACCACATCAGCTGATTGTGTATGACAGTAGTTAAATGAGAAATTCAAATCCACTTTCTCACTTGGAAGGTATTATTTTTCCCCTACGGAATAATATTGGATTAGATTTGGTGTTTTAAAGTCAGTCTGCTGAGATTATTTTACTTACTTCATAATTTTCAATTTCAAAAGCCTTCCATCTTGGTCATATTTCACTCAGAAAAAAAGTCTTTTCTTATCTAAAGACTATCAACATTTCACATCTAAATTTTCCCCCAACTACCCATTCACAACCCCAACACAAGCAATTCTTCGTTTCCACAGTTGCTTCACACTTTTCTTCTTTTCCCTTTGCCCTCACTCAGAAATACCAAAAGAAGTTCAGAAGAACATCAAGCATTCATGCACATCAGCACATTACTTTACCACTGACATGCCAAGCCAGATCAAACATTCCTTAATCAAGACAAAGGCAGAATGTGTGAAACTTCTAGTGAAATTCTTCACATTGAGATTCAAACCACAACTGAGTACCACATGCACCATGAACATGCTTATTTTTCGTGTTACTATTTGAATTAAAAGGAAAACCACACAAATGGTCTAGCAAGAAAATATAAAAAACATCTCCCAAAATTATATTTATAATAACACCAAAAGGCACCCAAGAAAGCACCCATTAGCCAGAATTGATATTTAAATGAAAAAAGTTCTCATCAAATTGAACTAGAGTTAAACTTCAACAAATTATATTTAAACATAATGAAAAATAAATACAGCTGAGCTATTAAGATAGCTGGAATAGCTAAAGGTCTGTCAGCACTTCCATTATAGACCTACTTTGTTCGGGGGATTATAAGTACAGAAAAATGTGTTCCAGGCTGAAACTTGGCAGACAGATGTTTTAGAGGTTGGGACTTTTTTACTTTTCTTTTCTTTTTCTTTTCTTTTCTTTTCTTTTCTTTTCTTTTCTTTTCTTTTCTTTTTCTTTTCTTTTCTTTTCTTTTCTTTTCTTTTCTTTTCTTTTCTTTTCTTTTCTTTTCTTTTCTTTTCTTTTCTTTTCTTTTCTTTTCTTTTCTTTTCTTTTCTTTTTTTCTTTTCTTTTCTTTTCTTTTCTTTTCTTTTCTTTCTTCTTCTCTTCTCTTCTCTTCTCTTCTCTTCTCTTCTCTTCTCTTCTCTTCTCTTCTCTTCTCTTCTCTTCTCTTCTCTCTCTTCTCTTCTCTTCTCTTCTCTCCTTCCTTCCCTCCAATTTCTTTCTTTCTTTCTTTCTTTCTTTCTTTCTTTCTTTCTTTCTTTCTTTCTTTCTTTTTTCCCAGAGGTTAAAAAAGAGGATTTGCCACTTCTGAGGTACAGGATTGGTAGGCTATGGAATTTTCCAACACTATTTTTGGTGTTCCTATAATTCAAAAAAGGACTGACTTTAAAAATAAGATGATGTAAGCTATTATTAGTCCATGCTGTGGACTAGCCATATGCTGCTTTTGGGATTTGTACAGGGGTTTATTTTTAAAAGGCAAGTGGGTTCAAACACAGGTCAACAGACTAATATAGCTTTTTTTACTCATAGGGTGGGATTTTTCAAGTGCCCTCAGCATTGGCTTACCTCAGTTCCCAAGAGCTGACATCAGTGGTGTCAAAAGCTGAGGACTTAGTATATCCCCACTCATGGGATGATGAAGATAAACAAGGATACCTGCCTATTCTACTATTCATCTCTTATGCCTTATCTATACATTGGAGTTTCATAAAAATTCTCAGTACAGGATAGCATGGATTTATTGATATTACTGATACACATATAGATATATAGTATTGATTCCACCCTACTTTCTCTTTCTGGTGGCTTATAGATGTGGGAAACCAACTAAACAACACTGGCATTTTTTGTCTCAGCAACCATTTCCTTAATTTGCTTCTGCAAGAAGTACAGCTGGTGTGCAGCACAGAACCTTTTTGCCTTTAATAAGGAAGCAAAGGAGTTTTGGACATCCACTTCATCCTACAGACCATGGCGTGATAGCAAAACTGTATGTGGTATGGGTACAAATATAGAAAAGATTCAGCTGTGAATCCACAGTATTTGGGACAGTTGTGTAAGCACATGATTGGTCTGAGGAAAGCAAGAATACTTTTTTGTAGGAATGAGCATCAAGATCTGAACAAGGATAGCTGCAAAAGTATTTATGAAATCGAGGAACATTGACTTTCACCTTATATTTTCTTTCTGTACATGTAAGAAAAAATATGTGAATGCCCAGACTGAGTGGCTACTAGATGCCACTGCAATCATTATGTATGGGAGTGAGGGTCTTCAAAGTATTGAAGACATTTGTTCTGATATTTAGAAATCCTAATCTCCACAGGGTCCTTCTTGCACTTATGCAAGCTCAGTTGTGTTTACAGGGCTGATTCTCACTTGTTGATACTGGAAATACTTTTTCTTCTTAATAACCAAACTAGTTTCTTCACTCCTAGAAGAAACAGCAAGGCAGTGGTTACAAACATGATGTTGTGATTTAGGAAATTATCATTTACATTTAGGCCTGAATAAGGCAGAACAAGGATTCAAGCCAAGAGTTTCACAATAGCAACTGAATTATGAAGTTATTAATTATTTTGGAATATTCTTTCTCACTTATTATGGTTGTTGGTTGTGGAAAACTTTCTGTGCCAATTTTCTGAGGGATCACAAACAACTTTGTTTCTCCATAATGTGAAACAAAAACTGGATGCTGAATTCTGAAAATGGATCATAACATTTAGTTGAATATTTCATTTCTGACTAGCCCTAGTTAATTTCCATGAAATGTGAAATTATATCCTCATTTCTCTATTTATTTACATAATGGAGTCTGTCAGTAGCAAATCCATCTGTTTTGTTTTGGTTTTTTTTTTATTTGCTCCTTTATAAATCACTTTTTCTTTCAACCAAAATTAACATTTTTTTAAGATGTAGGTTTTAAAAAACATTGGCACAGCATGATTCATAGCATCTGAGGTGAAGAACCATGCTTACATGTATTTCATTTTGCTAATAATTCAACAGTTCTAGAATACTAATATACTTTTTCTCATACTCACAAACAATGTAATTTCAAGGATCAGACTTCTTTATGAAGAAATTACAAATATTGGCAGTAGGTCAGCATGAGTGCTCTTTGTTCGTTGTATAACTGAAAAGACTGGAAATAAACAAGAAAGCAGAAGTTAAAATATATCAGAACAAGATCTTGTCAGCCAGGTAATGCTTTAATATTTCTCCTACTGCCACATAACAGTGCTGAGAGAGTTATGAATCAGATTAATCTGTATGGATCAATGCCTGGTTAGAAGATCATGAGAGATTTTACTCCAAGTGGATCTGGTACAGGCCTTCAGAGGAGTGTAAGTTCAGAGGAGTACAATTTGCCTTGTCATGCTGAGTGTCCTCCATGGGCAAGGTTCAGATATATCTCAGACAACATAAAGGAGGGTACTTTTGCAACAAGTCTGAATTTTGCCTTATCTAAAACTCTCCAAAACCTACAGGGAGGTCATGTTCCCATTCCTCACACAATGTCCTCCTCATCTGATGAACTGTGCTACCAAAATTCTGAAGTTGGGTAGGAGCTCTGTGACCCAGTCTTCTGAGAGGCTGTGAAAGGATGAAAGATCTTTTTGATCTTTTAAAATATAATCCAACAAGTCCCACATAATACCTTGAGATGTAATTTTATCTGCAATCTTCATTACAGGTGGCAGTCCCTGTTCTGCGGAAGGCATCCTGGTAGAGGAGAGGGATCATCTAACTTACTTCTGGAAGCTTTAAATGAAAGACTTTCAATGTGAAAAAGAAATCTTTAAAAGTACAACTGTATCCGTCAGCCTGAACTCAAGGTTGTTTCAGAAAAAAAAAAATCAAGTTCTCATGTAGTGGCCTTATGTCTCCAGTCATCAAAAAATATGAGAAAAAAAAATTAACAGTGAAAACTTACTTTCTTTTTTAATAAAATAATTATTTTGATAATAATAATTTTGAAAATAATTTTGATAGCCACAGCGGGAAGGTATGTCTAAAGAGAGTGTTGTAGTTGAAGTACAGTGAAGGACTGGGGAGAACAATCTCTCAGCTGCATTGCTATAGTGAAACCAACAAGCTACAAATAATTACCACAATAACTGTTTCCCATTGCTCTCTATAGTTTAGAAAATGAAGTACTAAAGTAAAACAAAACAAGAAAAAAAAAAAAAGAGCAATTAAAAAAATACACATACTTTCCTGGCTTTGCTTCAAATGTAAACTCCATGCAAAGTGTGAAACTTTGCATGGGTCTTACTAAAATCAGCACTAAGCCCAGGCCCTGGAGGGGAACCTTTCCTTTATGCAGGCAGGTGAGTAGCAGTGTGGGTGAACCTATTCAGCATTTTGAAACTGCGGAATAAAAGTGTTTCAAAACTTTTTCGTTCCTTCATTTTTCAATTGCCCTTGAAGTCAACTGAGATGTTTTCGTTCCTTTCATTAAAATCTTTTTATTGTTTTCTTTGTGTTTTATTAAACGGTGACAACTGTAATGAAAAAAACTGATTTTGTGCTGCTCTCTGTCATGCACTGGGGTAGGGGGCAGGGGTCATGGTTGTGCTCCCCTGCCTGTTGGCTTGTCATCAGTGAACAAGCTGCAGTATTTCCAGTTGCAGGGGACTTGCAGGAATCAGGCAACTGGGAGAGGGAAGAAAGGACAGAGAGCCTGTTCCCTCTCCACTACTCTAAGGACAAGGAAAGAATCTGTTCACTAGATTTCAAATGCAATTGGAACAGCTCTGCTTTGAGCCCTGAATCTCAAGCTATCTTCTGGGCTTATTCTGGAAAATGTCATCCTCTGTAAGGACCATAGGTTTTGTCCAGGCAGTAGGGGATGCTAGTAAATCAGAGTAAGAAGAGTTAAATTTATATCTTCTGCACATTAGAATTCTTTCCCAAGGCTGATTCTAGAAAAGACACACTAAAGGCTTTTGAATATCAAGCCAGAGGATTGAACATAACTTCAAATCTCACTTCATACTTCTGTTTCTTTTTCAGTAGGTCCTTCAAGTTAGACTCCAAAAGCCAGATGATGAGCAGTAGTAAGGGAAGGAAGATCTGAGTATTAACAGGGGTCGTGCGGGTTGTTCGAGGGCTCGTACCAAACTTGATGGGCAATGACGGTGAAGTACAAAGGGATGGACTGGGACAGGGGGGTGTTGAGGGTGCTGCTGTTCTAGGGGAACCTAGATCCTCCATAAAGGCGGTGAGACAGAAAGACCAGCTGAAGTGCCTTTACACCAATGCACGCAGCCTGGGAAATAAGCAAGATGAGTTGGAAACCATGATGCACTTAGAAAGTTATGACCTTGTTGCTATCACGGAAACATGGTGGGATGACTCCCATAACTGGAATACCAACATAGAGGGCTATCAGCTCTTTAGAAGAGATAGGCTAGGTAGGAAGGCTGGAGGAGTTGCCCTCTATGTCAAAGAGTGGATAGACTGTGAGGAGCTCCCTCTGAGAAACAGTCAGGAACAGGTTGAGAGCCTGTGGTTAGAATTAGGGATGGGTCTAACAAAGGCCAGCTGGTAATAGGAGTATACTACAGGCCACCTGATCAAGGGGAGACTCTTGATGAGGCTTTCTTGCTTCAGATGCGGGAGGCTTCGTGCTCATGGCCTCTTGTCCTGATGGGGGACTTCAACCATCCGGATATCTATTGGAAAGACCACACGGCGAGCAGCAAGAGGTCCAGGAGGCTCCTGGAATGTGTTGATGATAACTTTTGGTCCAGGTGTTGGACAGACCGACCAGAGGTGAAGCACTGCTGGACCTGCTGCTCACCAATGCGGAGGAAATCATTAAAGGTGTTAAGATTGGAGGCAGCCTGGGCAGCAGTGACCACGCTCTGGTTGAGTTTGTGATCTCGAGGGATGTGGACCTGGCGAAGGGTGGCATCAGGACTCTGATCTTTGGAAGAGCTAACTTTAAGCTGTTCAATGGACTGTTGGCCAAGATCCCCCGGGATTCTGTCTTTAAAAACAAAGATGTTGAGGAAAGCTGGCTGCTCTTCAAGGATGCCTACCTGAGAGCACAAGAACTCTCTGTCCCTCTGAATAAGAAAGCAGGCAGAGGAGGTAGGAAGCTGACGTGGCTCAGTAAGTAGCGTGCTGAGTGTGCTCAGGGCGAAGAAAGGTGCATACAAGCTGTGGAAACAAGGGCGTGTCACCTGGGAAGAATACAGGGATGCCGTCTGAACTTGCAGATGTGGGATCAGGAAAGTCAAGGCGCAGGCAGAACTGAACTTGACGAGGGACGTGAAAAACAATATGAAGACTTTCTACAGGTACATTGGCCAGAAGAGACAGGCCAAAGCTAGTGTATCTCCTTTGGTAAATGTAAAAGGAGAACTTGCTTCAATGGACAAAGAGAAGGCTGAGGTATTGAATGAGTTCTTTGCCTCAGTCTTCACTGGCGGCCAGGATTCCAGTTCTTCTCACGTCCCTGAGCCCTGCATCCCTAAACCTCCAGGTGGGGACCGGGATGGTAAATCCCCCTCACTGTGAGGATAGAGCAGGTCCGAGACTGCCTCATGAGACTGAATGTGTACAAGTCTATGGGGCTGGATGGCGTGCATCCCAGGGTTCTGAAGGAGCTGGCTGAGGTGGTTGCCAAGCCGCTCTCCATCATGTTTGAAAAGTCGTGGTTGTCAGGTGAGGTCCCAGATGACTGGAGGAAGGATCATGTCACTCCCATTTACAAGAAAGGGAGCAAAAAGGACCCCAGGAACTAAAGGCCGGTGGGTCTCACCCCTGTGCTTGGGAAGATCATGGAACAGATCATCCTGGATAACATGCTTGATCACATGAGGAATGAGCATGTGATCCGAGACAGCCAGCATGGCTTCACCAGGGGAAGGTTATGCTTAATCAATCTGGTGGCCTTCTATGATGGAGTGACGGCATTGGTGGACAAGGGAAAGGCGATCGATGTCATTTACCTGGACTTGAGCAAGGCCTTTGACATGGTCCCCACCACATCTTATCTTCAAATTGGAGGGATGTGGATTTAATGGATGGACCACTCGATGGATAAGAAACTAGTTGAAAGGCTGCAGACAGAGGGTAGTCATCAATGGCTCTATGTCCAGGTGGAGGCCGGTAACAAGTGCGTCCCCCAGGGGTCTGTCTTGGGACCGGTGCTCTTTGACATCTTTATCAATGACGCTGATGACGGAATCCAGTGCACCCTCAGCAAGTTTGCTGACAACACCAAGCTGTATGGTGCGGTTGACACAGTAGAAGGAAGCGATGCAATTCAGAGGGACTTTGACAGGCTGGAAAGGTGGGCCCAGGTGAACCTGTTAAGGTTCAACACTGCAAAGTGCACTTGGGCAGGAGGAATCCCAGGCGTCCATACAGACTGGAAGGAGCAGTCCTTGAGAGCAGCCCTGTGGAGGACCTGGGGGTCTTGATAGATGAAAAACTTAACATGAGCCAGCAGTGTGCCCTTGCAGCTGGGAAAGCAAATGGTATCCTGGGCTCCATCAAAAGGGGGGTGGCCAGGAGGGACAGGGACGTGATTGTCCCCCTCTACTCTGCTCTTGTGAGGCTCTATCTGGAGTACTGTGTCCAGGTCTGGAGTCCCCAATACAAAAAAGACAAAGAGCTGTTGGAAGGAGTCCAGAGGAGGGCCACAAAGATGATCAGGGGACTGGAACACCTCCCCTATGAGGACAGGCTGAGGGAGCTGGGCTTGTTCAGCCTGGAGAAAAGAAGGCTGTGGGGTGACCTCATTGCAGCCTTTCAGTACCTAAAGGGAGCCTACAAACAGGAGGGGAATCAACTCTTTGAAAGGGTAGATAACAGCAGGACAAGGGGAAATGGTTTTAAGTTGAGGGAAGGAAGATTGAGGTTGGATGTCAGGGGAAAATTCTTTACAGAGAGAGTGGTGAGGTACTGGAACAGGCTGCCCAGAGAGGTTGTGGATGCCCCATTCCTGGAGGTATTCAAGGCCAGGTTGGATGGGCCCTGGGTAGCCTGGTCTAGTATAAAATGTGGAGGTTGGTGGCCCTGCATGTGGCAGGGAGGTTGGAGATTCATGATCCTTGAGGTCCCTTCCAACCCTGTGATTCTGTGATTCTGTGAACAGGGGCTCACAGTTTCCTCTTCAACTGTCAAAACACACCCATACCCTCTCCTTTTATACTCCTGGTTTGTCTTCTGAGTCCTCATTCCACACATCATTTTCTTTTAAGGAAAATGAGATCAATTTGGATTCTTCCTTAATGATATTAAAAGGGAAAATTCCTTAAGCCACTCTCTCAGAGCAGATCCTTTTAAGGTTTTGCTTTTGTTGTGTGAAAGAAAGCAGCAGAATTTTCAGTATCAGGACGCCCCACCCCTGGGCTGCATCACTTCAAAACCAAATGTTCAACTGTTTGCAGCTCTATTGTTAGATTGCTTTGTTATGTGATACACTCCGTGACTGCATGCTCTGTGACACAGGGAATCATAAAACTCCCATTTTGGAAGTGAACTCTGGTATGTACATAACCCACATAGCAGCGAACAGGGCTTGGTGGCACTCCGAGCACTGCTTGCATTATGAGGTGTTAGTAAAAGTTTTGGTCTCTTCAGCCTCTTTTATTGGTTCTGCAGTGGATTCCTTTCTTACAGATGTTTTCTAAACCAGCAGCTCCAAGGAGAGCCTACTTATTGCCAAAAGTTTACAGCTGAATTTCTTGGCATTCGCAAGCAATGATTTCATCAGAACATGAAATAAGACAGAGCTGCTGTTGAAAGACACTGTTTTATAATCCAGGACTGTAAATTTAAGACTTTTATTTGCTGCAGAGTTTGGTTTCCATTTGTTAAACTCTCTGATAGGTGTATTGCTTGGGAACAGATATAGAACTTTTACAGGGTCTTTGTGCAATTTAAAACCCCCATATAGAATACCATAGTACAGTGCCCATTCACATCATTAAAGACTTTTACAAGAGTATCATGTTCACACTTATATGTACTTTACTCTAGTGACCCTCCTTGTGCCATGTTTGAATTATTATAAGCGGTCCCATGCAGAATGCTGCCTCAGTAGCTGGAGTAGAGAGGCTTTGTTTAAAATTCAAATAATAGCTGAATGGTGTCTGTTTGTTCCTGATCAACACTCTGCATACAAAAAAAGGTTGCACTTTTTTAAAAGGCAGCAAATGTGGACAAATATTTGCTTTTGGAACTAAAGGGGAAGTTATTCATTCACTCAGCAGTGCTTTGCAAGCTATCAATCTTTCAGGTATTTCTATTAGCTTTAATCATTGAGGTTGTTTGTTTGGAGCAATTTCTAAGAGAATAAAGGTACCTTTGGCTCTTATCTCCTGTCATCAAAGCATCCATTAGGAAATCCAAGCCCTGTAGGCAAGCTCAGGGGATTACTCAAAGAGGTTTTCTTGAAACAAGCAAGAACTCACTGCCCTCTCTTCAGTGCACAGGAGTTCAGGTGGAAGCCATAATCTGAAATAGAGGTTTATCTGGGGTTTAGTACAATTTGAACAGGATTTTGTTCAAGGCAAGGCTACAGATAAAGGCACCTTAAGTATGTTGAAACAAAGATGAGCCCGTATTCCTGTGGAGCTGTTTGTAAGTCCAATGGTCTGTCAACAGGGTGGAGGGAAAAGCTCTGAAAATCTTACAGTTACCACAATAGTCAGTAGACTGGGGAACCGAGAAACTAATTGAATAGCTTTTTAATAAAGGAATGCTGATTACATGTGAAGTAGTCAAAAGCTGATTTAGTGATGGGAGGTTTACCAAATAAACAGGAAAGTTGAGTACGGGGATAATGTAAGGATTGGCAACTGAAGTGAAAAAAGGAAAAAAAAAACAACTCTTTAAAATACAGGATAGGCTTAAAATGAAAAGTTTCTGAAATGTGTATGAAACTGAATTTTCACAAAATTTGAGCATTTTTATCCCTCAGATACAGGAATTTAATTCAGCTCACTGCTAATGGAAAGGGAAGAACCGGGATATGGTCAAATGACAGTGTAACTCTACATTTACAAAGCTTGGGCTTAGAAGAAAGCCTAATGTAGTACAACTGGGATCAGGTGACCTGGTTTCAACTCCTGCTTCTTCCACTTGCCCACTGCTTCTCGACATGGCCTCTTTGGTTTTCCTTCCCTGAGAAGGGAAATGATGAATGGCTTGGGATCAAGTGATGAAAAGTCTACGATGAAGTTCAGATATTGTTATACTCCTGCTGATCTGGAGAATCCCATTTATAAGTAGAAACTTTGTTTCTGTAGGAAAAGAGAGTACAAAACATAGTCTTGCCTTCTTACTATAATTGAATGGGCTTGAGTCACAAATGACCAAGTAGAAATTCTTTTAAAAATGAAGTATTTTTTTTCAGCTTCTTAAGGTAATAGATACTGTTCTGCTTTTCTGTAGTCTGAAAGTTTTTCATGGCTTTCATTGAGGGAATTTCTGTGTCTATGATGGCATTAGTCCACAAAGATAATGGAATAGACAGTACGCGTTTAAAATTTCAATAAGTTTTGACAAAAATGAATAAATTCAAAGTTAATTAGAAAACCTATTCACTGTGAATTCAGGTAGCGTTCTTTTGGAGACTGAAAGTGAATTAAAGGAAAGAAACAAGAGTAAAGCTTAATGGTTATTTTTCAGGATGGAGAAGAGTCAAAAGTTCTTCAGAGATCCATTCTAGTACCTATTTTACTCGGTGTCTTTGACACCGGACTGAAAATGGGGGCAAACAGTAAAATCTCTAAACCAAGATTTGATGTTATGTTCTTTCAGATAGCTGAATATCATATCAAAGACAAGAAAAACAAGGAGAACTGTACAAGTTTTGCATGGATGCAGAAAAAAAAAAAAATGAACAAAACTTGACAAGACATCAGATATCATTGGAAGGGTACTATGCAGATGTCATAATTTTCTTTCTATATAAGACCTTCCATATACCATGTGTGATTTTGTGATCTCAGGACAGACAAAATGGAACTAGATGAGAGTACATTGGTGATGGAAAAGCAGTCTTACAAGAAAACATTAGAAAGGTTGGAACTCTTCTGTTTCAAGAGGAAAAGGCTGAAAGGAATATAAACAAATTCTGCAAAATCTCAATAGCATGCAGAATGATTATTTGGAAAGTATTTCTTTAGAAGTTTAGCTAACTAAACTTCTGAAACTTATGGCCATAGGTGGTTGTGGAGACGATTTATTCAGTTCAAAAAGAGATTAGATAAATTCATAAGTAATATATTCTTTAATAAATTCTGACAGGACTAGGAAGAGATGTGGCTTTTCCATCCCTAATAAAAGCATTTTATAGTAGATGTACTACAGAGCATAACCAGGCTCATGTGCTCTCCCAAAACAGCATCTGTTATTGCTGCTGCCAGAAAGAGAATACTGTGTTAGAAGGACAGTTGCTCCGGCTCATTATATAATTTATTTTATTCTAAATTCTTTTCCAATGTTGGACACGTAATTAAACTAACAAACACTGAATACTTGATATAAACAATATTATCTCCCTAGAAATGAACACACTGACTTTAAGACCTTTAAGTAATGGAATGCTGCTTTGTTTCCGAGAGCAGAAGAACAGTGCATAAATGGGAACTACAGGCACACGTTGAACCAAAACAGGTTAGAAAGAAGGTGAATTTCTCAAGCATGAGAATAATCATAGTAGCTTTTAGGTAAGCTTGATAATTTGTCAGGTTTCTATTCAAAATATACATTCAATAAAAACACTGTGCATGGTTTGAAAATCTTCCTCTCATCCTAACAAATTTACATGTCTATAAAATTGTCAAATGTAATTAGATTTCATTTGCTCAGAGTCCATCTGTTGTCAGGGATATTTTTACATGGTTCTATAAAAAAAAGCCTATTATAATCAATGTAGTCCATCTATGGAAAAGAATATGGATGATTTAGAAAGAAGCTCTCCATTTTTTAGATAGTTCACGCTTATCCTGTCTAGGCTCCATCTCAATTTTCACCTGACTCACAATATCTCCATCTGACATGAAACCTCAGTCTGCACTGAGTATCTGTATATCATTCCAGTCTAAAAGCCTTATAGAGGACAACACATCATTTTTCAACCCAAGAAGCAAATCTTACCTGCCTCTTTTAATGCACTGTACACACACACACAAAAGTAAAATGATTTAGCAGGGAATTCCTCTTTTAATATTTATCAGCAAAAAGTGTGGTGGTGTAGATATTCACAGGCTGACAGACAGTTAAGCTTTAAGTATGCAGCCATATGCAACTGGCCTCAGGAAGATAGGAATTTTGAGATTGACATCAAAGACAGACTACTAAAAAGGAACTTTTGAAGTGTTTCCTGGCTAAATTATGCCCTCCAAGGAAGTGGGTTGCTGACAGCGGTAAAACAACCATAGTTCCATTTCCAGCTTTTCTGGTGCCAGACCCTGAAAGTCCAAACTTAGCTCCTGCTGTCCCAAAGGAAGAAATCAGAACAATACTTACTGCAATAAGGGATCTTCCAAGTAGCCCCAAGTAGTCAGCACATCCACACCTTCTATCCTTTAGGAACAGAAGTCTTGTCTTTCCAGACTCTTCCATGCAGATACGAAAAACTCAGGGTGTTCCTTTACCAGGAAGCTCTGAAAACAGCCAAGAGCAGAGCAATTCTACATTTTCTTGCTATTCTCCAAAACTCTTATTTTATTTTATTAATTCAGAATTTTCACCATCTGCTGTTCTTGCTACTGATTCAAAGCATTTCAGATTACTACTGTAACTTCTAGAATCATAGAATTGCTCAAGTATAGAGTACTGATGCTATAATAACAATGTAGCTACCAGAAAGATGCAATCTATGAATAGTTGTGGCAAAAGTCAACGGTTTGGCATTTAAATAAAATTTCAGGTTTTGTTCACTAATTCTATTTCAGTGTCTTCTGTTTAAGGCATCAAACTTCTTGATGTGGTGACACATATGTGATTAATCTGGATGTAAATTTTCAGTAAGACTTGAAGATTCTTAGCCTGAAAATTATCCACAAATCTTCACAAAATCAGATATTTTTGACATAATTGTTAAGCAAGTGTTTAGAGTGTCTCATGATTATTGAGATTTCAGTAAATCTCCAATTTTGCATTTAGATGATGTTTTAGCTTTTGATTAAAAACTTGAAAGAGATTAATCACATTGCTCTGAAGCTGTCTCCAATTCACCTCAGATTCTTTTCACTAACTTGTTTATACTGTTTCTATTTGTGATGAGGGTTCTCATTAACTGTCTCATTTTTTCTTGCTCATCTAAATTAACAGTGTAGGCATGGAGTGATTCCACTTTTACCTGAGGTGCAGTACAGAAAAAGAAATTAAACACCAAAATAAGATTCTTCTGCTTATTTGTTTCTCATGTAAAATGCTTTGCACTTTATATTAGAAACACCTCCCTTTATTGCCATTAGAGGAAATGCAAAATGATTCATATCCTAACTGTAGTGCTTTAAAGTTCAGGATTTCCACATCTTTCCTTTTAAACTCTACAGTTACTGGAAAATAAATAAATAAATAAATCAAGGAGGCAATTCAGAACTTCCAACTTTGCTTTATCTCCTGAATAATATTCTGACAGCATATAAATGTATTTTAGAGAGACTAATTGCCTTGTTTAAGCAAGTAAGTACTAATGCTTAATATAGGAACTGTAACTACCTCTTCTCTGTGTGCCCAGCTTACTTGTGCATATATTCGTATCTTATTTTCATTTATGATGCCTAGCATGTTTTATCTGATTTCCAGTTGCCCTCTCAGCTGAGCACAAGCTCATAAATCCTGTATTGCATCTACTGCCTGTCCCATTAGAAACTGGGGTATCTCAGATATCAGTAGGTACCCATGAATGGAGAAATTAATTGAATATTTTTCCCCAATCAATGAGATGCTTTCAGTCTCGATTAAGCTATATATGTGTTTGGTGGGGCAATGCTGATCTTGAGTGCAGGAGCAACACTGGATTGGCCCCAAGAAAGATGTAACAGATGCTGCAGAAAGACATCCCATCTGAAATGGAGGTGATCCTAGAGCTGAATGCTAACTCCATCAACGTGAGGTTGCGGCTGTTGGCTTATCTCTTTCATTTGCCCACTGCAGTGATGTATGGGTCCTTGTCACTGTCTCCATTTTTGTTTCCATTCTATGATTCATGGCATGGAACTGAAAATCTTACACAGAAGAAGACTTCTGTTCCTAATAACAGGCATCTAGCAACAATTTTTGAAAACATTTTGAAATGATACAAGTTTTTTGTTTGTTTGTTTGTTTGTTTTCCAAATATTTCATACAGATAATTCTTGGGATTTTGGCCAACAATGTGTTTTTTGTTGTTGTTTTCTTTTTTTCCTTTTCTTTTAATCAGATCTTTCATCAGTGTGCCTTCAGTTTGATTGAAATTTACCTTGGTATCTAAGAAAGAAAGAGCACTGGGCCTCCTACAGTTTTCTTTTTAATTGTAGTTTGTATTCAAGTATTACATGGAAATTAAAGCTATGAGAAAGGGGCATGTCAGTGAAGATACTAATGAACGTGAGGAAATGGTCTTCTTCTCAAAGGTAGGATTTATCTGCCCAAATGTACATATATACAATCTGCATACCAACTTCTGAATGGATTCTCCTTGTAATTGGTGGAAAGGAAAAGGCTCTTCTAAAATGCAGTTTATCTTACTCAAATGTCTAAAAGTATAAATGGTACCCTGAAAGTGTCTACGGTTTTCCATTGACTGTAAAGGAAGTCTAGGCAGTTTGCACAGATGTCTATACTGCAAATGTCTGAAGTTAAATGAAAGGAATCCAAGTAGTTTACCATGATGTGGGGAAAGTCTGATACATATAAACACTAGAGAACGTGCCTAGTGTCACAGATGACCCCTGAGTAATAATGCCGAGAACTGAATACATATTTATTGAATTCCAGGTGAATAATTTAAACACAGATTATCTTTTCCAGAAAAAAAAGTTATGAGTAGGTACATAAAAACTCTTCACATCTTAAAATAATACTTCCAGCTTGTACAGAAAGATTTTGGCCAACTTCCCAGCCATACCCTCACTTCCCACCTACCCACAATATCCCTTCCTAAGAATTAAATGAATATTTATGTTTTTACTCATTTGGAGAAACTACTGAAAATCCAAAAGGAAAAAGTCACTCAGAAAAAATAGCATAGCATAGGTTGCAAGACCTCTGCTTTCCTAGAAAACATTGTAATTTTATAGTAGAAGAGAAAAGAGAGCATGGAGAAAGAGAATTACATCCCTTCCTCTTCACATTTTTTTTTTAAACTAAAGCCATAATTCAAGGAAAAAATCTGAACAGATGTTTTCTCTTGAAAACATTCCAGAAAATGAAAGCACACATGGCATACTGATCTGCTATTTCCTTCAACACATTCTTGTTCAAAGATAACAAATGTACCATGTGATGTTGCCATAGTAGCTACTTGTATTTTACCATGGACTGAAACAGAGGAAATCTATAACCATTCCCTGGGTACTGGACAAATTGTAGTGGCAGATTATGCCTCTAACATTTGATGTCATTTTTCTCCTCTAAAATTGCTCTCTGTGCAGCACTTTCTAGAATGTCTGCTGAAGGACACTATGCCGCAAGCAGCCATTTAGATCAAGTATCTTGTATGAGCAGAGTCAAGAACAGCACAGGAAGAAACAGCACATTGAGGCTGATGAGACAGCCAGCCACTCTTCTCAGGTTGATCATCCAGCATGAAGAATGCTGTTCACCTCCTGGCAGCTAATCTCAAGTCCCTCTAAAAATTGCAAACAAGAGCAAGAACTCTATTCAGCCTTTTTTTCAGGGCTCTTCACAGACTCATAGAATCATTGAGGTTGGAAAAGACCACTAAGATCATCTAGTACAACCACAACACATCCCCACCATGCCCACCATCCCCACCCACTGCCCACCTCAGTGACACACCTCCACAGTTCTTGAGCATTTCCAAGGAAAGAGACCGTATCACCTCCCTGGACAGCCTGAGCCAACGCTTCATCACTTTTCTGAAAAGAAATGTTTCCTAGTATACAACCTGAACCTCCCCTGGTGCAAATTAAGGCAATTATCTCCAGTCCTATCACTATTACTAGGGAGAAGAGATTTTGGACAGCTTCAGATGTTGTTCCTGGCTTGTCTGACTTAGTAACTGTAACTTTCTGTAGACTCCTAATCACACACTCTGCCTGCATGTATTCCAAACAAACTAGTTTCTAGTGAGTTTCCCATTAATTTTTCCAGTGAAGCTGGCCAGTGCATGGTTTTACATAAAATGATTTTATACAAAAACAAAACAAATAAACAAAAAAAAACCAAAAAACAAAAACACCACCAACAAAAACAAACAAAATCCCGACAACAAAACTCACAACTTTATTAATAATGCTGGAAAGTATTTGTGTGAGGCAATATCACTATGAAAAGAGCTGATATCCACCTTAAAAACTGGTATGGTTGGTAGATAATAATAAAAATATTTGTAGAATCCAGTGGAGAAACTTGAAATACTGCATAAAAACTGACAGCAGGAATTATAGGACAATACATGCATTGTTAAATAGGAAGCGTGACTAAATTGGGGGATTTAAAGGTAGATATTGGTAAGGAAAGCTATAACTAGAGCAAGATTTGGTAGATCCTCTTTTTCGCATTCTTACATTTTAAAATAGACTAACAAAATATGAATATAAGTACATACATTGAGAAGAAAGTAAAGCCTGTCTGTGTCAGCAGTGTTTGAGGAGAAAGCTGTAAGAAAAGTTCTGTGCCTGCAGTCCTAACAATGAATCTGAATAATGTACAAAGTCATTACATACTATTTGGCACTGTAAAATGAATAACTTCTTTTTCCAAGTATAGCAAGAAAGACGAATAGCACTAATAACGGTAGGACCCAACTGCTCCTTCATAGAGAAGAAAATCACTCATACACAAAAAGAACAGTCAGACTGTTTTAGTCTTTCATAATCTTCTGAGATATTATCAAAAATTATTAGATTCAGATAAACAAAATGTAAAGACACCCATGGGTATGGCTATAATTAGATTCTCAATTTCAAAAAGACAAATTAATTTAGCTAATTAACATAGTCAATCAGTCTGAGGAACTTATGGACTTCAGTGCAGTTTAAGTTTGGGAAATCTCCATACTAAAAGTACAAAATCTACAAAGAGATCCTATCCCAATCACAGAGGACTAACTTTGAAGCTTTTAACCATGGACTTTCCAGCACAGAAGATCACAGAATCATAAAATGGTTTAGGTTGGAAGAGACATTAATGATCTCTCGATGATCATTGTGGTCCTTTTAAACCCAGCCGATTCTATGATTCTGTGATTCCATGATCTTCCAGTTCCAATCACTCTTCCATGGGTAGGGATACCTTCCACTTAGATCAGGTGCCCGAAGCCCCATCCAACTTGGTCTTGAATATGGAAATTGTACACACAACTACAAGATCAAACCACAGCAATATTTAGAAAATTTTGAAGCTAAAGATAAATGGAAAAATCATATCAAGTGCAAAATTGATTTGATAGGATTTGCCTAAGCCATACTATTCAGATAGCTTTCTGTGAATGAAACACTGGAGTAAATCTTTTCTATTCTGTAAGAATTCTGAAATCTGTTTTTTAAAGTATGACATAGGAGATTAAAGTAGAGGAAAATATGATGAGGCATTATAAAAGAGGAATTTTTTACAAGAGACATGGCAATGTATGTGTGTGTTGTTGAGAGAAAAAGCATCGAGGGGTTTAGCATCTGAGAAAGAGGTGAGTTAATGATTAACTGGGGAGGATGAATAGCCAAGTGGTGTCAAGCACCAAAATGATGTACTAAATTCAGTAGTCCAGACTGCAACAACTGATCTGTACTGATTAGGTACTAATAAAACCAAGTCTGTAAAAAGCTTGATATTTATGATCTGAAAATGACTGAGGGCATACATTTATTAATAAAAGAATTACATTACCAACAAGGTGTTCCTGTGAAAAAGGTAAAGTGGAATCAGCTAAGATAGATAAGAACATGTGCTATTTTGCAAAATGATGCAGTAAATATTCCCTCATTTAGAGATGTCTGTAGTGTAATTCTGTCAAAATGAAGGCTAAAAGGTTGTGAGAAAATAATAAATACATTAATATATCAAGCAATTCAATATCAGACTAAGAAGAACAGTGTGACATGAGAACAAGTGATATAAACGAATAAAATTTAATTCACTCAGAAATGAGACTCTAGATCTTTTTTCCAAGGGAGAGAAGGGAGGGGTGAAGAAACATCCTGCCTCAGTGTAAGTGCACCTACGTTAGTGTTTTAGCTTGGATCAAGAACATGCTTTTGAAGCAAGCCTTCTCATCCTCACCCTCACTGTGCTTTGGTTTGCAACATGAAGTGGCCTCAGAGAAGGTAAACTGCCTTTGTGTTGCAGGAGTACACCTACATTAACACTTTGGCAAACGAGTATTTAAACAACACAAGAGTAGAAGGAGCCCAAAGTAAGGGCCCTGAAATGCATTCACAGCCAGTACCAGGTATCCTTCAAGCTATTTTTCTCCACAGGCTCACAGACATCAATTAGGTTAGATCATTTCACTTACTCAGTGTAGGCATATAGACATATTATTATTATTATTTATTATTTATTATTATTATTATTATTATTACTCCTCCTTGGGAAATGGAATCACTGTACAGCATAAAACTGCCTAAATGAAGTTATCTGCATGCAAGTGCAATCAAAATGTGAAAAGTAAAAAGGTGCAATCCTGTAGGCAATGTGAAATGGAGAAGAGGGAGATGAGCGACAGTTTGGACAATACTGAAAGACTGGGAGAAATTAAAAAAAAAAAAAACAACAGGTAAGGTTGTAAGTATCACAGCTGTTTATAATTCCTTCCAACATGTATGCTTACAAGTATTTATAAGAAATTATGGCTCTTATCTCTGTTCTTCCACAGCAAGATAAATAGTATAAATGAGCCAAGAGTATCTTCCACTCATATCTGGTCAAATTGCAGTTCAAACTGTAGCTCAGTAAGCTAACTATAAGCAATTTCTCTTCGTATTCATATTTATTTTCTAGAATAAAGCCAAAGAAATTATATGCCAAAAGCCGTTAACAGGGACTAATGTCATTTAGCTATTACTTGCAACATTTCAGAATATCTAGTTTAGTAAAGCTTCACTTTCTAAATCCTGGAGAAATAGAATTATATATATCTTGTAAAGATATATATTGCCTCAATACAACCCTAATATATATACATGCTATACATATAAATATATGTTTACTCTGATAGGCAAAATCTTTGCTTATTTCACAGAATATAAAGGTGTTCAAGAAGTTCAGGATTTGGCATGCAATTAACTTCAAGAACTAGTCCTTTTTCTCATAGACAGGAACATCACCAATTTAATCGTTAACAGCAAGATGTTCCCAGGCATTTGCCAGAGATCATACACCTCCCCAGTGTGTTCTCAAACTCTTGAGTTACTGTGTCTCTCCTTCAACCACAGTGTACCAGCACAGCAGCCAAGCCATGGTGATCACCTTCTCTCACCTTCTTCCCTTCCAACACTCATCTGTTTTCTCCTCATTTACATCTGACCTTTCCTTGTGTGGTGGCCTTGAAAGACATACTGCCACCTGATAACTCCTGACAATTCTTCCCAGAAGAAGGAAGGCAAAGATTTAATGAAAATCACATGACTGATGTGAAAACCAGGACTTAAAGTCTTCCAGTAAGTGGCACCCAACCAGCTCTTGGCACATTATTACTAATTAGTTCTTAGAGTTGTTCGTGTCTCAGATTTTTAGAGTCCTCATGAACAAGTTATTCCGGAAGAGCAACCTGTACTATAAACATTTTTTCTATCTCAGAACAAGGAAAAAGAAACATAATTTGCTTAGAATTGCTAGCTCCAGTACACTTCACAAGTCTTTAAAGTGAAATTATTTTGAATTTTAAATGGCCACATGAAAACATAAAACATATTGGCAAAAACAATAATGTTCAAACAGTTCATCCCAGCTCCTCCATGTTTTGTTGTTGTTTATTTCTGATAAAGAACAAAATGTCTACTAGAAGTGAAATATTCTTGGTGAAATAAAAAGACAAATCCATATTGTTATTGTTATTTTGCAGAATAACTACATTCACATAAATATTAAACAATTTTGTAACATGCCAGGCAATGTTTATAAATGGACACAAAGTAAGAATTCAGATGAGGAAAATAAGAATTCAGCTCCTACATTACAAGATGATTATGCTTTATTACATACTTTATAATTAAATAGACCCTTCTTTCAGTTTAATAGTCAGAAATAGCATCTCATTAGCAGTGCTTTCAATTCAACCCCTGTAAGTTGGAAAATATTGTCCTATATTAAATAAATAAATAAAGATTGTCCTCTGGGTATTTAACCCCCCAACCCCAGCAAAACAGTAAATGCATACAGATCCCTAGATATTAAATTAAATCATAGTAATATATAATGTGACATTTTTTTTTCTTCCAACAAACTAGGATCATTAGGAGACAAATAAATAACTTTTATAACTTCTCTGCCTATAGCATCTATCATTACATGCACCCTTTCCTGAAATTGATCATCTAGCTCATTTTCAAGGAGTCTTGAGGGCAGGCAGATGAACAGGAAGGCTAAAGCTTGCCATTGTTTTTCCATACTGTACTACTATGCAACTTAGAAAAGTGATTTGTGAAAAAGTGCCAAGAGCTGCATTGATGTCATTTGTTGTAAAAAAGTTTAATTCTTTTTGCAACGTGAATCCCCTGACTAAAGTTAGTCAGAGGTATAAAATGAAAAATACTCATATATAAAGGATAGCAATTAAATATCTTAGTTCACCTATGTTAATGCTAAAGAATTACGTGCTGCCCAGTTATTAGTCCACGTGAAGCAGGCAGGGCATCAAAGCACCAGTGTGGCTAAAGTTTGTGAACATTCCTGATAAAGAAGGAAGGCTTGACCTTTCATTTGAGATCAGATCCTATTCTCTAACCACAGGCTTATAAAAGTGGCTCTTGCCATAGAGTCTCACACAAACAGAATGACCCAGATAGAGGAAGGGAAGTGTCAAAGGCAGCTCTTCCCACTCCAGTGCTCACCCATCTCCTGATGGATAGGGAAGCAGGAGGTGCAGCACTGACTGCATCAGGCTGAGGAGATAAATGTTCTAACCATTAGATTTGTTTGGAAAAAGTAGGATAAACTACCTATTTTGAATGAAAGCAAACTAGTCATTTCTATGGAAATTCACTAAGCCAGTGGTTGGAATCAAGAAACGGCCTTTGGTCCTGAATCCTTATTTCACATGGGCAGCTACCCAGTGTCAGTGAGCAATGTAGGGAGAGAAGGTGAATAAACATACCTCTCTACTCTCAGGCATTTTGTTTTTGCTAGCTGTGTTTTGTATGATGAATGCAATTTTATGGTACCTAGGCCTCCCTCCTCAATACGTCGGGCACTAAGATGCTTCATACAGTAATGTCAGTGCCACTGGAATAGAAATTTGACAGGTTTTCAGCAACACAGTGCTGTGTGACGCAATGAATAAGACCAGGCCTGAATCCGTTATCATTTATTGCTCAGAAAACTGGATATCTGCATGTTTGTCAAAGGTTATGCAATACATACTAGTACTCCTTCGTTGTCGGTTTAAGTCATGCTGAAGTCAGCTTTGCTACATGTTGAAATACCGTTGGTTAGCAAGAACAGTTTTTTGTCTTTCTGCTGATGTCCTTTGCACAGGTGTGCAGTACTGCAGAGCTTTCACCTGTGTTTGATGTTTTTGCACCTCCCCTCCTGGGAACCAAAGCATAATCTACTTTCTGAAGAGGCTCTGAGTGGTGTTATCCCATCACAAGACATACAAGGCCAACAAAAGTGTCTTTCTGGGTGAGATGTGAGCTATGATAATGTCTTCACTCAGTAAAAGAGCATACATTTACCCCTCAAATAGGAACATGGAGGGAAACTGGTGTGCCAGGAGACAGAACCTATTCTAACTATATTTCAGTCAGACCATTCCTTGGCCAATGCTTTGCATATCTGGCTAGCAGAAAACTTTGCTCTTCAAAAATCCCAGTGCAATGGATGGAAGAGGTGGTAAAAAGAGGCATTGTTCCATATTACCCTGAAACAAACTGCTTTTACCTAATTATCAGTAAATCATATGGCCTTTGCTCACCGCTGATTCAGTAAGAAGCTTTGCCAAATAAGGACTTCAGAAGTTGTAAAGAGAAGCTGTGTGAAATGGATATATTCCTAAAACCAAGCTATGTACCTATTGCTCTTTCTATTTATTCTTCTCCTCTTTCCTCTGGGTACTGTAGATGCTTTATGAAATTTCCAGACTACAAATCAAACCCATCTGTGTGAAACTATAAATAATAATTTTATAAAACAGCTTTATTTCATGTTAACCTCTGCATGGAATGCCAGCAGCACCAATTAGCTCTTGCCAGGCTATCTACCAAATAAGGCTTAAGGATCTGAACAGGGTCTTTCATCTCTTAGCATTCAGAAGACTGATAAAAATTTACTCGGCTTTTAAACAAGCTGTATGTGACTGAAATTTACCTCATCCTGGGGTATGCTATAAATAATGTAAATCTGAAGAGGCTGTGAATTCTTTCACAGATTTGTTTCAGAGCTATTCATAACTGTGATTATCAATGACTGTACCACAACATTTCTGTCAGCTTACAATTTCAGTCACAGCCAGAAAGTTTGATGGATGCTTGCCCACTCTTCCCTAGTGAAATACAATTATCAAGACATAAAAAGCACTTAATTGCAGTGCTGGACTGTTTAAGCATAACTGTAATTAGTTCTTCTGTAAAGCTTTTCATTCACAGATGTATTTTACAGCAGAAATTATCACATACATTTTGCAGTTGAAGTAAACTGACGCAGAGAATAGGACCATTTTTACACTGTAGTCTAGAAAAAAAGCCTGGAAGACAAAACAAGTCTTCCCATTGCTAATGAAGAGTCCCTCTTGTTCATGCTTGTTAAATCAAGGTCAGCCAGAGAAATAGCAAGAAAATCTTGTAGCTCAGAGTCTCCTTTCTGCTGGAATAGACTCCAGTGAAGACACTATTACTACTAATATTTTTTTAAAAGCCCAGCCTCATTAATAAGTTTGATACATTTTTCTTAAAAAAAAGTAAAAATAAAAAAATTGTCCACAAAGCTGGCTGCCCAATGATGTACTTCAGCCAAGAATAATGGAATAGGATTCTGGCTCATTTTTTTGTTGGTTTTTGGAATCAGAGCTATGATTATGAGCAATAGCTGGGGGCATTCAGATTGTGCCACTTGAACTGAAATTTTTGGACCAGTGTAAGATGGTTTAATTATGAGGAAAAAAGTCAGACCTTGGCAGCCAGTTCATTTTCTAGTGGCATTACACACATCACCTGCCAGCAAGTTCCAACTACACCTGAGCCTTCAGATTCTGAGGGTAGGGTGGTTGTACAGGCAATACCAAGAGTAAAGCCTGTAGCTAAATTTTATTTAACACGGGAAACCTTGCTTGCTCAGACATAGACAGGAACGAAGGAATCTTGTCCTGATTTTTGGGTAACAGTGTATGGTCATTCTTAGTTGGTGGAGCAATTAGTCTGGCAAATTTTCCTATTGTATTTGACACCAGAAGAGATGTGATACCTACGTTTAACCCTCAGTAGTGTGTGAACATGACTACCAAGAGGAAAAGACAATTTACTAATACCCACGTGACCAGACACAATGGCTGAAGACCAGACTTGATACAGGCTGGATAAATTGTAAATATTTAGTCTAAGTACTATGAGATCTTCATTTTCAGTTATGCATAATTTCAGTGCTGAGAGCTCTCAAATACTGTTTTTCAGCACTTACACCTTACACTTGTTCAGTTTCACAGTGCATCCTAACTCTTGGGGTTATGCCACCATTTCTTCATCTAGAATGTGAGGAAAATTACTCTATCCATATTTTTTGCTAATATTTTTCCTTTTCTGTTGCACAGTTGATAAAAACATTTCCAACATACAACTATCAAATGGCATCATGCACTGTTTTTTCCAACCTCATGTTCAGACAATGGGCTGAATAATTTCTAGTGCCTCAGCAGTATGACTCTACTGTGGTCCTAATATTCCAGGAAGAAAAGGAAATGAGAAGAAATTTTCAATGTATGAAATATTGTTCTTCCACATAAAGCACTCTGAGAAATGCTACAATCTCACTTGTGATGTAAGGGCAGATAATATGGGCAGATAATATATTAATCATTTTCTGTCACTGGTGAATTCAAAATTCCCTCAGCTGTTGTAGGAGTCAGCATGAAGGCCTTAAAAATGTTTAAGTTCAGCACTATTTTGTTTTGAAATATCCACGAGAATTTGAAATATCCATGGGAATTGCTGTGTAAAGAAAAGAACCTTCAAACAGCTTAACAGTCTTCTGTTAGCACGAACTGTACTGGTGTCTTTTATTTATTACCTTACGGGATATGAGCCTCAATTTCTATATATATTCAAGTGATAACTATGCAAACCTTAAAAATCCCTTTCAGGTTATGAGTAAAAATGCGCAAATGGTTTGAAAGCCAGAACACTTTCTCAACATGAATTAGTAACTGAGTACCTACCTAGAAGTATACGATGCTTGCTGTTCTGAGAAAGAAATGCATGTGTTATTCTGAACATGTAGCAGTGCACACACTCACTCTTCTTCCTATGGGCAATGGCAGGTTGTAAATGAATAAACTGGCACTTTACAGTTTTACTTATCAGAATAAAATTGTACATCTAGATGTCATTGCACAAGATCAGATGAAGGATGATGGAAAATAAGGATAATGGAAAATATTTATGAAAATGAGTGCATGGTTAGGCAGAGCCCTGTTTTAGGAATTAGCGCCTAACCACAGTAACAAATTTAGTAAGATTTCAGCTGGGAAAAAGATAATAAATATATGTACCGTTTTAGATCACATTTGAAAGGGAGGTTATTTGAGAAAAATGTCTGCTAATTTTGTCAAGGATTTGATAATGGTTAATGGGAACTTCCTGAACAATTTAGAGAATTTGTGAATATTTAAAAGAAAAGAAAAAAAATCACAAAAATATTAACTACAAAAGCATTCCACTATTGCTTTCCATTATTTCCTGATGTTCAAGAAATGTCATAATTCTTTAGTGACTTCACTCTGGTGATTGTAAGATTGGATTTTAACTCTGGAGTAATTACTCATATTTGCCTCTTTTAATCTCAATTATTTGCTTGTATTTGGAACTTAGGAGGTTAAACTGCTGGAAAAATAACATTTTATGAATTTCTCCCTAGAGATCTAGACACACCAAGATTCTGAAATGTTAAAAAACAGGCATTTATAGCACACTGTTGGGAATGGCAATTAAAAGGGACCAGAGAGAAACAGTGAAGTGATGAGTCATCAGTAAGAAGCCTAACTCTTTATTCTAAGTCGTCTTGCCAAATAGAACATAATTTTGTTTGTTGAACTGTGGAAAATGCTGTTTTCCAGCTTCCTTGGGGTGTTTATAAAAGCTCAGAAATGAAATCAGTTCTAGACTTTCAGTCACCTTACCAGAGAAAAATCCAATTTAATTATAAATGCTCATATGAGTCATGTCAAACAACAATATATTCCAATTCATTCACATTAGAGAGAATAAATGGGGAGGAATATGTTATCCTTTACTTATGAGTGAAGCCAATTACTTGAAGTCAAACTGATGCACCTTAAAGGATCTACAAAGAACTTAGATTTAAGTAACACAGATACAAAAGTAAGAGCTCGATAGAACTACAAATAATTTGTTATTTGACCCAGAACCAACCCAATGATCACTATTGTAAAGATCCTGACCTATTTTGTCTAAGAGGAGTAGAGAAAAGAGCCTGCCCTGGATAAAAGATGGGTCTGCAAAGACCTATTGCTTTTAGGAATAGGAATACAATGAGAGAAGTAACAGGTTAGTATGGTATCAGTGAGATTTCTGAGACACGCACACTCTGACAAAAGAGAGAATCCAAATATACATCCTATCTGCCAGCACAGGAGAAAGCGGTCAAAGTGGAAGGCTTCTTCCTTAGCAAATGACAATAAGACAGAGAATTAGGAATGTAAGGTGAGTAAAGAACCTTTAACGAAAATGACTGAAAAAACCTTTGGTCTAAGAACTGCATTAAAACAATGTCCAGGATGAAGAATGTACATTTTCAAACAGACAGCTACAAAAAAAAAGAAACAACAAAATTTTTTGCAACGTCTAAAATAAAAACAGAGCAATCTGCACATTTGGGAATACAAACTTGGGCCTTTGCATCCACCAGTGTGAAATAAATTCTTCATCTCCAAACGTTGTGAATGGTCAAAAATTCACAATGCATATTGGAAAGTGTGTTTCTTTAACTAGAGGGGTGCGTATCCGAGATAACAAAAGAGCCATGTGTTGCAGCAGATACCACAGTAAGGACCATTCTTACTGAACAGCAGAGAAGATAATCACATGGCCCTTATGTAAATAAGCAGAACACACATTACAGCTCCAGTAAATCCAAGCAGCTTTCAATTTGTTCTTTCCTTTGCTGCCTAATTTTTCAAGTCTTTTACTTACCTGTGTGTTTTTCCATTTTCCTGTGCTGTAACAGCAGAGATGGTTCCTTCTTTGGCTTAACTCTGCTGTTCTTCCTGCACAGGAAACAGGTCTTCCATAGAATCTGCATAAGCATCTCAGTGGCAAAAGCTCAAAAAGAAAACATCTGTGTTGTACCTCACAAATTACAATCAAGTCTATCAAGTTGATAAGGCAAGTACAATAAATGCTTATTTTAAAAGCCTCCTTATAGCTTATTTATTTTTATCTGCCAAAAGCAGTATACATTTATGCATGTATATGTGAGAAAGGAAGTGGGTTTATGTGCTCATGACTGCATATTTGTGTCTGCAGAAACACATAGCTGCATCTATTTTACATATGCACATTACTATCTGAGGTTACACAGCATAATCACATCTGGAAATGTCATTTACTTAGCTTTGCTAATGAGTACTAGTAAACACCCTGAACAATTTGCATATACGTGTCCTAAAGTGGATTACATTCACTAATTTCAAATGAAGTTATAGCAGTTAGACAATGATTTAAGACACAAGGTAAAGAGAAGAAGCCTGGTTCCTAACCTTTGGTCTTCCACTGATTTCCTTGAGTTACTAGCAAATGAATTCACTGGCTCTCCACTTCTATAAAATATCCTTAACAAATGATGTTTTGAAATCTGCATGTAAACAGTGACTTTAAAGCAGAATACCTATTACAATTATCCAAGAGACCAAATATTCTACATGGACATCTTGATAATCAGGCAGTTTCTGAAAATTGGAGTCATAAAGCAAGCAGACAAGAGCTTTATCTCTCTTGATAAAGATTAGCTTCCTGAAGCATTTATTTAATCCCCAGTGCACTCAGTGAGAACCACATGGAACATCTGTATTCTCAGAATTAGATTTTAATTTTATTCAAGTCTGAAAGGAAAAGATTCTGTAGAGGGAAGAGAAGAGGCAGAGATCAGCCATGTTCCCACTGCACAACCACCAATTTCATCTGGTTTTCCTGATGTCAGTATTGTCCTCTCTACTGTGTCAGAAAAGGTGCTATTTTTGATGTTGACATCACTGGGCTCTATCTTGTTCCACTGGGATAAGGACAAGTGATTCCCTCTGTACAGATCACTGAACAAACATTTCCGACACTGAAATTTTAAAGCTGTAATTTTGATCTGAAGTAATTATTTACCATAGTTACTGTTACTCTTCAGTGTATTGAGGAGCTAAGAATTAGACCTCTGAGGTCTGTAATCCTATTTATGACACTGGGCTCATTAAATCAACAGTAAGGGCGATGTCAAAATCAGGAGATTAAAAGCAAACTCTCTCTTGCAGTTTGGCACAGCACCAGCTGATAGACACCTGCTGAGGCACTGTTTCTGCTGCTTTTGAGGAAGCACGCATTACTGGAGCAAGGAAAAAAAAATGTTTACTTACTGATGTTCACAAATAAAGCTGCTTTTTTTTTTTTTTTTTTTTTTTTTTAATTCTCTTTTTCTCATATCTTACTAAGGCAGGAGAATTCTCTTGTGACTTCAGCTGAAGAATTTTCCAGTGTACAGAGTGCTAAATAGAGCTTTTTTAAATGTTGAAACTGAGGCCATAAATTGATATGAGCAGTAGTATTTCTAAAGGAGACATAGTTCAATGTTGCTTACGAGGCCTAAACAGACCAATCCAACTCTGAAATATACTTGTTCTTTCTTGCTTCAGTGAAAGCTGCATTTGTAAGTGTTTATGGAAAATGCAGCTGGTGTGACTACAGTGAATATGCATGATGTACATACACAAATGAATATAGAATGTAGAAAAGATGTCTAAAATCTTTTCCATGCCACTGAGAGCTTTATGTCATTATAAATCCTGGGAACCACCAGAAACAGACCAAGGCATCAGCTTAAAAATTGCAAATACAAAGAACCATTCAAAATGTGATGGTCATTCAAGAATCGGCCCAAGAAATTACTTTTCTCTCTTCACTTGACTCTAGTCTTTTGTTGTTACTTACTGATGGATATCTTGTTTCCATGTGTCTGTGTGGGAGAATGAGTGAAATGAAATGCAGTACTTCAGTCCAGGAAAAAAGAAGGCATTTAGCTGCAGAGCTGAGAACGTCATCAAAGATATGTATGTAGCACAGCTATGTTGAACAACTCTGTACTGAAATGCAGGTGTCAGTACACGTGGTAGGAATATGCATAGGCAAGACATGCCTATACACTTGCTGTGCAGCTGTGTGCCTCTTTTGCACCTTAATGTATGAGAAACAAGTCTTCTCCTTTCTTTCCTTTTTATATTCCTTGCCATGACAGTCTGAGCCCAGCTTAACCCAGTGGGGATGGTGATATTCAATTTTGAATTTATTGTTTTTTGTGGTTTCTGAGGAGACTGAATTCTACTCTTCTTGCTACACCTTTATCTCTTCAAGCCACAGAAGCAGAAATATTTTTTCAGACACACATAGTAGCTTGACCAAGCCTTTGAAGAAGAGCCTTTCATCAATTTAACTCTGTTACTGCAGAATGTGTATAGTTTGCAGGCTTCATGGGTGATGAACATGGTGGCACAGGATGCCAGCATCCTGCACCCGGGTTTTTGAGCTTTTCTTTCAGACAGCAGAATGAGCAACTCCTTCCTTCCTTCTCATGTTCTCAGCAGACAGAAACAGTACTAACCAGTGTTTCAGCACAGGATATGCAGCTGCAACAAAACTTCGGAAAGGCCATGCACAGACTAAAGAGTTCTCACCCAATCTTTCCTTCACACCCCCATCAGCACACATTATTGGATGACCCAAACAAGCACCTAAACATTCATACATTTCTATGTAAAGCAACGTGTTTTATATGCACACATTTCTCCATAGCCACTCTTGTATGATGATGAGGAGGGAATCTTTAAAGTATTATTCTATTAACTTCAATTAACCTTAGGAACCTAATTATTCCAAATCAAACACAACATCGTTTGACCACACAAGGGGCACCCAAGGAGAGGTGACAAATTCTACAAAGAAGATAAAAGATAATTTAACAAGAAGCATGTTGTAAAGGGTGACAAAGTGTTATTTCCATAATAAGCTTATCTGAGCCTGGGTAAGTTCCTGAACAGGGTGTGGATTTGGCAGTAGTAAAGAAACAGGCCACACAAAGAATGTCTGTTGAGCTAATGAATGCCACTGAAGTGGTTGACTTTCATTTCTCTGGTTTGGATCCTTGCCACCTTTACTCTAATGTCAGACTTTGTTTAATTGGCAAATATGCCTTCAAAGGATTGCAGAGCCCTCCATGCTGCTCCACAGGCTGTTAATATTTAATTGTGATTTGTTAAAGGCATACTAGCAATTGATAAAACTATGTGTCTAGGTGCTTTATTGCAGTACAAATCAGCAACAGGACTTTATATGCTTCTTTTTTTGGAAAGGAGGATATTGTCTTAGAGGGAAAGAAAAACATGCATTTGTAATAGATTTCCATCATAAAGTTTTTTGCAATGAACCACAGGCACTACTGCAAGTAGGCTTTGCAGGTATGAAATTCATGATTTCCTTATCTACCTTTACTTCACTACAAAGGAAAACAATTAAGTCAACAGGAAATTACTAGTATCTTAAAAAGACAGATTTAGCTTTTGCCTTTTTTACCCTTTTAAATGACTTCGCAAATGTTGGACATTGAGGAAAGAGAAGTTATCTAAATGGGGTCTTTCTGATAAACAGTTGATAAAACAGCAGCAAAAATTTTCTCAGAATTTGTTTAGGTGTATTACATTTGACTGAAATTTCAGTTCCATTGAATTTTTATGGGGCAAACTACCAAGGACGTCATTCAGACAAGAAATTGTGAAGGACTATATTGGATGAAGGATTTCAAATCACACCAAAGTCTATTTTTAAACAATTTTTAAATATCATTATTTGTGTTACTTAAATTACAAGCCAGTGCCTTCATCCAAACAAAATGAACATTCAAGCAAAATAATAACCAGTTGGCCCATGTCCATTCAACAAAATTACCCAAACACAGCCATTTCTTTGCTGTCTAAAAATCATTAGACCTTTTTAATTAAATAACTGCTCCATTACTGTAGCTTTTTATCTGCTTAAGGAATGGACATCAGCCAATTAAAAAAAAAAGAAAAAACATCAAAGAAGTTACTTAACACCTGTAAGTAATAATTTACACTGATGCCAACCCTTTGAAAGTGAAGGGGCACATTACCTTCTTGATACATGAATAATTTCCCTTAGATTCAATTCTGTTATTGCCACGACAGACAGGTTTATTTTAAAAGAGAAAATATGCAAGTCTTTCTTTAGAAACATATCAAGTCAAAAGTGGGAAAATGTTTCTGCAACTTAACTGAATTTTTCCTTTCTGCAACACTTGACAATTTTAAAAAGTTCTTTTATCAATGAAGACTATGCCATAATCTCATATCAGTGACACCACTGAAACCTCAGGCAAAACATTTGTCTTGACTTATTGAACTATTTCCTCATTTTTTTTCTTCTTGCAAATTTCCAAGGATGAGTGTAGCTAATCATCCCAATGCTATTGGATTAGTTGGTGACCTGCTGGTTTGATTTTAACTGCTTGACAGTTTATCTCCAAGAAAACAGGGAGCAGGATTATGACTCACTAATTACGTGCTGGTCCAATTGGTTGTGCAGCAGCCATCTTATCCAGCTAGGCAGAAGTTCTGGAGTGACAAACACATATTTGAGCAGTCAACCAGAGAGGCAGTATCTGCCATTACAATTTGCAAGAAAATAGCAAAACTAGGATCCAGAGCTTGAGGCTCAGGTGGCTGGTTTATCCTAAACCAATAAAAGTGTAAACCAGTTAGGTTCTATGCTGTTTTTGCATATTAGAGGGAAAATAAGGCATTTATATTTTGCAATCAATTTTCATCTAGTGCTTAATCTGGGGACTTCAAAAAGGAAATGTAGTGATACCAGCTCAGATCCAAAATCTGTAGTCAGAATTAATATATTCATTATTTCTTAGACTGCTCCTTTTTCCAAATCTTGAGACATTTCATTACTTCTTTCAAAGTTACTATCATACTTCACTGTAAGTTCATCTTCATTATTTATCTGTATGTTAAATCACTTACAAAAGCCTCAGAAACTGGTCTCCTATGACAACACTTTCCACAAAATCACCTTGCATTCCACAGAAAGTATTTCTTATGCATCAGGAAGATATTTGACACTCTTCATCTCACTGACTGTCCTCCTGCCGTTGGACAGGGTGAGTGAGAGAGGAACGAGCTCACCTTTACAAGGCAGGTAAAACCGTATTGAACATGGCATATTGCAAGCAATGCAAACAAGCTATACAATAAAGCAAAAATCAAAAGCAGTTATTCTTAAGTATTGAGAAATATTGATTTTAATAATAAATTTTTAATTATTAATAATTTTTTATAAATTAATAATTTTTTAATTTGCCTGCATTCTAGACAAAGAGTGAATGATTCTTTACACAACAGTTTTCTCAAGACTCTTGCAAAACAGGCAAGATACTCATCTCCCTATAGTCAGTAGGAGTATTTAAGAAATTATGATTAGAGGTAGTAGAGTTCAACTCTAAATTCAATGTTATTTTTTAATTAATCAGCTGAATTTATCTCTTCCTGACCATCATAGAAGTGTTATAATGGTGCACATTTTTTCCTTTGCTGTCTTTAGCATCATTTTTGTTTGAGCCAGTTCACCAAAACCCCCTTGGTTATGAGTTTAATGAGGAGGAGAAATAGGGATGAGATAAGTGAGCAAAAAAGGGAAACAAGTTGGCAGCAAAAAGAAGGTAAATGTCATACATACTTTCCCTCCTTTCTTTTAGAAAGGCCTGTTAGATATACTGAAAGTAGTTTCATATTCCAATGGATTTTACTAAGTTTTTTGACATTGCTTTGCATGACGTTTTCCTAAGCCAAAGAGGGACACAATATCTTGAACAAATTACTCAATGATAAATGAACAACTAATTGAAGAAAACCTAAAGAGAAGCTGTCAACTTTTTTTTTTCCCCTCTAAAGTTCCGCAGTATGTTTCTCCTGTATCCTCTTACATTCCATACTTTCATTAAATGCATGACTACCTGCATCACTTGTAAGCCATGCATTGCTGAAAGCTTACTGAAGACTGTGTCTGCTGCTCAAAACAATTCTGACAAGTTGGGGAAGTAGTCCAAAAGCAACACAACAACAACAAAAAAGGAAAACAACTGACCAGCTAAAAACAATAACTCAGAGAGAGAATTGAGCATACAAATAGAAAAAAAAAAAAATCAGGACTAGCTAGCTAAGCAGCATACTAACAAAATGGACCAAAGAAGAGAGGTTAGAATGGATCACAAACTAAACCCAGGTGAAAAATGTGATGCTATTAAAAAGTAACACGTTGTGGCAAGTAACACAGAGAAGGTAATTATTCTTTATCCTGCACACATGAGGTCTCAGCTGGAGCCCAGTTTTTATTACCTTGCTTTAAAAACAAGGTAAACCAGTTGGGTAGAGTCAAAACAAAAAAAGGGATTAAATATATTAGAATTAAACAAAAACAGGCAAAATATAGCAAGGAAATATATCTGGAAAGGAGAATCCTGAGGAAAGATAAAACCCATTGTCTAACTATTTTCCTCATCCCAAACACTGTAAAAAATGTTTCTCAAAGGATGTGCAACCTGTGACTGTGTTTGAATATGAACATGAATGTTTCAGACAGCTCTGTAGCTAACTAGCAATGAAATTGGAAGGAATTTATAAAAAAGAATAGCAGGCAAAGCTTCAACATAAAAACCACTTGCAGTCCCCATATCTAGGTCATTTAAAGCTTACCAGCTAAAATAGATGTGGGTGCATTCAGTTGCAGCTCCCATCCAGAACAATTCAATACTGGAAGAGATATTTTACTCCCTTCAATTTCAATAATCTTGAACTGATTCTATGCTTTTTCTGATTTTCTTCTCTGTTTCTTGTATTTTTCCAGATTTTAGTAGTCACCATTTCTCCTCTGAAGCTTTGTTCTGAACTGACTGAAAATAAGACAAATCAGGTAAAAAAAACCAAAAACAATAACAACACTGATGACTTTCTAAATTTAAAATTCAGTTGGTATTTGAGTAACAAAGCACTCCATAAAGTTTGGAAACTTTTCTGTGGTAATAATGAAGGCAGAGTGTTCTTCTAAACATGCTGAATGTAATTTCCAGCCATCATTATATACTACTTAAGTTCTAGAAGGATAACAAAGTATATTGCATAAGTCACTTGGAACTTGGTGTACCTAAGTATAGAGACACAATGCATGCCCCAGCTATCCTGTAAACAGCGAACAAATGTTGTACTGAGTTTAAAACAAACAAAAAAAATCCCATCTGTATGTTGAGAAGGTTTACATTCACTTTGGCAATGTTTGAATTCTGAGTGCCACTACTACCTTGTTTAAAGTGGATTGCTATCAACTGGACAGAAATTGAGTCCAGTCTATTCCCGATAGGAATGATACTCTCTAAGCTAGCCTCCTCCCAGCTCCTGTATTTTATGACATTGACACATGCATTTTTGTTTTGTTTCGTCTAGTTTTGAATCAGTTTTAGCAACCCTGAGTACTATGATTTCCACAGGGAAATCCTGTCTTTGTTTCTTTGTCCTCAGTTACTAGAAGCAATTTCTAAAACCTTCTCAGTCCACTTGTCTTTTGCAAAGAGCTCAACTGCAGAAATTCTGTGAGCCACAAAATGTTCACAGAAGGAGTTATAGTGACTTTTCATTCTTATTGTGGAGAGATTCCAACATAAACTGAAGTTGACTTCAGCTTTCACCCACGTCTGTTAGCTATGAAAACAAATACAAACTCCAAAGAGCAAAAGGAGATTATGTGGGGCTAATCAGAGAGATGGGAGTTAAACAAGTATAGGTCCTAAAACAACAGAGTTGCTACCCTGAGGGCAGGTGGCAGCATTGAGCATCATTTTGAACACCACTTGAACTAAGATTAGATTTTACTTCTTTGTTTTATACTGTTTTCCACTCTTTCTTGTTGGAAATAAGAACACTTTTTTCCATACATCCCTATACAAGGATACGTACCCTGGAGTAATTCTTCCTGTCCCTACATGAGATTGATATTTCTGGCATACTCTTCATAATTTCTATATGTTGCTGTAACTGTCTGCTCTGTACTTTGCTATTTGTTCCCGTTGCACTCAGATTTAATTTATAAAGGCAGTGACCTGAATTAACTTGAAATTTGGGAGTGTAAAGGAGACAATGTTGTTTAGGATTTAAGATTGGCCAGGTGATAATACTGAGTAGAAAGATTTTTTGAAAACTTTATATCAGAAAAAAAAAAAAGTACATATTTCATCTGACATTGAATAACACAGAAGACACTAGATTCAGAAGAAAAAAAAAAAAGAATCTTCGTTAGAAGCGTTAGGAAAAGAGAAAAATAAAAAAGTACATTAAGTCTCATAATTTATTTCATTGTTTATTTAATCAAGATCCAGAGAATAGTCTGAGGTAATAGGAACTATTTGCAGGTGATTCACAGAGTAACATAATATTTTGATAACAAGGATAAGAACCAAAAGAAGTACCTGTGTGACCACAGGACATTTGGAAGGCTATTGTGTATAGCTTGTAGAAACTGGAGCATTAGTTTTGTTTTCTAAATCTCATTTTTCTAAATATTGCTTGTCCTTACAGTGGTACGTTGCTATTAAAAACATTTAAGCCTGTTCACTATCCATGATTAGCATTGTCCTCCAGTAAATATGAAGAACAAGCTTACTGAACAATAAGTGTGCTTTGATACTAATTTTTTTCCCCATTTATGGCTTCTATCACGAGCAAGGCTGAAACTCATATAGCCTTTTTAGTTCAAGAGCAGTCTGTTGAGGGCCACTGCTTTTCTACCAATCAAGAAAGTGTAGAAAAACTGCATGAAAGGGCTATTCCAGAATTCTGCAACCTGGAACCCTGGAGGCTGCTGTTTCAGTGTCTCTGGAATGAGTTGATCCACGGGAAAAAAAAATTCCAGAATGCTTCCATCAGCATAAAACATCAGTCAGTTAAAACTGCCATGGGTGTTTCTGCATAAAAACCTCAATCATGCCTACCACTACAGCAAAAAACACCCATGCCAAAATTTGGATTTTTATTTTCTAAGTTACATATGCAAAAAGTAACCTAAACAAGATACAGTATATTTAAGAAGATAACCTAAGTTTAAATAGAATTTACTGCAAGGATATTAGATGTGATCTCTTGTGCTATGAAGTAATGGCTCTTGATGGGAAGGAGTAGATAAATTCTCCTCCTCATTTTTGAGCTGTGAATATACCTTTCACCTTGAAAGGTGAAGGAAAGGAATAAAAGCAGCAGAGAAATAGGATAAAACTCATTGGTGGACAGCTGTAGGACTGCACAAAATGAACGGTTCTTGTTACTTGGAGATCATTTGAGATCTTGGTCAGTTGTCAAGACCTATCCTAGTTGCCAACTAGAGCATGAGCCCTAAGCATTATTGAATACTGTTAGGAAAGCCAAAAAGCACCAGCAATGTGGTAGAAGCAGGTGTCCTGTAAAACTTTGTTCTTTACTGTAGAGGAAATGTTTTTCTGTCTCCACTTTCGGTCTGAAGCAAACCTCTTCATTATGAAAAGTTCATCTTCCACTATACATAATCAACAAGTATAGAGATGTGTAATTGACAAATATACAGAGAAGTTAAACTGGTCTCTAGAGAGCATGTAGCTGGAGTGATTATCACATTGGAAAGGGATAACTGGAAATGAATGGAAAAGCTTACCTGTGTCCTGATCTTGCAAAAAAAAAAAAAAAGATTCCAAGAGGAGTGATCTCCAGAGAGAGATTCCTCCTTAGTAGCAGTCAGCCCTTAAATGGGTCTAGGAGAGGTGGAGCCAGGCTCCACTCCTTCTGGTCACACAGCTGAATTGCCTTCACTTGTGCTCCTGCAGCTGACTCAGTGTTTGTCTCAGGTGATCAATTAGCGGTTCAGGTCATGATTCAGTAGTTCCCATACACTGTGGCATACACAGTGCTGTTGTACGAACAGTAGGATTAACAGGTTCAGACTGATGCCCCTTTTGAGCTGAAGAGTTTGAAACAGTTCACAACAAGTGAAGGCATAGGGACTTAGCTGAGAAAGACTTCGGTTTGCCTTGCATGAAAGTGTATGGGTGGACTTGGGTACCGGGATCTTGTAAATATACATCAGAAGTTTGTATAAAAGTGAGAATTTCCTCACTGCAGTTTTTCAAAGGTGCTGCCGTGACAGTACTCAAGACAGCACTAGTGCCAGACAGAGTGAACAGATTGGCCTCATGTATTTTATTGTGAGCACTGTAATAAATTAGAGAAGATTAACTTGGAGGAGAGAAGGCTCTGAGGATAACTCATTGCAGCCTTCCAGTACTTAAATGGAGCTTACTGCAGAAGGGAGACAGACTTTTTACACAGCCTGATAGTGTTAGAATGGGGAAGCCTCTTTAAACTAAAAGAGGAGAGATTTAGGTTAGATATTAGGTGAAAATTGTTCACTCAGAGAGTAGTAAGGCACTGGTACAGGCTGCCCAGAGAAGCTGTGAATGCCCCATCCCTGGAAACATTCGAGGTGAGGTTGGATGGGGCCCTGAGCAATCTGATCTGGTGGGTGGCAGCTCTACCTATGGCAGTAGGTTGGAACTGGATGAGCTTTAAGATCCCTTCCATCTGATTCATGGTAAGATGACAGACCAAGACTTCAACCCATCTGACACTTTGCAAGAATCTGGGAATCTCTGAGCACCACTTAGCATGTTCGAAAGAAGGAATCCTTCAAATAAGAACTAAATCTGTTGAAACAAGTGGAGTAACAGCATTGTCTTACCCCATCTCTCTGGAGACTTTCAAGGCAAGCCTGGATAAGACCCTGGGCAACCTGATCTAGAGTAGTGTCCCTTTTCATTGCAGGGGAGTTGGATGGCCCTCAGAGGTCCTTTCCAACTCTAAGGATTCTGTGATTCTAAAAATCCATGTGGGAGTAAAATGACTTTGACAGTCTCTTACATGGCTCCAGTGTAATTCATTAAACTTGCATTTCAATGTAGTATTTGTTTGACTACAATATTTCTCAGATGTAGACCTTATATTGTAAGAGCATAAGCACTTACTATTTTTAGGGAGGTTATTGAACTAATTCTCCAAAAGTCAAAACAAGGAACAACTGTGACTTGGAGTTAAGGGACTCAAAACCTCTTCTTTCTGCAAAATCAGCAGCCTGTCAGCTGTTAAGAATTACAAGCATTTTCAAGGATTTCTGCAGAAAAGAAAACATTAATAAAATGATTAACAGATTTTTTCCGTCTCTTAATATGTTTAACACTCAGCACCTTTGCTTACCTTTCAGCTTAATGTCACTAGTTCATTCATTTTTATAAAGAGTGCTACAGGATATCTTGATATATAAATAGTTTACAGCGAGGCCTGTTTGGGAAGATCTCAATATACTAAATAACTAACTGATATGGAATTTAGCTACGAGCAAATACTTGATGGAGAAGTCAAGCTGTGACCCTACTGCAGGTGCTGTTGGGAAGCTGTCAGAAGTCTAAGTCTGCATTTACTTCACATCCAGCTGACCAGCTTGCATCTTTCATGCAGCTGATGAAGTGCACTGTGGCAGGGATGATCTTTTCCTGGCAATACTCCTCTATCCTGATTCAATGGGCCAGATATGCTGCCAAGCCCAAAACACTGTGTTCTGTTCAGATGTCAACCAAGATCAAAACAGTGTCAAACCACTGAGACAAGGTTTCCTTCTTCACAATTTCTGTCTTCAAGTTCCAGTTCACTATAAACTGTCAGCTGATTCAAGAGAGCAATGCAGGTGCAAAACTTAAAGTTTAAGGTATACTGTAGCTTTAGGCTTTTGTCAGTGAGATCATACAAATTGCAGATGAATGACAACTAAATAATTTGAATGTTCATATATGCTCTGAGCTTGTCATGGCCACTTATGTTTTTATATGAAATTATACAGGTGAATGATGAATGCATTTAGACATTTAATCATTAAAATAGTAGTTTGAAGTTACTTTGGTAATTGGTACTACTGTTTGGGCTCATCTTTCTTTACATAAAGGCACTGAAAAAGAAATTTAGCTTGCCTCAATTTTCAGCCCTTACTAAGAGATGGAAACAGCTGTACTGTTCAATTAATACAGTAGCCAAAACATTAAAATATATTTTATTAGATTTCACTGCTATTATGAAGTATTGGAAATAATAAAAGCCTTACTAATTTACTAGCATATGCTCTAAAAATGCCAGAATCTTAAAAATTTAAGAGAGCTTTCTGAAAACATTCATTCCACTGTACAGTGAAATTACTGCCTAAAGGTAAAGTGATGTAACAGAGTTATTGCAAGAAAAAAACACATGTGGCACATTACTCACATAGGCCTTGATTCAGCAAAGCACTGAAGCGTGTCTTTAATGTGTGAATGTCTCACTGACTTCAATAAGACTATTCATGTGCTTAAAATTAGGGCATTGCTTAAATAAGTTACTGATATGAAGCCACAGAAATAAATTCAGACTTAAGATCATGACATCACAACTTAAAGGTTACTTCTTACAGTAATTCAGAGTGATATGCACGAGTAAATTTATACTGCAAGTATTTACATCTCAGCTAATTGTTTAGAGTACAAAAGCACATATTTTCTCTCAATTCATGATCAAAGGAGCGTGGTGTGGAAGGGTTATTAGCTTAGATATAGACTTACACCACTAAAGATAACCAGTTACTTCATAGAATCATAGAATGGTTTGGGTTGGAAGGGACCTTTAAGATCACTTGGTGCCAACCCCCCTTCTATAGGCAGGGATACCACCCTCTAAACCAGGATGCTCAAAGCCCCATCCAGCCTGGTCTTGAATGCTTACAGGGAGGGCATTCACAACCAATCTGGGCAACCTGTTCCAGTGTCTCACCACCCTTACAGTAAAAAATGTCTTCCTATTATCTAATATAACTCTACCCTCTTCCAGTTTGAAGCCATTTCTCCTTGTCCTGTTACTACATACCATTATAGAAAGTTCCTCCCCCGCTTTCCTGTATGCCCCCTTCAGGTACTGAAGGCCATTATAAGGTCTCCTTAGAGCCTTCTCTTCTCCAGGCTAAAGGGCCCCAGCTCTCAGCCTGTCTACATAGGGGAGATGCTCCAGCCCTCTGATCATCTTCATGGCCTTCCTCTGGATCTGCTCCACCAACAGTTTCACGTCCTTGTGGTGCCCAGAACTGGACACAATACTCCAGGTAGAGTCTCACAAGAGGAGAGTAGAGGGGCAGAATCAACTCCTTCAACCTGCTGGTCACACTTCTCTTAATGAAACCCATGGTCTTCTGGGCTGCAAGCATACATTACCATGTCATGTTGAATCTTCCAATAATTGATGCCCCAAACCCTTCTTCTCAGTGCTGCTCTCAAGCCATTCTCCACCCAACCTGTACCTGTACATGGGATTGCCCTGACCCAGATGCGGGATCTGGCACTTGACCTTGTTGAACTTTACGACGTTGGCGTGGGACCACCTCTCAAGCCTGTCCAGGTCCCTCTGGATAGCATCCCTTTCCTCTATTGTGCCAACTGCTCCACTCAGCTTGTGTCATCTCCAAACTTGCTGAGGGTGCACTTGATCCCACTGTCCATGTCAGCTACAAAAATATTCAACAACACTGGTCCCAAACACTGGTCCCTGAGGAATGCCACTCGTTACCAATCTCCACTTGAACACTGAGCCATTGACCACAGCCATTTTCCACGTGCCTCAGTACGTCCCTCAGGAGGATTTGCTTCATAATCCTGCCAGGTACAGAGGTGAGACTGACTGGCCTGTACTTCTCTGGATCTTCTTTTTTTCCCTTCTTGAAAGTGGGCATTGTGTTTCCCCTTTTCCAGTCATTGGGAACATCACCAGACAGCAAAAACCTTTCAAATATGATGGCTAATGAATGGCTTGGCAACTTTGTTTGCCAGTTCTCTCAGAACCCATAGATGGATCTCATTAGGTCCCATGGACTTGTGCACCTTCAGGTTCTTTAGATGGTCCCGAATCTGATCTTCACTTACAGCAGGCAGATCTTCCTTCTCTACCTTTCTTCTTCTACCTTTGCTTTCTTCAACATTGCTGATGCAGCTAGAGCCCTTGCTGGTGAAGACAGAAGCAAAGAAATCATTGAGCGCCTCAGCTTTCTCCATATCCCTCGAGACCAGGTCTCCATTTTCATTCCAGGGAGGGCCCACATCCTTCCTGGCCTTCCTTTCATCACTAATATACCTGTATAATTTTTTCTTGTTCTCCTTTATGTCCCTGGTTAGATTTAATTCTATCTGGGTTTTAACCTGATCTCTGGCTGCTCAGACTTCTTTGTACTCCTCCCAGGTAACCCATTACTGCTTCCACTCCCTATAGACTTTCTTTTTGTGTTTACATAAGTCCAGAAGCTCCTTGTTGATTGACAGTGGCCTCTTGGCATTCTTGCCAGCCTTCCTTTTTCTCAGGATGTACTTCTGGGTTTGGAGGAGATGGTCCTTGAATACTAGCCAGGTTTCTTGGGCCCCTCTTCCCTCCAGAGCTTTATTCTACGTTATCCTGACAAACAGTTCCCTTAAGAGTTCAAAGTCTTCTCTCCCAAAATCCAGAGCAGCAAGCCTGTTGCACAACTTCTTTGATGCCATAAGGATCTTGAACTCCTTCACTTCATGGTCTCTGCAGCCAAGGTTGCCCTTAAGCTTCAAATTACTCACAAGCCTCTCCTCACTGGTGAGGACAAAGTCCAGAATAGCACCTCTTCTCATGGGTTCCAGTATCATTTGGAAGAGAATGTTATCATCAACACATTCCAGGAACCTCTTCACTGTTGTCCCTCCAACCGATATTGGGGCGGTTGAAGCTCCAACTTCTTTTTCCCTTGCATTTAATTTAACTCTATCCCATAAGCTCTCTTTCAGCTCCTTATCTATCCTAAGGTGCAGATCCATGGACTCCAGCTGATTGCTGATGTATTTCATGATCTATTCCACCAGGAGAAGGGTTGGAGGGCAGCACCTCCTATCTTTCTCCTCTGCCTGTCTTTCCTAAAGAGTTTATACCTATCTATTCTGACATTCCAGTCATGAATGAAGTTGAGGTGAGTTTAACTCTTTTCTCTTTTCTTGTTTTCCTCGTTATTCTGATTTCTTTACAATCTGGTAAAAACTAAGTATTTGACTTGTTTAATCTAAAAAGACATATCAAAACACCTGCCTGTCTGAGGCTAGATCAGAATATCTTCCTGTAAAGAAGGAGTCTTAATATTGTGCTATCAAGGATCTACTGAAAATCATGTGTTTGTTTTTTCAGAGTGTTAATGATCTTGAATTGGCAGGAAACACCTGATTTCCCAGGAGCTGGATGATATAAACCAGTAGGAAAAGTGCTGTTGAAACAAGATTGCTACATTGAGAAAAGGCTTTTGCATTACTTCATCTTGGGTTCTTTGGCCTATATTTTTTACGAGATTATGCTCTCCCCAGTGTTTATGAATTCAATTTTTAATTAACTTGATTATATCTAGGTCCAATCTGAGACTTCATTCAGTGCTGCAAACTGGCTTCAGTGGAATTTAAAGCAAGCTTCTGTGGTTTGGCTGTTGAGTGTTTCCACAGAGAAATCCAGTGTGTACTATAATGACTAAAACAATTTGGAAAATCACAATATCCTAGTAAAGGGCTCAGTCTTCATGATGAAAGTCTTATCTTATAATCTTTCAGACTTGTTTCTATATTAGTAAATCCTGCAGATACCTGTCTACAGACACCAAAAAATACTCCCAACACACACAAAAAACCCCTTAAACCTATGCATTCCTGAATGTAACATCTTTCAGTTAATACATCAAAAGTCACCTAAGAAACTAGAGGTTGCATTCAAATGAGCTCACAAAGACAGTCAATGAAGGATTATGGAATAAAACCTTTTCAAAGAACATTCTATCTTCAACCTCTTAATGCGTAAAATATCTACAGAAGAGGACTTGGCACTGAAAACCCTAATGTCTCTAAAAAACATCGACTGAAAAGAGATGTTGTTTTCATGGCATATGTAAACATTTTTATATTCCCCGGCTTTACATTCCTTGTAGCTCACAGAACTGACAGCTTTTATCGCTTTCTTTCTGCTAATATTCCTCTCAAACCATCCTTTTTTCTTCAACTGGCTAATTTACTACCACAATTCAGTTTAAAATGGAGTAATTACTATCAGTATGAATTTAACTTGCTTCTATTTGAGCCTTTAAAAGCATGTTGCTCAAAGCCCTCTGTAGCAACAGTTTGATTTACTTTCTTCACAAAATTTTAATGTCATTGATATAATATTACAATTTTTACACTTGAGTCATATAGTGTAGAATAGTCTATGTAAGATATACTCTGCTACATAAAAATATTTAGTGCAACTTAGTAATGTGCAGTATTTTCAGCTGAGTAATGAAACTGCAATTTTGATTCCTTTGTCTCTCATTTACATGTATTTATATCTTCTCAAGTTTTGATTTATAGCCTTAAGTGACCACAATAGAGATAATGAAAATACTGCTTAGTTAAAACTACAGATTTTTGCCTGCCTTTAAGTAAAAAGATAGTAACCTTTTCTCCCCCCTGATTTTTATGCCAATTCAGAGAATAATACTGAAGATTGAAAGTGAGGGATAAGTTTGTCCAAATTATAGTGAATCATCAAATTTAATAAATTTTGGACTCATTTGCTTTTTCTTCATCTGCATCTAGTGTTCAGAATCAGAGAATCACAGAACTGTTTTAATTGGAAGGGCCCTTTAAAGGTCGTCCAGTCCAACTCCCTTGCAATGAATAGGACAGTTACATCAGGTTGTCCAGAGCCCCATCGAGCCTGACCTTCAGTGCCTCCAGGGACAGAGTTTCCACTGCCTCTCTGGGCAACTTGTACTAGTGCTTTACCATCCTTAGTATGAAAAACTTTTTTCTTACATCCAATCTAAATCGCCTCTCTTTTGATTTGAAACATTTTCCCCTTGTCCTATCACGATAGACCCTGCTTAAGAATCTGTCCTCTTCTTACTTGTAGCCCCCATTCAGATACTGAAAGGATGTTTTCTCGTTCATATGGTGACTGTGAAGTTCAAATATAAGTAAAATAACAGTAAATTTGAAAAATATTAATAAATAAAAAGTTTAGTTTTTTAATAATTTTATTTTATTTTAGAAATATCTAAGTCACGATTTTGTTGCTAAAATATTGATTCAAATTTAAAACATTGCTAATCTGAGGATTTTTAATTCATCTGCTAGCATATTTAGTCCCTACAAGACCCTCTGTAAAGTTTGGTTCCAGAATGATAGAATCCTTTGGAGTTTGTATTTAGTTTGGGCTAATTTCAGTAAATATTTTTCACTCAGACGTCTGTGTTCACCTTTCTTGTAGTGCAAACTTCACAGCATAAACAAAGGAATAGACCACTTTCCAGATAAAAAATTAATAATATAAGTGGTCATAGTTTAGAAGATTGAAGCTGGCACATTATTATAGTTTAGAGACGGAAATAGTTATTTCAGGTATTATTGATTATGATGAATTGATTCATTATGTTACCTCCCTGCTTTTTATGAAACAGCAGAGAGAAGGGTACTGCTCTGCCCTGCCACTGCTGAGCCTGCTGTATTTCATATGTGTCCCGTCGCGGGCTTGTTGAGTAGCAGCTATATAACTCTTGTGTTGGGAGTTGATAAAGCTTGTAATAATAAAATAGTTTCAGCAAAAAAACCCTAAACTATTTAATATGTAACTCTGTCACTAGGACATTCACCAGGAATACTGCAGATGTGTCTTCATGTTTCATTTCATGCATGTTTTACACTGGAAGCCTGTTTTTCTATGTCTCAAGACTATGGGACATCAGCCAGGTTCTTGATCTCTGCAGTTTCTGTTTAAATCAAATAAAGCCTGAAATCTCTTTTCAATTCTGTGAAGCATTCCAAGAGTAGTTCCTTCCAAATCTTCTTTTACCTATAAAATGTCAGTTTTTGCACATTAACATGTTCAAATGGAAATCCATGTAGTTAAAAATTCCCGATCAGTTCTACTGCGGTTAATTTTTTTTCCCTCCAATTCTCATAAAAAGCGCTTCCTGGAGAATTATAAAATATAGCTAGCCAGTTTTTAATCTAATCTGGCTTGGCTTCCAGTGTCTAAATCATACAAAGTTTGCCATTGTGTGTTTCTGAAAGAATTATGAACTGCGGTTTTCCCTAACTAAGTGAAAGGATGTCTTCCTTAATTTAGATTTCCCTGGCATGTCCAGCAAACAATGATTCATGAAAACTCTATTTTAAATTCTTCTTTACAAAAAGCCTTTTCTTTGCTCTATACACAGGGAGAAAATTGACCACAAGCTTGTCTCCTGCAGAAGTGGTTTCCTCATCTCATAACTCTTCCAGCAGAGGACAATGCCTTTTTCATCCTAGTCAGAGCTAGGTTAACCAGTGAGGAAACTGTGTCCAAAACTGATTAAAGGAAAAAAAAAAAAAGACGGGGGAAAAAAAAAAAGAAGAAGTAAAAGAAAAGTTCTGAAATTATTGGGAAACGGTCTTACACATAATACAATGAGAAAATTAGTTAGAAGTGTTGTAGATTTTTCATCTTGATACGGGCAACTTTTTGTCTCCCATAACCTGAGTACCAAGAAAGATATCTGAAGAGCTAGAAATGAATTTTATCACTGGGTAATCTGGTCCACTTATGTAAAACACTGATTAAAATCTATTTCTATTTTCAAATTATGGTAAAAAAAGAAAAGTGTTACAGGAAGAATTTTTTGAGACTCTTTTCTATGCCATACCATTCATGTCAGTGGACATAATTACAAAATGAGGCCTGTGAACTGTACCTTACCAGTTACTATTCTGCATTGGAGTTTGTCTAAGAATGATACAAAATAAAATACCCATCCAAAACACTGCATTGGGAAATATGAAAAAAAGTGAAAAAAAGTGGGAATAACAAATGCAATACAGATTTTTTTTTTTTAATTGGTGTCCCATAGTGTGCTTTGTGATGTAGACTATTCCGGGGACAAAACAGTATCTCCTGTTTACCTTTTGTTTATAATATTTCTTTACAGACCATTTCAAAATGTCAGCTATGTGCAATGAGTTTTCATAAAATCATGCACCTAGAAAACTAGCAAAACTCTAATTAAAAATAAATCTTAATGATTAACACCTTTTTATTCCCCAAATTTATTCATTTTGTGGTTGTGAAGTTTTTAAGGTTGTTTTTGAAACAACTATAGCTTACTATCCACATCCATGAGAATTATCTATGCATGCATAAATACCATGGAGCTTTTATGTGTAGATTTTGCTTACAAATTCATTTCCATACATTCAACTGAATGCAAAGGGAGCTGCAAAAAAACCTTGATACCTCCATCTTTTCTGGTGAAGGGCTTCCAGAGATAAGTCATCAACATGAAATAATTACACACAAAGTTTATATGCAATTAATTCTGTAATATTTTGGTTGTGTTTAATGACCTTACTTGTGCATTTTCAATAATGACAGTAAAATCACAATATTTCTGTCAATGTAATTACTGATTTCAAAGTGCACAGTATTTTAGAAGAAATAAATTCTACATGCATGAGTTCATGACTCCCAATTTCTACATCTACCAATGTACTTAGAAATAGTTTTAGTAGGCGAAACACTACCTCCATTTGCTACTCCTCCCCCACAGCTATCAGAACCAAACATAAAAGAAACAGAAGAGTGGAAAAAAATTATTTCCTGAGATAAGAATTTCAGTTTTTTATACAAAAAAAGTTCTTGTTAACTAACTAAAACTGAATGGTTCATTTAATCATGGAGTCATGAGGTTACTTAGCCCAATTGTTTAAAGCAGTTTTTTTTATTTTTTGTTTCGCCCACTTTTCCTAAGGAATTCAATATTCCTTCAATATTATTTTAAAAATCTCTTTTAATTTTCCCTTTTGTTTCCACAGTTATTTCTGTAATTTGATTCTTAAGGAGATATGGTACTTCTTAAATTCCATTTCAGGCGGAAATTGCTGTTTCTTCTCTAAATTTTCTCTGATGAAGTTCTGGATGTAATTAGCTCTTGAAGCTAAATCAATCTTATGAATAAATAAAGAGTTTCACTGAGCAAGTGCAACAGTCTGTCATCTTTCACGGTGCCAGCTTTCGCTAAAGAAACAGCAGGCAATTTCAGTTGTAGTCATAAAGTGTCCAATTTTCCTCTTGTTTACAATTGCATTCCATTGAATTTTGTTAAATGTTACATTCTACCCATGGAAAAAATATGTGTAATGTAACAGAATGCATGGGTACCAATGTTCTTGCCTATTTTGTTATTGCTATTCTACAGATGCAGATAGAAAGCATCTTATAATATATTGACAATTTACAATATAAAAAAATGCACCTAATGCCTTGTGTAAGTAGATTAGGTAATACTAGTAATCTTTACACCCAGTCACTCATGATCTACAGACAACAACTTTTGTCTCTGGAAGAAAAATCTCATTTTCCTCAAGGACGAGGATAAGTCCAAGTCATCTGTCTTGTTGGCGCCAAAGTTAAGAAGAGATATTGGAAAGATTATCAGCCTATAATTAGGGATTTATAATTACCTAATTAAAAGACAAATCCTCTCAGGCCCAGCCCAGTAGTTTCTATTCAAACAAGTAACAGCTCTAAGTAACATGTGCTAATTGGAGAGTCCAACTGGTGAAGGCTGCAATCTGGAGAGCAGCCTGGTTTATTTTGGTCGCTCTTAATGAGGTGCTGCCCAGTGAGAGGTTATTTGCCCATTTCTTCAGTGCCATGACAGCTGTTTACAGTGACAGAATAGTCCTGGTCTTATAGTACTTCTTTTGGAGTACCTGTTGGACAGGTTATGTTTGAGGTGGAGTAGAATAGAAATCCATAGGTCATTATAAGTTTACAGGGTTTGAATTCCAGCAGTGCTGAGTGGATTACACAATCAAATCTAGGTTTAGGACTGTAAGGAAAGCCATCTGTTGTTTGTATTTTGAATCTGAATGCATAAAATGTAGGGCAAATCAATCATCTGCATTAAAGTGACTTTCTAGATGAGAAGGAATAGCTTCCTCAGCAGAAAGGAAGATTTTTGGTGGGAGGAGAAATCCAGCTATTGATTTATGTAGCAAAATGTCAACTGATTAATCCTATCAGAGAACTTGAATTAGATACATGCTTATTTGCTATCCTTGTCCCAGTGCTACGCTGTGTATAGTATTGGCTGGCATGGACTTGCTGGTGTCAGCAGTGTCAGTCAGTTTGTAATATGCAATGTCATCACATATTGCAATTGTGCCAAAAAGCTATTTAAGCCAAAATAGACTGATTTTTACTAAAGTTTAAAATAAATTTTTAAAAAAAGTATATAAATGAATAATTAAAGTTGTACTTTGTGGTCTTTAGAGTCATTTTATTATGCAAACCCACAAATAAAGGCCAGATGGTGTGACACAAATATTTCAAGGCCTGTATTAGAAGCAGTTGGAGTTCTCAGTGGAAGTTCTCTGAAAGAAATATGGATTTGCCGGTGTGATAGCTAAAGTGGCTGAAATGTGTTCATGCAGTTTGAGGCAGAGTTGCAAACCTGTACTTATCTCTCGTTTCAAAAAAAACAACCCCTCACAGCCCAAACCAAACTGCTGTCAAATACAGAAATCAGGTCAGACAAGATGTGAAATTCGTACCTAAAAGAAAAGCTTTACTTGTCCAAAGGAAGAGGTGCCTTTTCCAACTCTGTATTGCAGAGGAGTTTTGTCCATGTTTTGCATGTAGGATTTTAAAATACCTCAAAGGAAACTTGAATATTGACAATGGAGTTTGGTCATTTCTCTGATTCACACTGCTTTCTAATATTCCATCTACCTGTACACTTTTGTAATCTTCATAAATAGGTTTAAATAGCTTCTTCCTCTATTCATCCAAATAATGACAAAGGATAAGATTACAATTTTCAACATCAATCAGATGTAGGTTATTTACTAAAGTAGTGATCACAGTAACATGTATTTCAGTTAAAGATTTCAACAAGATAATATTTATATCAGTTAATATTTATATCAGTTAATATTTATACCTGTTGCTGTGAGGGCTTATATATTAGTATAGTTACCTAAGGATGTCCCAGGTGGAAAAGGATTTTCATAGCATCAATCATACTACTAGTTGTTTTCCCTTTTCTGGATTACAGGTAAGAAAGCAGCCCATTCTCAGTCGACACAAGGTCTTTTTTTTGTTCTTCTCTTGAGCTTGTCAATAAAAGCAATTGAAAATATTGAAAAACCAAGTTGCAAATACATTAATGGAAAGTTGAACGCTGAGGTTTGAGCCTGGACAAATTGCATCAAAAGAAAAACAAAAAAATCACTTGGCATCTTAAAACTGACAAGATGGACAAGTTTTGCTTTGAAAGGTGAACTCTGAAAACTCTGGGACAGATTTGACCCTTGGAGATGAGACTCTTGGAGGTGATGTGAAGCCAGACAAATAGACAAATAGTAGCTCATACATATGTCCATTGTGTTCAAACATGTTCAAATAAAGAGACTTAGAAAATGCTTCACAGATAGAGAAACTGAAAGGGCTAGGATAATTCAGGTCATAAAGAAGGTCAATAAATTAGAGAGGGGAATAACAAACCAAAAAGAAAGTGAAGGTAAGCATTAGAAGAACATCAGCTTCACCTGAAAGGAATTTTGCTTTATGTTCTGTTGGAACACAGTAGCAGGGATCATCAGGAGATTTCTTTCACATTTGCTGAAATGGTTGCCAGTGCTAATAAAATACTCTGATGCATACTTTTCTTGTCACAACATCCTTCAGCCTCAGCCTCTTGTTTTGACATTAGCAGAGTCCTCCAGTACAGTCATGGATTCTGGCCCTGCATAGATACTTATGCCTCTTGCTATCCTAGCACCTGTCCTGGCTCCCCATCCCACTTCCCTCAAACACTGATAGCCAAATGTATTCTCCAATCTCCATGTTCCTCTTTTATACTGAGTTCACATATCTCCTTCTTTTACTCCTTCTACAACACTTCACTTAGATAACCTACAAACATTGCTAGTATTCACATCTGAACTAGCTCAGTGTAAACATTGCAGAAGAATATCTGCCAGAACATTGAATGAGGAGAAGACAACACATTTATCCAAGCAAAGTTCCAGAAAGAAAATTTTGTCACAATGTTCAGAAGGCATAGAGACAACTTTCTCATTCTAAGGAGAGCTAACAAGAGACATCTCATGTCAACTGTCTTTTGGTCAAGTGACAAAGAAGTGCGTGCATGCTCTAAAAGACAATATCAAGCAACTTCATGCATCAGAGATATCACTGAAGTCCTTGTGCATATTCAGAAATCTTTGAAGAATTTGTTCTCTCTAATAGCAAATAGAAACAAGGATCCATTTTCTGAAAATTAGCACAGCATTCAAATCCATTATGGAAATTATTTATGGAAATTATTTTGAGAATATAATATTTACACCTAGTGCAGGCTGAAAATATCTAACCTAATCCAGACAACTAGGCAGTATCAGATGTTCACAAAAAGACCATCACAATTTTTTTTTTCCCCTGAAATTTCAATGGCCACTTAAATTGCATTTTCTGCTAGTTCATGTTTCTACTCACACTTGAGTTGTCCATTGGTTTTGAATTTTGTTTTTATTTTTAATAAATAAATATATTTTTTTAACCACTCCCCAAAATGCTGGAGGCCTATTTTTTGTTGAAAAGAAGGAAGGAAGGAAAAAAACAAGCATACAATCAAGTCTCAAAGCAATGGTCTTTTGCAGGTTTTTTACTTCCATTAAAAGAAAACACTCAGAAACTTCAGGAAAATCAGGAAGTTCTTCATAAGATATGTGAGCCCTGAACATTCCAAAAGGATTTCAGTTTGTAAGAAATATTTAACTGAATATTTTTTCTTACCAAACAAAATAATACTCTAAATAAGAGGCCAATTTTCTCATGCTTTTTGTGGAAAAACAGGTTAAAAAATGTGAGACACATGATCACTTCCATTTCATGCTCCCATCTTATAGACTGCAACATGCCAAAAAAAATTATAATTCAAAGAGTCCATTACTAACATATTAAATCTCTAATTCCTAGCTAATATGCTATAGGAAAAAAAAATGATTCAGTCTTACCTTAAAATATAGTTTTTATAGTATAGATTAAAAACTAAATTCCAGCTAGCATTTTTAGAGACTTTATCATATAAATTTACTAAACTATGAATAAAATTATATACAGCTCACATTTATATTCTTGATTCTTAGGATTGCTGCCCAGTTAACAAAGATTGGAATTCAGTTCGAGATTGTTTAGCCACTAAAAAATTGATTCTCCAGTTCCTCATATACTTCATAGTTTTTTTCCTCTCCTATGTTGATTTTTTGCCTTTTAATTAATTTCCTTTTAATTTAGTAATAATTACCAATTTTTTGAGGATCTCTTATTACTCTTTGCTTTTCTAGTTCAGGTAGTTGAAATCTCTTTCAATGTATATGCAATGTATTAATTTTGAGTAACTGTAAAGTCTCACAGTTGTAGAAAAGCTCTGAATGCGTTTCAATTTGAAAACATCCAAATAAAAAATTAATCAATAAATCTATATAGTAATCTTTGGCTGCGCCCAAAGTGTTGTGGTCAGTGGATTTAAATCCAGTTGGCTGCCAGTCACAGGCAGTGTCCCCCAGGGCTTGGTACTGGGACTGCTTCTATTTTCATCTTTATTAATGATCTTGATGAGGGGATTGAGTGCACCCTCAGTAAGTTTACAGACAGCACCAATTTGGGAGGGAATGTTGATCTGCCTGAGGGGAGAAGGGGGGGGATCTGGATAGCCTGGATTGATGGACCAAGGTTAACTGTATGAGTTTCAACAGGACCACATGTCAGGTCACAACATTTTGGTCACAACAACCACAAGCAACTCCACAGGCTTGGGGGAGGAGTGGGTGGAAAGCCTCCTGATGGAAAGGGACCTTGGAGTACTCATGGACAGTCAGCTGAATATGAGCTACCAGTGTGCCCAGGTGGCCAAGAAGGCCAATGGCATCCTGGCTTATATTAGGAATGGAGTAGTGAGCAGGACTAGGGAAGTAACCCTGTCCCTGTACTTGGCACTGGTAAGGCCTCACCTTGAGTATGTGTTCTGTTTTGGGCACTGCAGTACAGAAAGGACATTGAGGTGCTGGAGCAGGTCCAAAGGCAAAAAGGCTTGTGAAGAACTTGGAGAACATGCCCTATGAGGAGAGACTGAAGGAACTGGGGCTGTTTAGTCTGGGGAAAAGGAGGCTGAGGGAAGACCTTATTGCTCTCTTCCAATATCTGAAAGGTGCTTACAGTGAGAGCAGGGCTGGTCTCTTCTCACTGGTGGCAGGTGACAGGATGAGGGCAAATGGCCTTAAGGTTGCGCCAGGGTAAGTTTAGGTTGGATATCAGGAAAAACTTCTTTACAGAAAGGGTTGTTAAGCACTGGAATAGGCTTCCCAGGGAGGTGGTTGAGTCACCAGCCCTGGATGCGTTCAAAAACCATTTGGATGTGGTGTTGAGGAACATGATTTAGTGGAGGATTGTTAGAGTTAGGGTAGTTTGGTTAGGTTGCAGTTGGACTCAGTGATCTTTAAGGTCTTTTCCAACCTGAGAAACTCTATGACTCTGTATGAAAATAGGGATTCATTTGAATTACTGATTGATCTTACTGAATCTAGAACCTAACATTAATTAAAAGCTAATGCATCTATAAATCTTTTGAATGAACTTGTTCTGAAAGCCTTAGTTGCAAACATTACCTAACAAGAATTCTGACCTTGAGGAAAGAGCAGACCTTCAGTGCATAAAATATTCTTGTTGTGTTCATAGAATTGACTGATAATAAAATTGGGTTTGTAACAGATGGGAGGAATAGAAGTCAGCTTGTAGCAGAAGGCAGACGTGCAAGCTAACGGAAAATCAGAAAAGTGTGCTGCAAACAGTTGGATGAGGTGCATAAATGAGCTGTGTCTGTTATACAAACTGTATTTCAGTTAAAACTGTGAATATTTTAATAAAAGAATTAATGCTACCATTCCACAAGTATGTACATTTCTAGTGTTTTTCAATATAACTCAAGTGTACCAGATGGATCCACTTATGAAAAAAAAAAATAATAAAGGAAAAAAAAATAAAGAAAAAAAATTCTAGCTGAGTGGCAACCAAGAAAGGAATGTCATATCTTGATCTACAAAACTAACTGAATAATAAGTAGATACTAATAAACTTTCAATAGGAGAATTCGCTATGAACTGATAATAGAATTAGTCACAAATATTTGAACAGTTTCTATCAGCACTACGTTTGACTCCAAAGACTAATGAGAGTTCTATGGAAAAAAAAGGAAATAATGAGCTAATTCCTAGAAATGCTGATTAAATTATATATATTTGAATAGGGGTAGGTAGTTCATAAATAACTGAATAATAATCAATTTATTAAATGATCAAAGAATGGAGGAGATATATTTATATCTATACAGAGACAAAATAGGAGCAGTTCAAGAGAGCAATATCAAGAAATGTCATGATTATCTGGAAACTGCCCTAATTTCTTAACAAGTCTTAGAGGAACAGTATCTGGAAGAAGTCTGTGACAGAAAGTTGAAGCACTTTAAAGTCAAAGCCATCTCCAACTCAAGATTGCAACTCATTAGTCAGACAGAAAGAAATTGGAGACCTGGTCATGAGGAACATGGAGAAAGCTGAGGTGCTCAATGACCTCTTTGCCTCAGTCTTCATCAGCAAGGGCTCTAGCCATGTCAGCTAAGTTGCAGAAAGCACGTCGACGGCTTGTGTTGAATCTTTCATCAATTTCATCTTTCATCAATTGACAAATCCTTCTCCTCAGCACTACTCTCAAGTCATTCTCCACCCAACATTTATCTGTGCTTGAGATTGCCCTGACCCAGATACACTTGCACTTGGCCTTAATCAACATCTTACTGTCTTTTACATGCTGTAAGACTGTGTGAACAAATGACAGTAGAAAAGGTTTTGACTTTGCACCTCCAATTTCCTAAGGAGATTTTCTGCAAAATACCTAAGTGTTATTACCAGCCACAGAATAATACACATTTTTTAAAGACAATGTGTTATTTAAAGATAATTTTAAAGATAATATGTTATTTAATCTCTTTATCAGATGTGTATATTAGTTAGTTATGTGTACGTGAAATGTCTTTTTCTGTAAGAGTTTTCTCTTGGCAAAGAGGAATCTGTGAGCTTGCCAATGTAAATTTAAATGCAGGATTCTGAGAAAAATCGCTATAACTGGATAATTTTAAATTATTTATGTTAACAAAGGTCTCCTATACCTAGATCTAATACAACTTGAAATAGCAGCTGACTTTACATTTATGAGACAGTCTGTGGACAAAGGACGCATTACTTACCAATACTGTAAAGAAAAAATATATAAGCTTTTGATTATAAACTTCAGTGAGTTGTTGTTTAAAATTGGAGTTGAGTGGAGACAAAAGCATACACGAATCATCTGGTGTGGCTGATTTCTCTCACTCCATTTTATTTAAGTAGCTTTACTGTGCCACTGAGATGGGAAAATACCAGAAATTTGTATAAATTCCAGACTTACACTCATGTCCTTCAAAATCTCTGAAATGATCAGCCCATTATCCAAAACATTATACTGCAAACTTCATGAAATTTTTGTGGGTTTATTTGTTTGTTTTTGTTTGGCTATTGATAACTGGTTTAACAATATAGCATTTAAAGACAGCATTGCTATACCATCTGATCAAAGTTCTATTGATCAACTTTACTGCTCTCCACATTATCATGGAGCTGTCATATGATTTGTGCAGGGAAGGTGACCAGCAGCTGTTGTGTATGGCACATGTTCCCTTCATACTGCATGAGTGCATCTCTGGGTTAATTCTTAGTTTCTCTTAAAGTGCAAGACGGTTTATGTAAAGCAATAAAGGATGTGGGAGAGATAAAAACATTTTTTGGATGTATTTTTCCAATGAGTCTTTATGAATTGTTTTTAATGTACATATTTCAATAATGTAAGAAACAGGAGAAGACTCTGTATACAATACAATAACAGAACAGAATACTTTAGCAGAATATATAATTTTTATATTTCACACAAGTAATATTAATACATACATATTTTGGATGTTTTATAAAGACCAAATGGCTAGTATTAAGGGATCTGGGGGAAAAAAAGGAAAACCAACAACTGCAATAAAAAAAAAAACAAACAAACACAACACAAAACCCAGCTAAGGAATCTGTGTAGACTTTGTCTGATCCCCATCTCAAGTGTGTGCCTTGGCCTTACTAAGACCTGATTGCTCTTCCCTCCCATCCTTGGTTTCCATACAAAGAAAACACAGGTATGCAGCTCCAGGCACGTTTGGATGACCTGAGGATCATATTGATAACCAGGGCTGGCAGATAAAAACACAACATGAATCCTGACAAGATGCTACTCAGAAATGTTAGATGGTTTTCTTGATAAAGTGGGTTTTCCTGGTTGATTTTTTTTCTTTAGTATAAACATTTATAGTTGTCATGTTCCCTCTGAAATGCTGATCTGCCCTTTTTATGCTGAATTCCCTTTTGTTTAGCTGTGGTCTGGTAAAAAGATACAGTTCAGAGAACTGTACTTTTGTCTTTATCTAGTAACAGAAATGTAATAAAGCAGATGAGAGTGAGCTCATTACATCACAGAGTATATTCCTCACTGTGTGTTAATTAGTAAAAATAGACATTATATCAGCTTCTCTGGGAAATAGGTTCATAGCACAATTGCCAGTTTTGGCCCTGGAAGTAGCATGTATACCTGGGGGGTGTCAAAACCCAGGGAGTGCTTTGCCTTGTGAGGTAACAGGTAGGTTTGGGAATCTTTGGGGTGTAGCAGATAAGTGTCAAAGTGCCCATTATAATTATAGTCCTCAAAGCCCTCATGTCACAGTTGGGTACATTCAGTGAAGTCATTGGGTCTCCATCTGAGATAGGAGCTATCCATCTCTGGAAGATCAGAGGACTGGTAAGACTCTAGATGTAAATATGATTATCTCCTTTTATACTCTAGTCCATTTTTTTCCTAGAGATACAAATGTAATATATGCCTTTATGTTCTCAGGTTGCAGTATCAGGAAAAGAGCACTCAGATTTGCTCAGATAGGATAATTTTGATTACTCTGTCAAGAAATTTTTTTTGTCTTAGGTCAGCTTTGCATTTCATTGTGAAGATTAAAAGGTTTGAGAAAAGATGTATAAGAAAGTAATGGGAACATCTCTCTTTTATACTTCAAAAGCAGAAGCAGTGTGTTTTCAAAGTTATATTTGAGACTCTTATTATGTCTCCTTGTCTGCCTCCAGAAATGAAGCTAGAATACAGAGGAGTCAGCGTTAAAAACTGTTTTCAAAGTCCATTTTACTTTCCAAAGAGGAGGAAAATGGAAGGATTCTGCTATCCCTAAAGCAGCAACATACAATATATTTTTTAAGCTGCAGAATCACAGCACAGGTCTATAATGTAAAACACTGCAATAATTAATTAAATTTGAAGACAGTACATTGCTATAAACATTAAGCATCTTCACAGTTATGCAAGTGCTCTTTTTAAAATGAGACTCCGGACCCAGTCTCCTTAAATAATGTTCAGTGTTGCAGGTAGGATTCAGTTAATAATCCTCTACCTAGACCAGATTGCGGCACCATTCAACTTCACTTTGAAATGATACTAGCAGTGATCAAAGTGTGTTAACCAAGGATCCTTTTTTTGTTTAAATTCCGTACCTGGTAATTATATGAGCTCTTTTCACAATTGCCAGACTTCTCAAATGCAGAACATTCTTCTATTTTTCAGTACATTTTTTTTTCAATGCGTTTCTTCCATCATGCTGGATTTTGCCCATATACCTGATTTTTCTGTGTCATTTGCTTCCCTTTTTCCTGATTTCCCACTGTGAAATATTTTTATGTTCCTCAGCACTTAATGCCTTTGGATGGTTATTTTACAGCAATTGTAAAAATTCTGAGTGGTGCCTTCTGAGAACATCACTATTAATGACACAGAAAACAGCAGTATATTGAAGAAGTTGCTTTCAGTGCAATGTTAAATAAAAGCATTACCACTGATACAGCTTGAAGGATTTAAGTCCACTTTAAAGGTGGGAGAAGAGAAAATAAGCAAGGTCTCATTTGGTGTGAAAGGGGAAAAATTAAAGGCATTGCAAATTCACTGGTAGTATCCAGAGAGGAAAGCTCACATGAAATGAGGATATTAGAATCTTCCCAGTCAGAGCAGCTGCTTTTGTAAAACATCTGTGTCAGTGCAATAGACAGAGCTCCCTCAACACTGACCTACAGTGGGAAATAAATTCCCATGGGAATGAAACCTTAGAACAAACCTCAACACTGCCTGCTGCAAAAACAATCTGCACATCTTCGACTTTACCTTAATAGTATAAGTTTGTAGGGTGTAGTCTAAATACTCCACTGGTCACTGCAGATGACTATTGCCTGGGAAACAGAGGAATAAGCAAACAGATAATATATGTCAGTGATGTTCTAAGTCTTGCCAAGGACTTAGATGAGGCAGAGGTGTGTCTGATTACTGAATGTACAGTAGAAAAGGGGTTGTAGAGATTAATCACAAATAACGTTTCCCATGCAATCTGACATGAAGGCAGTTTGAGGTCAGGAGAATTACTCTAGTTTTACATGGGCGTGAGAGTAATTCCCTGATTTTTATAAATATAAAAACAGAAAATCTAATTATTCACTGATTTTTAGTAAATGTCATTATCCTGAGGATTGTGTGAAGCTGGCTTAATCCAGTGAAGAATGAGCTGCCATACGTATTTATGAAATACCTTTGCAATATACTGATAGCTGAAAAGCAGGTTTTGCATGCAAGACTCTAAGAATGAATTTGTCTGTTTTTTGAATCTAAGTACCTGTCATTGTTTGATACAGTTGTGTGAATGTGTGTGAGGGCACGTGCTCTCCTGAGGTTGAAGAGAAGAAGAAATCCAAGTATTTACAGCATGATGCTGAAGAAAAAAATAATCAGTGCTGTTGGGGGGAGTGTTTAAAAAATGTGAACAAAGAAATCTCCTGACTCCATCTGCCATCTCTACACAAATCATCTCTGCACAAATATTAACTTAGACAAAAATCAAGTGCAATGGCATAAACATGGCCTATGTGGTTGTTACTGTATTTTCCTTCTCAAAAATCACACAAGAGAATAATAATTTATTTAGAACTCATTGCTAAACACTAGGTCATTCATATTCTTGTTCTGCCTGGAAACATTTGCTAAAGAATATTTAAGACAGGAACAACCCTATTCCATTAATAAAAATACTGGCAAAATATGAAAAGGCCTAAACATTACATGACTGCTGTGGTTAGGTGAGCTAAACAAGCTCTGGTTTAAGTAATTGCTTTGTGCATAAAGAAACTCTCCTGAAAGAACGAGCATTAGACCATTACGAAATTAAATATTCTATGCTTAAGAGAATGCTTATAAGATCTATAATACTGCAAATAAAAACAAGCTGCATGTTAAATACTTACTTATTATCCCTACAATTCACAGATCATTCAAACATAGTTAAGCTAATGAGACTGAGGCTATAGATTTTGCAAGCAATCTTTTGGTGAGCATGTCCAATAAGTGCATAGTTCTCCATCAGACTGATGATCTTATGAGTTCTCTGGGCAAAACACTTATCCACTGACAGAGCTGGTGATGCTGAAGATTCTGCATAGTTACCATTATTAACTCCTTTTCATACAAGCACTCTTTGCAACTCTACCCTGAAAACTTCACTACAAAGCTGAACCAGCCAAGAACCACTTATTCATTCTCTATGTCTGTGTTTCTAAAACTTATTTTTAGAATGAAATAGAATTGATTTCTAAACTGCATGTTTTCCCTTAATACTAATAGTGAAATCTGCCTTCACGCTAAGGGTGTGCATCCCAGTCTAGCTTCAGATCCACTTAGAAACAAACTATTATTCTAGACAAAGCTTTTCCAAATATAAGAAAATGTCAATAAAGAGGAGGTTTTTACTGATGCAGATAAGTATGTTTTCAGGATCATTTCAGTGGCTTGAGTCACTTCTATTGCATTACAAACTAATTTAAAAAAATAATAATCTGTAGTTACCTGAGGAAAAAATTCCTAAAAATGAAACAATTTTTGTTGTTCTTGTTTGGATTTTACAAAATTTTCCATTGCTGGCTAAATAACGTGTCAAGTTTTGTTTTTATTTCTTCCCTTCCCTTCCCTTCCCTTCCCTTCCCTTCCCTTCCCTTCCCTTCCCTTCCCTTCCCTTCCCTTCCCTTCCCTTCCCTTCCCTTCCCTTCCCTTCCCTTCCCTTCCTTCCCTTCCTTCCCTTCCCTTCCTTTCCCTTTCCTTCCTTTTTTCATCTCTTCCTTCCTTCTTTCATCTCTTCCTTCCTTCTTTTCTTTTTTATTAAGTGATTTTTTTTTAACACGAGGGAAAATTTTTCTTACCTCCTCTGTTCCATCTAGAAAAAGTACAACAAAATTTTAGAAAAAAAATTCTCTTTACATTTTACTTACATATGGTTTGGGGGCGGTCATAGGTTGATATCAGTTTATTTTTCTTATATTTAATTCTTTCCTTTCTCACCATTATTATCAATATCTTTTACCTCAGTGAATTGTCTGCTTTGCTTGCCAGTTTGGAAAGGAAATGTTGAAGAGGAGAAAGGGAATGAACAATGGCCTTAAGTTGTTAGGCTTGATATGCTTCTCTACAGTTAGGGGGAAGCAATAAACACTTCACGAAGACAACTGAAGGCATCAAATTTAAACCGGTCCTTTAGTCAGCTGAATCAGTCTCTAGATCCATAGACTTTATGGACCATATCTTTGCTGACTAGAAGAGTTTAGACACTCAGCTCATATGTAAACACATAAATACACCTGTACACCTAAGTATCTCAGTGAATCTCCTGCTGAGCGAGGCAAGTTGAGAGGCATGTCTCTCTCAGATGTCCTGAAATTTTCAATGTGTTGACATGAGGAAGGATTTTTTTTTTCACTTCTTAGGAAAAAAAACAAACCAAAACACCTACATTCTGTCAATTCAGTAGTCTTGTTCATTTCTTCCAACCCTTCATTAATTATAGATTGCTGATTTAAGGCTCAAGGAAATCTTTCAGCTGGAAAGATTTGAGACAGTAAGGAGAAAGATCAATATGCAAGCTCATTTTCTCCTACTACAAACCTTACTGAGGGGCAAAGATGCCCCTGTTTATTAGTCTGCAGTGTAAATGAGTGAAAAGTTCTATGTGACACACATAAGAAAACCTTTTATCAGGGAAGCTTAACCTTTCTTTTCTCTTATTTCTTGTCCAATAAATCATAAGGCATGTTCTCTTGAAAGCAACATTTCTCATTGCTCATTCTTGTCAGCATTTCTTAGGTGTAATCCTTTGGCTTCTCTGGGGAAGATTGCAATGCAACTCCTTACTGTGGACTTGGTGCTTAAACAACTGAGCTATGAACTAACTATAAATCCTTAATGGTTGTCTACAGACTTAAAGAGCTCCCTTCTGCAGTATAAGTAGAAGCAACCTCCAGCCCAGATGTCATACAGCCAATGCTTGAACAACCTTGTGTCAGAAATATGTTGTCTTACTGAAAGCTGTAGCATATTTGCAAGAGCGCAGCATGGCACAATCTTGGCTGTAAGATTTCTGCAAGGGATATTAGCTCAAATGCAGCATTTCACTAATGCAGCTACTTAGCTTCCCAACAGGATCTTGCCCTCAGATTAATGAATAGATATGATCTATACACATCCCTGGACAGGCTGTCTGTGTAATGACTATTCTGCTACAGAAGTCTTTTTTTTTTTTTTTTTAACCCATGAGAGTTTTCTTAAAATATAAAATTACACTACTAGATTCTTGATATACAAAGAACATTAAAGAGAATTTTTATAGATCTTCAGAAGCTTTCCAAAGTTGTCCACAGTCCTTCAGATCTGAGATAAAAGATACTCTGTACCTGATGGGACCACTAATAAATTATTTTCCATGCTGTAGACTCAGATTGTTTTGAGGCATTCTACCTTTATGTAGAAAATATTAAATGTTGTACGTAATGACATTGGCCTCAATTTTAGTGTCAGATTCTTAGCAGCTGATGCTGGATTCATTAGCTTCTTTGAATGGCTTAAATTTACACCAGCTGAAGATTTGTCTCCTATACTTGAAAATCCAAGCCAACACAAAAGGACTTTCCTCTCTGCTTCTTATAGTCTTCCCAGTATTACATCTACTAATCCCAGATGTATCTTGTGCTGCTGACAGATGTCCTCAATAATTATATTGTTGGGTCTTCTACTTACTATGTTTAGCATGATACTGACATATGGCAATGTTGCGATGATACTGGGGCACCGAGCCAATGTTGTCATTTCCTATTTAAAAAGTAATATGTTTGTGAACCAACATGAATTCAAATAGGAAGGAGCTTTCTGATGAGGATCTCGCAGCCAGTGCTGGTTAGTGGGAGGCATAATATGTAAATGGAGAGATTAAGTGCTTTATTTTAATTAATCAATTACTTAATTAGAGGGGCAAGGTTGACAGCTGCATAATCAGAGTTAGAAATTTGGAGATTGAAACATTTTCTTTTCAGTCCCACCACCTTCATGTCAATTTTCATTTCTGTCACCCCTTTTCCCACCCTAATGTCCTGCTGCTTCTTTCTCTACAATACTTATAAAACTAGTTTCTTCCTCATCATCCTTGCTGCCTAGACATATTGCCTATTTGGCATAATTTCTTTTCAAGACTACTCCAATCTCTCTTCTTCCCATCTTTTCCACATAATTTGCTATACAGCTGCAGGGATTTTCTGCTACAGACTCCTGCTGTGTTGGTGGCTTTCTTGCTCTGTGTTCATTACTGAGTTCCTCAGTGCCAGAATGCTTCACAGGGATAAGACTGGCTCAAGGATTTCGTATCTCTTCTCAATTCTCAAAGTTATGGACTTTCTACAGCGTTTCCACTGCAAACAAGAGAACAGCTGCATGCCTCTTTCAGACAGCACTTTACCCCAAGAATTCCTGATAAGCCCTGTTTATTTGTTTGTTTTGAGGGTCAGGCTCTCAGCACTTGTTTGGGCAATCATTAGTGTTTCTTTCTTCAGTTGTTTTCCTATCTCAGTGCCCTGCACACAGATGATTCTCTCATAACACAGCATCCCCCCAAATTCTTTAGCAACAAAAACATCCCACGGACATTGTTTTTGATGTATGTGTTTGCAGCAGGTTTTCTACAGATTTGGCCATCTGGTAACAAAGTGTTTAACAGCGTATTATCTAATAGATCTCACAGGCTGCTGGTTTTAAGTGAGGTTTAACTCAGACTATAATTCTGAAACAAAATGATAAAAGACAAAGACTTTAAAATAGACTCCCTTGTAATCAGATGCTGTTAACCTTTACAGTGCATTGGTCATTCCGAACTACTAGGAGTACAGAAATTTTGCAGAACATAATAATCTTGTTTAGTATCATATATGCTGTTCTGTCTCAAACAGACAATCTTGAGAAAGCAATACAGACCTTCACAGAGGCTGTATGGAAAGAACAAGCCACTCAGGCTGAGACAGATGCATGGCCTCATCCAGAAGTTTGGCAGCCCACAATACATTTGCAATCAGTCTGCAGACTCAGATTAATTCAATGGTTTTGACAGAATTAATCACCTATAATGGTTGTAGCAGACACAGATCTTTTCCACTTGTACTGGTTCCAGTATGAATAGCTGGATACTTAGGGCCTGAAGTTGTCAACCAGTTAGAAGATGGAACAGCTGTCTTGATAAGTTTCTGGCTGTAGTCCAGAAAATCCTACATACCAGTCTCAGTTGCTTCTCTTGAACCTTGTCTCACTCCAACACTATCTCTGCTGCAAGAGAACAATATCTAGATCAGTGAGTCTGTGTTTCATCCATTTATGTTTCACATCAAACAACTACACTGGTTGAAACTTGACCATTAGAAGCCTGTTAGTCTGTTGTGGAAAACGATAGCTCCTTGAGTAGCAACCACAGTGCAGAAGAGGATTGCCTATGTGCAATCCTGATTTAAATAGTTCTGAAAATGTAAAAAGATGAGGCAATCTTTTTGTTACATCCACAGAGCCAAAAATCCTGTGACTAAAAGATTTGGGAGAGAGAGATGAAGGGGCAATGAGAAACACCACATAGATTGGGTTGCAACATTGGGGTTAAACTGAGAACTATGTCAAACCTGATGACTAACTGCTGCCCACATAACTAGGAGCAAAGATTTACCACTGTCAGCCCACAGAATTGCCAGGGCTCCCCAGACCTGACAGTTCTCTTTTGGAGTTCATACACTTGTGAAAAGATGTACCCCATTGTTATAATGCTGTTTTGAAGCTGAGAAAACAGCTGAAAGGCACTGCTTTGACTATTGTTCAAACAAAACAACTTTAGAATAAAAACTGCCTCCAAATTTTGGAGTGAGGGTCAGGTGTTTTTTTCACACTCAAACATCACTTCAGCAATGCTGTTTATATTTTTCTTACATGTAATTTTGTGTTATGGTAGACATTTCTATCTACATCTGTTGAACATGTAGTATATATTTCAGTAAGCAATATCTACATTAACATGGAGAGTACTCTTGTTACCCCCTAGAGTTATCCAAAGATTAAAGGCTGGGTATTTAAATGAATCAAAAACTGTAATCGAGGTGAAAATCCCACTGCGTGGTGCAATCATTTTATAAGCAGAAAAACAAGAATATCTTAAGGAGTGCTTTGGTGTCACACTTTCACTCAAGCTTGTGATTGTGGAGAAACCACAAGATACAAATAAGAAACTACGTAACCTTGTTCTTCATGACAGTGCATTATAAACAGAAATGTGAGATATTCACACCAGTTTCAGGACTTTCTCTATCTTCTTGAAATATATCTCAAGAAGTGGATCTTCACCATCACAGATGCCACAGTAGCAACAACCCTTGAAACGATCACATTAATGTGAAACAGTCACACAGAGGAAATCATGAAATCGTGTGTCTTTTTTCTTCTGTAACTTCAGAGGAATGGCAAACACTGAGGGACCTTCATTCCCACCCTCTCTCCTCACTTTTTCATGCCCTTTATTCCTATGCCGTCTTTGCATATCTAAAGTCCACAATGTCTTTAATGTAAAGTTTCCTTTTGACAGACAGAGCACATTGCCTGGTGAGACTTCCCTTTTCCGATGGAGGCAAAGTCCCCTCTGCAGGCAGTACAAGGACACACTGCTTGTGAAGAGAGGGAGTCCTCATCTCCAATAAGTGTAACTCCCTTGACTTTAATGACAGCAAAGAATTTGGCTGCAGGATCATTTTTTGTATTGTAGTGATTAAAATCCCTTTTGCTGTTATTATCATATGGAGAAATCAGTTAAAGGCACCTCAGTTATTTGGCACAGCCCTGAGCACTCTGGATCTGATATTTCTAGGGCTTAGTATGTGGGCTGGTTACCATGCAACTGGGATTTTTGTTTGTTTTGGAAATACAAGATTTCTTTTTACAGTGCACGGATTGGCTGAAATTGCCAAATGCAATAAAGAAAATCTGAAACAATAAAAAAAAATTATCCCTGAACCTAATTTCCTTTTATGTGCTTGAAATCACTGTTCTTTGTCTGCAATTGTTAAAAGATATGCGTATTTTAAAAAATGGAAATTGTTCAAAGCAAAAAGCCTACCAAAAATCAATCAAAGAATCAGACAAAAAAACATACACAAGTAGTATAAAATAGGAAAAAAGCAAGAATAGTGAAATAAAGCTCCAAAACCTACTTATCTTTAAATTAGATAATTTGGATTTGATTGATGGACTATTTGTTGGATTAGGAGTTGACTGGATGGTGCATCTGAAGAGTAGAAGTCTGTGGCTTGGTGTCCAGGTGATGACACTGACAAGTCCCTCAGAGTTCTGTGTTGGAATTGGTACCTGTTTAATTTATACTTTGGTGACATGGATTGTTGGACTGAGTTCACACAGCGAGTTTGTTGAAGACAACAAGCTTGATGGAAGGGATGCTGGCCAACGGGACCTTGACAAGCTTCAGCAATGGGCCTGGGCAAACCTCATTAAGTTCAACAAAGCCAAGTACAACACTCTACTCATGGCTGGGGGCAATCCCAAACATCTGTATGGATTAGGTGATGAGTGGATTGAGAACAACCCTGTGAAGAAGGATTTGGATGGATGAAAAATTGGACACGAGCTGACAGTTCATTCTTGCAGTCCCAAAAGCCATTTGTGTTCTGGGCTGCATCAAAAGCAGTATGGCCAGCAGGACAAGAGAGGTGACTGTCTCCCCTACTCCACTCTCATGAGATCTTGCCTACACTTCTGCGTTCAGCTTTGGGGCCACCAATATGTGAAGGACAAGGAGCTGTTAGAGTGGGTTCAGATATGGCCATGAGAACGATCAGAGGGATGAAGCACCTCTCTTAGGAAGGTAGGCTGAGAGAGTTGGGGTTCAGCCTGGAGAAAAGAATATTCCAGTGGAACATTATAGCAGCCTTCCAGTAAGTGAAGGGATCTAGTGATAGGACAAGGGGCAATAGTTTTAAACTAGAAGGGGGTAGATCTAGATTGGACAGGAGGAAAAAATTCTTCACTATGGGAGCGGTAAGATACTGAAACAGGTTTTCCAGAGAAGTTGTGGATGTCTCACCCCTGGAAGTGTTCAAGGACCTTGAGGAACCTGATCTAGCAGAAAATGTCTATGCAAATGACAGGAGTGTTAAAACTCAATGATTTTTTATGATTTCTTCCAATCCAAACCATTCTATGATTCAATGATTGAAAATGAAAAATGTCTGTGGACATACTGCCCTAGAAAAATCTCCATACTTTTACCTCCTCTCTAGAAAGCACAAATTAATAGAATAAGTTTCTTATTATTCTAACATCATAAGTATTTTTGTTTTCAGAAACTGGTACATCCAGAAGAATTCCAATGTTGCTGTTTAGCAACACACTGATCTTTTACTTCTTCAGCTAGTGAACATTATTAAGGAAATCACTGAAATGTTAAGATGCCACATGCCTGAAATAAGTATGTTAGATAATACGTCTTGATTACATCTGTGTAAGGCCCAATTCAAAGGAAAATTTTTTTTGCAACATGTAATGTAGCACCTAAAATCTAAATTTTTAGGTGTGGAAAGCACAGCTGCTTACTTATGGGAAAGAAGAGTGCTGATAGTGGTAACCTTGTTATTTCAGCCAGGAAAAAACAAATGATGGAGACAGAAATCTAACTCTGCGCCTGTCTCTGTCTTGAGCTTCTTCTAAGCATCCACTCTAGATGTGCAGTTGATGTTGACCTCTCAGTTCAACCAGAATGCAGACCCTTGCTATCTATGTTGATTTGTGAGCAGGTACACAAATCACCAGCAGCTGATAACTACCACAGAAGAAAGCCCTTCTTAGCTTAAGGGAGTTAAACTCAGATTTCCTCTACTCTGAGAGGATAACCACAATCTTATAACTACACTAGATTGAGTCATTCACCACTCTTCCACCCGTTCACTGCATAAAGGCAGTCCAGCTAACAAGTGTGAGACCAAACAACAGAAAGTAAAATAAGAGACATGGTACTATTTTCTGTTATGCTGCTGTGGATTGCTCCAGCATTTCAAATTAAATGAACAAACACACAGAATGAAATGGTTCAGGGAGTAAAACCATTTATGCTTTCTCCCACCAAAATTTAAGTCACTGGAATACAAAATATGCTTTATCCTACCTTCTTTTTCTGTAGTATCATGGCTGTTACATCCTTTGCTGCAAAGATGTCAGTTTTCAAGGATAAGGGGAAGAATGGGTGTTGTAGTTTCTGAATGAAATTTTAAATTACATGTATTCTATTATGTGTGAAAATGTTTAACGAAAAAAAAAAAACCTGCTCTACCACCTCCTTTTGTCATGTTTCAATGAATGTCATGTGACTTTTTTATTTTATCCTGAACTTCATGTGCTCAGCCTTTGTTAAGTCTGATTAAAGGTGTACGAGCAGACTTAAAAGACTTTCAATGTCTAAAGAGATTCAGGGCTTTAGAGTAGACTACTGTCCTTAATTTAAAAGTCTATTTTCTATTTTAGAAACATATTCTGGACCTTTTCTTAGAAACTCATTTTCTAACTGTGACTTATAGGTATTAAACTATATGTTATTTATGGCCTTCAAAATATTATACTGGGTTTGGCAGAGATGAGAATCTTCTCCCAGATGTCACTGAAATTTTTTGCCACACTTCACCTCAGAAAAATGAAATCTCTTTCTATTTACTTCTTCATTGAGAAGTTAGAATTTCTAACTTTTAGCAATACAAAATAAACATTTTGACCTCAAAGCCCCTATTGCCCAAATTCTCAGCTAGTGGCAGTGATGATTTACACCAGCTGACACTGACTCCAGATAGCCAGCCCATCACTTTGGGAACTTAAAGTGTCCATTTAAACATTTAACCTTAGACTTATAAGTTTGCAATTCAGGTCTTAACAGCTTTGTACTCATCTCCACAAGAGAAACACCTCCCTTAAGAAGATTTCACATGTTATCAGCTCTGTTTTTCATTTAATCAACAAGTAGCATAGCAACTGCCTTGTCTGTTATTAGCTGTGAGAGCCTAAGCAGATACTTCAAAGCCCCTCTTGAAATTATAATGAAAAACAATTTCTAGCTGAGAACAGTAGAAACATTTGCTTTATGTTCCCACGGCACCAGAGAAGAGAGAAGAGCGCTATGAAGTTGAAGAGCAATGTGTTGACAGAGAGAGAGGCTGAAGGGTAGAAAGACATCTAAAACAATAAACACACCGTATGGCCTGATGATCCATCTCTATCAACTGGCTAATTACTACTTGCATGTGGAACTAATTTTCTTTAGCCACATCACAGACTTATGTAATTATACAGCTTCAAACTAAGACAACCTCTGCATGGTCTGCAGTGTCTCCGTGTGGATATATCACCTTAGAATGATACTCTACAGTTCCCAAATAAATAGATCCAAATAGGCCAACAGTTAATTGGCAGATATATTTAATGACTAAAACTGATGTTAATGTCTTGCTTTATGGAAGTTTGGAAAATGTATTCATTTTTCATAACTTGGTACACAAATCTATGTTGTTGTTCTTATTTATTTATCTAATAACTAGTATTTTCTAAATTCTCAACCTTAGCACGTTCCAAATCTAGACAAAATCTTCCTTCCTTGCTTCCTTGCTTCCTTCCTTCCTTCCTTCCTTCCTTCCTTCCTTCCTTCCTTCCTTCCTTCCTTCCATTTCTTCCTGGGTCCTACTGCTTCTGATGAGTTATTTCATCATTTCTATATTCCATTCACAAATTCTATATAAAATATTTCTTCTTTCTCAATTTCATATACTAATTTACTGAATTATTTATTTGTGTTGATAACTGGGTGAGTTGTTCCCAGATCTGGAGCCAATCTGTAGGTCAGCCAGTTGGAGCAGTGACAGAAACACTGAACTGCATATCATTCCCCAGGGGCCAGCAGATCTCCTCTGAAATTGTGTTAATTCTTTTCTCATGTTCTGCTGGCCAATGGCCTTTAATTTGATGTCCACTCCTTCATCCTCTAAGTTGGCAATTGCCTTTTGGTTTCACAGTGATTATGTGTGAGTACAAAACCCGAAGGCTGTCCTGAAAATAGAATGATCTGTGACAAGATCTTGTTTGAGCATCTCATTTTCTCCTGGTATTACGAGAATCAACATTATAAAGTTTAAACATTCAGGACTGTTGAAGTCTTCAAATATACAAAAACTCAGAGCTGAAGTAACTTCTTTTCACTTGAGCTTTAGACCGAAGGGAACTCTTAAGTTCAAAGACATCTCTAAGTTAAGTGTGATTCAGGAATAAAGGGAAAGCTGTCATTCTGCCATTCCAACATCTTTTGATTTTAATAGTTTCAATTAAAAATTAAAGGTTAGTTCTTGCCTTGGGCAAGACAGCAGTTTTGCATACATTCAGTACAGTTTGGCTACAGTTTAAAGTAATGAAGGCATATCAGTTCAGAGGTGTTGAGATGAGCATAGATAGTGTAGACACAAGAATATGCTGATACTGTGTACTTGTGTAATTAAATCTGTAGGTGAATTTTTGCCAGAATAACTCCTCAGAAAGTTATAGCAATATAAACTCATGCTTTTAGCAGACCATGAGTAGCGTTCCAACAGAATTATTAAGGAAAATATCTTGGGTGACCTCTGTTTATAGTAGAGTGGTAAATTCAATCTATGCTACAGAGAACTGCAAAATACTGATTTACTGAAAATGCCTTGAGTCAGCTTAAAGGCTTCCCTCCAGAGTCATTAATGAGCCAACACAATTTTCTTAAAGCAAAGGGTAATTTAATCTCCACATAAGTAACACAGAGTAACAAGGAGAAGGGTTAATACAAAATAAAGAAATGCTTGTCTTCTACATTAGGTCTTTCTCTTATTGCTCCCTTTTGATACATTAGGCTCTAGGATTTGCTTTAGTTGAGCAAAATTAATGTCTCCCTCTTTCAGAGATACTATTAAAATTCTCTGCCTCCAACTTTTATCAGTTCGATCTCCCTCACCTGTATTTATTATCTTAAGGAAGACAATCCAGTGAGCCTTCAAAGGAACAGAAGCAATACACCACAGGTGCTGGGGAACAGCTACTTTGGCTGCTGTTCATCTTCCTGATCACAAAGCTATGGAATTTGGATAGAAAATGTATGACCTGCTCAAAATCTCTCATCAACCAGTGCCCACAGACTATTACAAACTGCTTCCAGCCTGTTGCCTTAATGTTGTTTATCAACTGTCATTAGTGCAGTTTTCAAGCACTAGGAGATTATCCTGGATGGAAAGTGCTTATAAAGTCCATTAGACAAAAAGTTATGGAGACACAAGTGGCTTGTGTACTGCCTTTGCAGTTGGGAAAGAACAGCAATACCATCTACGTAACCTGAATTTGAAAGAGATTTGCATGCTGCATGTTAACTTCCAAGGCCAGATTGTAACCTTCTGTATAAATAGCTGTTAATGGAAAAAAGAGTTGTCTGGAGTTCCCTTGGATATTCTCATGTGATTCACTGCTTGTGCTGCATCTGTTTGTTTCTGTCACCACTTTTCTTTCACTTTAAGATCCTTAAAACCCAGTCAGGTACAATTTTTTCTTTGTATTTTTGCATCACGCACAGGTCAAGAAAAGTGCCCTCAAAGAACTGTGATGTCTGCAGTGATTATTGGAGCCTTTCAAGATAAAGCCAGTGGTGTCTACAATGGAAGCATGGCCTGGTACATATGTAAGCCAGGGTCCCTGATGGAGGCCTGCTCTACTTGCATGCACCAAGAACCAGGTACCAGGTATACTCTTCACTGACTTAGAAACTGACTGGATAGCTGGGCCCAGAGAGTAGTGGTGAATGGAATTAAACCAGCTGGTGGCAGTAACAAGAGGTGGTTCCCCAGGGTAGGTACTGGGGCTACATTAAAAAAAAAAAAAAAAAAAAAAAAAAAAAAAGATGTAAAACTATTAGAAGGTCCAAAGGAAGGCTGCAAAGATGATGAAGGGCATAGAGGGGAAAATGTATGAGGAGTGGCTGATGTCCTTGGGTTTGCTAGCCCAGAGCAGAGGAGCTGAGGGGAGAATTCATGGCAGCTGCAGCTCATCACAGGGAGCAGAGGAATAGTGTCAGGGCCCAAGAGAATGGCCTGGAGCTGTGTAAGCAGAGGAGCAGCTGGGGGTTAGGGAAAGGCTCCGCACCAAGGACAGTGGGCATAGCTCCAAGCTGCTGGAGTTCAAGGAGTATTAGGGCAACGTTCTCAGATACAGGGTCTGATTTTTGCGTGGTCCTGTGTGGAGCCAGGAATTGGACTTGATGATCATTGTGTGTTTCTCCCAACTCAAGATATTCTGATTCTATTTAAATTGATCTAATAGATATATGCTAGAACATATTCTATATTTCTCAAGCCTGTGCAACTTCAGGAACTGTGGCTGGGATTTGTATGATGTAATTCCACTAGATTCTGCAATTCACTGTTGTATGTGAATAAATGTTTAGATATTTCATCATCATTTAGATATTGCATCCTCAAATAATTCATAATAGAAAATGAAGAATGTCTGCAGCAGGTTCCCAAGTTCAGTAATATTCCCTAATGTAAACTGTACTACTGAAGGTGTATATAGTACATTTAGAACCTAGAAATGCTGATTAACGTGGGATTTTTAAGTTCATTTTACCAAGAAAATATTTTGATATAACTCTTTAAATGAAAACTACTGCTTTTTTTTTTTTTTTTTTTTTTTTTTTTCCTTTCCATATCGAGGACCTTTAAATTAAAGATCCTGTTATCAGACAGAAAAAGTGTTTCTTGTTTTAGCAATGTGCAGGGGGCTGTAGACAGGTTAGGGTACTGACCGCAGTCAGAATCACAGAATCATAGAACGGCTTGGGTTGGAAGGGACCTCAAGGATCATTGAGTTCCAACCCCCCTGCTGCAGGCAGGGCTGTCAACTTCCATATATAATACCAGACCAGGCTGCCCAGGGCCCCATCCAACCTGGCCTTGAACACCTCCAGGGACGGGGCATCCATAGCCTCTCTGGGCAGCTGTTCCAGCACCTCACCACGGGTCAGGGTGCTATTTAATCCTGAACCCAAACTAGTTTACCAGGACAGACATTTATCTGCAGTGCTCTCTGGGTTTGTAGCCCGCAGCCTCTGAGAAAACAGCACATTCTAAAGATTCTTCTGAAAGGATCATGCATTCATAGGTTGTATGTATGAGAAACTCCTGTTATTTCCTATGAAATTCCCAGAGTAGGGGGGGAGTTCAGTTGGGCTAAAAGTCATTTACGTTGTTGTAGCAGAAGCATTTTTTTATACCTGTGCGCTTAACATTACTGGCATTTCATTTTTCTCTTAATCAGCTTTCAGTGGAGTTGATCTTGACTTAAGATAGGGGATGACCTCTCAAGGTCATACCCTTTCTGTCATCTGAAAAGTATTAACTCTAGCACAGCCTAGGACTTTTTTTTCAAAAGGCAGGCATGTTGCCTGGGAGCACAGTTTTAGATTTGACTTGTTAGTACTTTCTACTTTGAACTGTCTTTTGCTTTACAAATTCTTCTGTACATACTATATTCTGCCCGTGAGCATGAGGCTTCAGCTTCTTCCAGCCTTGAATCAGTGTCGCCAAGATAATTTTTCTGAGCAGAAAACAAAAACTGCTACCAGGTCACTGTTCTTAAAAGCAACGTTGAAAGAGTTAGACAGTACTTTTCACCTTGATCTAATAGAAAGTAATTGCCAGCCCCTCATGCAATATGATATATGTACATTCAAAAGCAGAAAGTTGACTAAAGGTGGAAGTTCTCAACATGATTTCTTCCAGTGATGTACATACTATAATGCATTTTAATTCAAAAATACATATCTTAAACTTCAAGCAATTGCTTCTCATTATTTATTTCTTCCTAGACTGAGTTGTTATTTAATACCTATGGCACTCTCCCTGTAAATGTACTGTGATTCAGATCAAGAGCAAACCTACATCAGAGGCATCTGAGGCATCCAAGCTGTCCTGGTTTATACTAACCAGCAGAAGAGGAAGTGTAAAGCAGTGCAGTACAGAGACACCAGAGCTGACTGCACGTTAAAGAGCCCAAACCCAGAGAACAGCATAGTTGCGTTTGCAGGCAGGCTACAATTAGAGCTAATTATCAGCACTTTTAGCATGCTGAGACCTCACATTATGTTGCTCCTTCACTTTGATCCCTAAGTCTGTTTCAAAGTACTGTTTATGAAAAGATCCAGATCATCCTGCCTGCATCAGTTTATCTTTATTTACTACTTTACCAAGTTTTTTTTTCCCCTTTTCCCTTTTAATTACAAATGTTATCATAAGTGATTTATTGTTTACTTTCAAAAATAATCAGTGAAGTCATTGAATGGTATCAAGTCTGCTACTGATCCCCATGAAACTCCATTATAAGTATGTTCAGCTGTTGATAATTTCCTGGAGACAATCTTTTTTCAAGATCTACCACTTAACCAGTTCTTAATTCATAAAACATTTGCTTTATTAATAGTATAGGATGCCAATGTTTAAATCAGAACATTCTGTGTTACTAAATTCAAATATTTTACAGAAATCTGATTACTCAAACAAGCTTGCAATTTCATCAAAGTAAAAGGCCGAACTTTTGGGATGATCTGCTTTTCCTAAAACAATGTTGTCGGGAATTAATTTCATTTCTATCCTTTAATTATTTATCTTCCCAACTTTTCTGTTACATTTTTTGGAACAGATGTCAGACTAATTGACCAACAGTCCAGTCATTTTGTCAGAGGTTTTGAAGTAGCAATACACTAGAAGTTTATTTTCAGTCACCTGGAATTTCCCTTGTTTTTTTAAAATTTGTTGAAAAAGAGGATTAAAGATTTCCTAAATCTATTTGAGTGCAAACCGTCTATGTTCGCTAAATAAAAAATTGTTCATTTCTACTGAAAGTTGTTCTGTGTTCCCCTCAGATCATAAGAAGTCAGAAAGAGTTTATTGTTTTTATATGGTAAAAAGTACATCAAGTGCATTTTGTTTCTATAATCTGCTATTTTATCAATTGTAACCATATAATTACGACTTGTATGCAACTTCAAGGCAATTCTATATTGTCATACTTTTCTAATATCCATTAAAAAATGCATTCTGTTATGCCAGTATTTATCCTCATCACTTGTAGTTTCTCATATCCTCTTGTGGGTATTTTTTGTCCTTCAAGTCATACACGTATATTTTTATTTACTGTAATCACTTGGGTTTTTTCCCTAACTTTTGCCTTACTTAATGATATAACCAGGCATTTTAAATAAACTTAGAAACTTGTTGTGAAGTAAACTTTGAATTAATTAATAAATACAAAACAAATAATATTTGAGATATCCATTCTGATTTCTCAACTTAAATGTAGACAAACTGCAATCAATGGTCTTTAAGCAGCAAGTTTCCAGTCTGCCACTCATACTGTTATCTGTCACTTAACCCAGACTGTTACACTGCTGTAGAATCTTGAAAGCACAAAAAGAAACTCCACTTGTCCACAAAGAAAGTTATCAATACAACTGACTTTTAATGATCATAGCAGTCTGTCCTGAAGAATAAGGTGGAGTTGTCCCACGTCTTTACTTCAGTTGAAGAATCTTCCTCATGGTTTCTCTTGCAACTGATTTAAAAATGAAATCTGTTTGAAAAGATGTTTGTCATGACTAACTGTACAGCAAAGAAAGGGGCAACCTGGAACGGTAGAGCAAATTCACTTATAAAAGAACCAACAAATGAGTGATGGAACCAGATAACCCGATTCCTCATGACGAACAGCAGCCTGTTTGCAAAGGCAGGCAAGCTTTCCATTGAGCATCTCCCAGCTTTCAGCTGAAGCCAATTAGTAGAGCAATTTGCAAAGTATTACACTGCTTCATGAGATATGTAAATTAATTCATTATCTTTTATCTGAGTATGTCATAAGCTTTTCAATCCTACAAGAAAAATCTCTGCCTTTTGCTGTAGTTTTGCTGGTACTGGAAAACTGCAGTTCAAGTGAAATGTTCAGGATCACATGTAAAATGTACAGTAGAGCAAGGATTTGAATGCTGTTCTTCAAAAGCTTAGAGACATTAACTCATAAACTGAACTCCCCTTCTGTAAAATCTACAGCTGTTCTTTGGCTGAACAAGGAATTTACTTCCTGCACAGTCAATTCATCCCCCAGCAGCTCTTACTTCCTGTTCTATTACATAGCTTATCTGTTTCTAAATCTGAAGAGATAGAGAAATGGACAGCTCTGGAATGAAGTTCATGATGAAATAAGTTATGATAATTCCAGATAGCCCACTAAACTATTACCAATCTACAATGACAATAAACTTACAATAATCTACATTCCCATCTCCACCTTACATTGTTCTAGCTAAGTTGTTTTTTTAAGCCTCTTAACCTTATTACTGAAATTCATTGTTCTCATTAGCACCATTTGTTACAAAAAAATAAAAAATAAAAATTCCTGCCAGAGTTGGAAAACTCCCAAAACGTGCAGTTGGCTCCAGCAATTTTCTCATTTTCACTAGCTTAGACCAGCACAAAACATCTTTGTTTTGCAGTTGTCAAGGCTCTAAGCAGTTGCTGAGGTCTCTGCATACTGCACATTTGCCATCACTTATGAACAATATAAAATATGTTGACAGTGACATGGGTTTAATTCCCAGATGAGATTACTGAAGGCAATTTTTCAGGAAATTGAAGTGTTGCAAATTGACACTGGAATAAGAGTTGTCAGGAGAGAAAAGAAAAAAACAGACTTTTCTGTGGCAAGTTTGAAGGAATTATACTTTGCATTCTTTGCCATCTCATTCCAGTTCATTGGCCAAACTCCTTTTCCCACAGAGAACCAAATTGCCTTTTTGTGCAAAATGAAATTCATCTAAGAACCTCATCCTCTTCTTAATTGACAATGTGGGAAGAGTGAGGTTCTATGTTAGCATTTCTTCAGTAGCATCATTCAACTCTAGCATTTGATATATCAGTTACAAGCCAATTTTTAGTATGGAATGTGGCCATGGTTGGATAAAATTTCAGTTGGAAGTGCAATTTTATTTGCATAATCAGTGCACTGAAATTATGTGACGTAAATTCTTGGAAAATACATATCATTTTTTTTATGTGTGGCATTAATGAAAAAAACGTGTACTTGCTCCTGTACAAACTTCAAGAACTTCCTTGTAAAAATATCTGATCCTTTAGGATGACATTGAAGCTTTCTAAACTTGCTGAATATGAAGAGCTTTGAGACTCATGCATTTAGACATCTAAACCATATGAGAAAACCAGTTTCTAAAATACATACAGAGTTGCTATGTCCCCCAAGTTTGTGTACATGAATGATCCGGCATCTCCATTTAATTAGCCTATATTTGTTAAGTTATATTTTTCTGAAGGCCTTTTTTATCCTGTTAGCTTTGTCCATATATTTAACAAACACATTGTGTCTTGTACATGGAAGAAATAACTGAAAATACATTATCTGACTTAAACCTTACTGTGGTTGCTTCAAATCTTACTGAAATTAGGTTGAAAGTCATTGATTTGAATAGGAAATCATTCTTTAGGTAAATCTTTATGATAAGCCAATATGGAACCTGTATAGAATTTGGGAAGAGTGGCCAGAAAACTGGTTGGCAGAAAAGGACCTGGGGATGCTGGTTGAAAGCTATCTGAGCATGAGGGCAAGATGTCCAACAGCATCCTGACCTGCACCAGAAATACTGTAGCCAGAGGGGCTATGGAAGTGATTGTCCTTTTGTAAGTGGCACTAATCCAAGTACTGATCTATCTCCAATACTGGATTCAGTTTTGGACCCATCTCTACAAGAAGAATATTGAGTTGCCTGAGTGTGTGCTGAGAAGAGCAATGAAGATGATGAAGGGACTAGAAAACAAGATATTTGAGGTGTGGTTGAGGGAAACGTGGTTTAGTCAAGAGTAAAGAAGGCTGAGGGGACGAGGAATCATTACTCTCTCCTCTTTTTCCTTCATTCTCTCCACCTCCAACTTAATCTTAGTAGTAGAAACTCTCTATTACTCTGCACTCAGCAAATTTCTCTTCAGATCACAGCCCATAAACATACACTTCTTTCTTGAAGTTCTTCAGCAATAGTGAACAACCTCATTTCTTTCAGTAGGGGCATTCCTTCCTGACACCAATAAATTATGAACTGCTCAGATACAATTTAGCTAATTTAGCAGGTAACAAACAGAGAATTGAATAGTTTGAGTTGTTTGTTTTTCTGTAAACAAGGCCATCTCTTTTAGCATTTAAATAAACTATATAGGAAAAATAAATTACTAAGCCAGCTTTCATTAAGTGTACCTGTAGGATGTGTTTTTACTTCCTTTGTGAATTAAAAAAAAAAGAGTATATTACATCTGAAGAGTATGTTGCTGAACTATTGTTATTTCAGAGAGTCAAAAACTGACAGATATCAAAGCAGAATTCTTAAATATTATGCACTAAAGTCCTGCCTTCAGTGCATCAAGGGGACTATGGTATTTATTTCAATGGCACTGAACTTTCACCCTCTGTAGCAAACTCAGCAATTCTCTTTGCTCACAGAGTGCTTCGATCAGGCCCCTAGGACATTGCAAAGACCAAAGCATTTTCCTCTTCAGAAGCATTTCAGAAAGCTCTGGAAATAAAAGCTACCTTTTGATTTGGAAGTGTCTGTCACCCCTTCCTTCCTGGAGCTCCTTCAGTAATGAACCATGTGCTTTTCCCAAGTAAGAATAATTATATTACATGCATGCAGCTTTTTAATTTGAATTAACTGAGTAATATTAATATATAAAAATTATATATATTATATGTATAAAATTCAATTGCTTGGGCTAAGCTTTCTGGATTGTGGTATTTTATATTGAACAGATATCAAGTACAACATGGAAGCAATGTCAACACCAGTAAATTAAATGTGCTCTGTATTTTTCATTGTCACTGAGGTCAAACTGCATAGAAGAACCTCTACTGAGAACACTGCACTCAGTGTGAATGCCCAAATGGACAGCATTCACTTCATGCTAACTTCTAAACTGTTTCTGAAATGCATCTGGGATAGGGAGGCTGACGTGCCAAGGATTCTTCTATCAGTTTGACAGCACAAATGATAAACTTCCAGTCCATAGGGATGTTCAGTGGAGCTGCTCAAAGTACAGCTGTATGTCACAGTCAAAGAGCCAGAGGATGAGGAATCGGAGCACACCCCTAGTGATGCCAACCATTTGCCTGTGTTCTGTGCCACTGACTGCAGGACTTGAAGGTGCTAACACACTCAGAAGAACATAGACCACCTATGATAGATGCCCTACCAAGGCCAGTCAAATAACTAACTTATGTGCTTCTCAGAGTGAGTAAGGAGTTGACAGTTGATCTCTGACTGTAGGATGAAACAGAGTTCAGCACTTTCTGTTAATTGCATAGCTGAACAACTATGGAAGTGCAAATCCTCTGCAGCTCTCTTCTGAGCTGATTCCCTGACCCCTGATTAATAAGAGTTGGTGGAAATCAGACAAGCTCACATTGACATAAACTGAAAACGAATTCTAGTCTCAAATCAAGTGAATCAGCAAGCTATCTACAGCATTTCCTGCCTTTTACTAGTATTAGTATTTAACTTACCTCAGTGGCTTCAGAACATCAGTATGTTTCACAATTCAATTAGTCATTCCCAAGTGAAGTATTGTAATTGATTCTTTTTTGGTCTCCACTGGTGATAAAAGTAATAGATGCTTTTGTCAAGCAAATGAACTTCCTCTAAATATCTGCTTCTCCATGTCACTGCCTCTTAAGTAAAGGGCGAGACATATTTCTATAAATAGACAAGTAGTTAGCAAAAAAAAAAAAAAAAAAAAAAAGGAAGAGAGAGGAAGAAAAAGGGAAAAAGTGTGGAGAACCATATATTTCCTGACATTGCAACTTTGTTGATGGGTTAATTACCACAAACGCACACTCAGGAAGCCGAGAATAATTTGGATGTTAGCAGATACTGCTTAAAAATAAAAAAGGAAAACGAATCAAATGCCACAGTACAGCATCAGTGGTTTCAGTGTGGGGGACCTGGAATTCTCAAAAAAGGCAGCAGGAGCACCTCAGTAATAAAAGCTGCAGCTTACAGCAAAAACTGATATATCATTTCCTAGCAGCTGGTCTGCACTTGAAAACCAGGAGAAGCCGAGCTTGAGAAAAGAAATCAGCTGTGTTTGTCACAACTCTATGAAGTCCTCAGTTATGGATATAGTTAACTCAATACAGCTTCGCTGCATGCAGTGAGGGGCACCGTGCCAAGAGCTGGGATAGAATTACCTTGAGAAGCACTCCGACTGCCAGGTTTTAGGGCCCCTCTGCACAGAGCAGTACCTTCCCCCCTTATAATGCTTCCTTTTGCCACCTAGAAAAGAACAGGTGTACCTATGGAACATCCTGGATCACATTAAAATCCTATCACGTCCAAAAGCTCTGGGAAGAATTTTATTTTTTTTCCTCTCGGAAACTCAAACTGCTGATTCCTTGGCTGTTTGCCAGCGCTGCAGTGTAACAGAGCAGAAATGCCTGGACTTCTGCCAGGATCGTGTGCATGGATTCAGGAAGTACAAAAGTAGCCGTTGGAGGTAGAAAAATATTAGCATTTGTCTGCCAGTAGTGGTCCTTTCCTTCTTGACATTCATGTGAAGATGTCAAAAGGAGAACTCCTGGTATTCTGAGGTCTTCAGGAGGCTGAAACAGAACAGATGTATGCATGGGTAGCTCATGTAGTTTTCCTGGTGGGCTGCTGTGGTGGCTTTTCATACATCTTTCAATTCAACTGATTGCATGAAAGAAGAGCATATAACACCAGCAATGGATTATATTCCCTGTATTCCCCGTCATGCCAAGTCTTTATGTTAAATCAAGGACTTACAGAAACAGGTCTAGAGGAGAAATATTTCAGAAAAGGCTGATGATGCTTTTCCTAACTGTGTTTAAGTCCCCCGTGTTGTTGGCCCTAGGTGAAATATAAAAATGTATCTGAGGATTTTGCATATTTTTCCAAAGCATGTTTTCAAAAGGAAGCCAACCTTGTATGGGAAAAGGCAATCTTCTGAAATTTCTGAGCTAACACAGCATGTTAGAATCTTTCCTCCTGCAGTTTGCTTCCCAGTCGAGAGTGGTACTGTCACACACTTAAACACTGCTGCAGAATTTTACATTAAAGATGGATAAAGAAGTCATTTTTATGATGACTAGGAAAGTAACCTGAAGCAAAAAGCTTTATATGTTAATAAAAAATAGGATTTATCATAATTAAAGTTTTAAGGGGTTGTTTAGATTGTTATTCCACAATCCCATAAGGGTAAAAAATAACTTTAAAAAAAAAAATTAAAAAAATTAACTATTGTGTTTCCTTTTCCTTGTAAGTTATGTAAAGTATCTGAGCATTTAGAGGCTTTTAAGAACCTACTAATTAAACCATCCAATTTGAACCTACAGGGTGATGATACTCCAGAAGGATAACAGTTTAATGGTTTCCCTTCTTCCACAGAGAGATAGTACTGCAGGTTAAATGTGAAAGGAAGCTAACATTTTTGTGCACCCATGGCCATTGAGCAAGGCTGTATCTTGATGCACATTCTTGACAGAGTGAGTATGGAGCTTCTGAGTGGGCCAGAAATGGGCTGACTTCACTGGCTGGTTTGGATTGCTATTAGAAAAGCCCACTTGACAACAGTTTTTCCATATGGAATTTCTTTTTGTCAGTAGCATGCCAAGTTTTACAAAACATTTGTATGTCAGCACTTCCTTCCCCGCTGGGAGAGGAGGTGGACATAGAGAAAGTGTGGCAACTTGCTTGGCTCTTCTCAAAAGCACAGCTGCCTGCCTAGCATTTTCTATTTAGTGAAAATAAAATCATGTTATTTTAAGTAAGTCCACATCCTTAACTGGTGTTTTGTAACATGATCTATTGATTTTGATGGCTGCTGATACCACTTTCTTCCAAATGTGGATTGAGCTGCCGTCAACAAATCACTTACCTCCCCAGTCACCTTGCGAGTTGGATATTACATTCTGCTTGATCCTATTTACATTATAGTTTATGGTCTACATGTTTTGAATAAGCTTTCTCTCTTGCATTTTCAACCATGTTAGAGCTTAGTTGTATAATCTAGTAATAGAATCATAGAATCACAAGGTTGGAAAGGACCTACAAGACCATCTAGTCCAACCGTCTCCCATCACCACTGCTACCACAAGCTACTAAACCATATCTCGCAGCTCCTCATCCAGACGCCTCTTGAACACTGCCAGGGACGGCAACTCCACCACCTCCCTGGGCAGCCATTCCAGTGCCTGACCACTCTCTGAGAGAAAAAGCTCTTCCTTGTGTCTAACCTAAACCTCCTCTGGTACAACTTGTGGCCATTTCCTCGGGTCCTGTTCTCCTGTTGCCTGGGAGAAGAGGCCAAACCCCTCCTCATCACAACCTCCCTTCAGGAAGTTGTAGAGTGCAATAAGGTCTCCTCTTAGCCTCCTCTTCTCCAGACTATGCCAAAACTAATCTATTAATCTAGATGCCCCTGTATCAGTAAAGCACATAGGCACTTCCAAAGAGTGATTCATTCTGTCCTAAAAATTATCTGACGTGAAAGGTTCTCTTTCAGAGTGGAGGTTGATCTCTTAGGCAGTTTTAAAAACAGGAGAAGCCAAGGTATATGAATCCTTGTTTTGGTGTTATAGACACAAAAGAAACCTTTACTGATAAAAGAAAGTTATACCAAACTCATTCAAACAGCTGTTAATTTAGGGATGAAATGTGATGGTTCCAAAAGCAACTCACTGACCTCATTAGCCAATGCTGGAAAACTGGAGGTAGTCTTTGGAAAAAGATGACAAAGAAAGGAAATGTAAACCTTTTTTTTTCCCTCATTATGTATCAGATGACTCTCTGTGGCACCTTCACTGAACCACAGCTGCACTGTGGTACTTGAAAGTATGCAGAGATGTAGATATAGATGTAGCAGCACAGCACCAGCAGTGAAATGGCACAAGATGAGTTCACCAAGCAGCACTCAGGGACCTCCTACACCTGTTTTTTAGAGCTTAGCAGGCCACTTTTGATGGAGAGAGGTTAGCTCAGAAGAAATGGAAGATGAAAACTCTGGTGAAATTACTACAGATACTGTACAGAGAATTTCCTGGAGAGATTTGCAGCTCCATCTACAGCAGAACTAATGAAGCCTGGCTTTTTTTTTTAATGCATTTGTGTCTTGTGGTTAGATCCTATGGTGTGAGTACCAATTAAAACTTTTCCTGTGGCTGGAACAGCCATAATAGCTGTCTCCCGAGCGAATTCTCCAGTGGATGGAGTCCTTGCTCCAACCCTGTGATCAGAGAAGGTATGTTTTGATTAGACCATTAATGACATCCCTCCTTTCTGCTTAGCCACCTATTCTTACAAAAGTGGATATTTTACTCCTTCAAAATTCCATTGAGTTGGGTTGAAACTAGTTAAGTTATTGGGATGCAGATGGAAATGATAAACAGATCTGTGTGCAGAGTTCTGCATATGCACAAATGCACTGTAATTTTATAACACTTACTTTACAGGAACTGTCATATGAAAGGAAAGTACGTATATGGATCTGTGAAACTATCTGCCAGGTAATGCTGCCTTGTGAATTAAAAAACAAAAGCTGAAACGTATCTTCTACCAAGATGATGTTGTTTACTAAGATGGTAGGGATTACAGAAGTGGTTTTGAAGACATATGCCTTTTGATATAATAAAAGTCAGCACAGGCTTGTGGGTGGACAACTGCATGGGGCAAAGGCAGTGTCAAATCCAACTTGATGGGGTAATTTTTGGAAAGCAGTTTCAGCTACAAGTTTTCCTATTAGTAAGAGAAAACTTGTGAACGCTTCCTTCCACAGCACCATCCTCTTCACTAATTTGGTACCATATTTTCATTGACTGATACTCCTAAAGCAGGGAAATGCTCACTTCTTACAATGGTGATGGTAATGACTATTGATTGTTGGGTGCCCCACTTGTGTGACCCAGGATTTCAGGTGACAGTACTTTCTTTTTCAGGAAGCAGAACTCACCGTCAAGAGAAAGTCCAGAGCTCTAATACAAAGGTCTGTGAAACGTTAGCAAAATTTGAATGAATTTTCTTGACACTCAGTTCTTATTGGCACTGAAACAAGTGGACTAGTTCCCTGAGATACTCAACTGCTATTTTTAGTAAACATTTAGAGTGACAGTAAAAAAGGAAAGAGTCTCATATTTAGCACTGTACTGGCTTCATTTCCTGGCTTGACTGCATCCTGCTGTATGACCTTAAATCTTATCGTCCTTCACTCAGTAACATTTTTTTATTGTCTAATAGGATCTCTGTAAACCACTACTTCTTCCTCTTTTTAGGTGTAAATGTATTAACAAACAGAAGTCTGCATATATCTATGAGTATTAAGATTAATACAGTTCTGAAGCTACTTAGTACCTCACAGACATAGGATAAACAAATGAATTCAAATAAAAAAGCTAACTTTTTACAGACTGCAGATTTTTGGGGGGGCAGAATTCTTATTTTGTTCTGGAATTTTAACAAAAGCAAAAGCAAACAAACAAACAAACAAAAAAACCCTCCAAACAAATAAAAAAACCCTCCAAACAAACAAAAAATAAACCAACCATACCCAAACTAGAGACTTAAACACTAAACAGAAAACTTCTGTAAAGGCAATTATTCTGCATCGTGTCCAATGATTATCTTAATTATAATACTATTGACATGCCTTGCACCAGAACCATCAGCCCAGATTCATTGCTGAGGATTTTGGTGTAACAGAACTCTCAGAATAGGATCATTTCTATAATCTGGTCAAAATGGTAATCCCATCTGCTTGCAGTCAGAGCCAGAACATAGAGTAATAGTGACTCTTCTCAGATGTCAGCAGAGAACTGCCTTGTATCCGTGGATCTTGTTCCTGAGGAAAGTTATGCCAAGAACACCCCCACCTGGCCAGGGAAAGAAACTGAAGTCACAGAAACATTATCACATCTGAAAAACAGTTCATGAAACCCTACTGTGCTTATATTTGGAAATCTGCTCTTCTTGGATGTCAAAGTGTCGATGAAATTCTACTAGTCATGTAGGGAGGATAAAAAGTATAATTGATCATTTTTAGACTATTGTTGTGGTTCTTTGAAAATTCGTCACACATCAATACTATCTGTATTTCAGATTGTGTTATATACTCAAGTTGTGTACCTGGCATCAGAAATCAGAAGTCTACAACACCAGTCTCAGCACAAACTAATTTCATTTGTTGATACTGAAGAACAATTGTTTTCTTAATTAGCAACCCCAGAGCTAGATACGGAATGCCTGTATTTACAGGAACTGTGCTATGCTGCACACATTTGTTATTGAATTCTCTACGTATGCCTGCTTATGTTGTCGTTTGTGAATTCATGATATAATCTTACTTCTCAGAGCCTAAGAAAAAGTACATTATCCATAAACTGTTTCAATCCTCTTTGAAATTCCTCATGACTTTTTCAGTGATACTTCAGTGATGCTTGGTCAGAACCTATTGGGAAGCTAAAGCCAGCAGTCTATTATATCGCTCCACGAATTGAAAAAGTAATGGAAATGAAGCATGAAATCAGATTTGCAGTCTCATGCAGGATTCATGTAATAATATTTCAACTACTCCGTTCAAAAGAACTCTTAAGTTACAGCTGGATAAAGCTGGAGTTTCTACCCCTTGAGAAATGAGAGGAGGCACATTCACTGGAAAGAATTTTGTGAATTTTAAACATATGGATTTTTTTGTTTTTATTTATTTATTTATTTATTTATTTTTGCAAGGAGATTTATGCAGTGTTGAATACTCACACAGATCTACTGCCTCCATACAGTGCAAAAAAAAAAACAAAGCATCAACATGATTTTATTCTCTGCAGTAACTATCAGCTTTCCTAGAGCAGCAAAGCAAATCAAGAAGGCCTATTTTATTTACTGTAGAAAATCAGCTTATAATCATTGCTAATTCAAAGTTCAGAAGTTCTTAATTAGCTGATATAGTAATTGATTTCAAGGGAAGTTTTATCTGAGTCAGGATTTCAGATGAGGTCACAAGGAGTGAGCCTGGAGGAAACTTCACCCCTATCCAGGTGTGTGGGTGAAGCTGCACGAAGATTCTCCAATCTCTGTAATCTTCTTCATCCCTCTGTATGGAAAAGGCCGTATTTTTACTGTGCTACCACAGGAATGTAGAAGCATCCAGGCAGGGTTAAATGGGTTTCAGAAAAGATCCGAGTAAAAAACAACAATAACAAAAAACTTTACGGTGAAGTTCAGGAGTAGGAAAGCTTTAGAAAAATGAAATGGGGGGCTAACTTGACACTAGGTTTCTATGAAAAACAAACAAAAAAACAACAAAACAAGAAGCATATGGTAGGAGACAGGGAGGAAAATGTAAGCAGGATATGAAGGAACTGAGGCTGGATGGAGAATTGGTGGTGGAACTGTACAGCTGGGAGGGGCTTGTGGAGGGCTCTGAACAAACCTCCTGCTCAAGCACAGAAGTAAAATTGCAGCAAAGAACTGGTGATCTCTAAAGCTGCAAGGATTGCAGTGAGAAAAGGGAATGAATTTACAGGGAGAATGGGCTGAGATATCACGCCTCTACAGGAAGACTGGCACTGAAGTGCTGCAAAAGGCATGATGCCCCTGCCAAATGTAAAGCCTCCTGGCATGTGGATCATTGAATTACTTAAAGTAAATCACCTCTAGGACATGGATAAAACAATATACTTTTCTCAAGAGTGATATATTAATTCCTTGAAACAGCTGAAGAATTTTGGACAAAATTTTCAATGCACATAGACAGAATTGCACATAAAGCAGATGCTCACCCTAAAATATAATAGTCCAGAAAATAAAGGAAATTCTTAACAACTGCAAACAGATTCCCATGTCTAGCAATGTCTTTAACCTTAATAAAATACAGGTGCCCCTCTAAGACTTTAAAATATGAATTAAAAGATTTAGCAGTATGCACATAACTGTAGGTAGATGATGATGTCCAGTAAATGTAAGTATAGCAATCAATAGGTTTGTATCGGCTTTGTAATTAGTTTGCTATTAGAGCTAAATTAGCTAAGGTATATTTCAGACATTTGTTATAATCTAAATGATTGCCAATAATTTTTATTTTATTGAAAAAAGCACTGCCCCTTACTGAAAGGGCCATAAAGCAAATCTGAAAATCTTTATCCACAGAGTTTGCCTGACAGCCCATGGTGCCATCAATAAAACATCTCCTGAACTGCTCACTGTGCTATGCAGAACACTGAACCACTAAAAGCGGTCGGTATTGATCATCTTCTGTGCTGACACACTCTAACAAATGCTTTCAGTGTTGGTGTTGCTCTTGGATCATGTCTCACCCCTTTAGGACATGTCAGTTCAGCATCCAGCTGACCTATCCAGCATTCCTGGCATGCCTTCAGTCAAGCCTTGTGAGCTGATATCCATAAAAAGCCACTTTAGCTGACAGGAAGTGCACAATACAATACTTCGCTTTTAAATGCCGACTTGAAAAAATGTTTCATAAAACTTTTTTTTTGCTTTTGCTTGTGCCTCCCACTTCTGTTGTTCTTTGATGCTGCAAGAAGCAATCTCCCTTCCAGGCTTGTGTCTTTTCCCATTGATGTTACCAAACCGTCTTGGGAGAAAGAACGCATGGTTAAATCTCTCACAAACCACCCGTGGGAGAAGGAGTCTCTGCACATATCCCTTGTATGTATTCTGGGCATGCTACAGTTCCTCTCCCATGTGAACCAGGCGGTTCTCTTCGCATTCTGTCATTTACATTCTGCCTAGATTCATCGAGATCCATTCCTCTACAGAGGAGAGATTTTTACAGATTTATTCTACTGGCCAGAGACCAGGGTGGGATTTGAATTTTTTCTGATTTCAGTGGGATTCACAACAGAGCCTCAATAGTGGGAAATCCCCCAGCTGGCTGCAGCTTCAACTGCTGTGGAATTCATCCCTGTCTGAGGTGGAAGGTCCTTTCCGAGGCACAATCCCTGCCTAAGACTTTTGAAGGAGCTGAGGAAAGCTGAGAGCTCTGACTCTTGATCTGGCTAATGACTATTAATGAGTTACCATGCATTGGCTGAACCGCAGCAGCTCACTGCATACTTATCATTGCCCATTGCTACTGCCAAGGATAGCATTAAAGATTTGTCTTTTTCACTGAGGTCTGATGTGAATTGCTTGGTCTGTGTTTTCTACAAGCTACAAGCTAAAAGCACTCACAGAGTCAACTACTGCCACTCAGCTGGTGCATGGTAACTCAGGGAACTATTATCACAGGGGATACAGGGAAATGAGGTGTCAGGTTCGTCAGGCCTCTTCTCCCATGTAACTAGCAATATGACTAGAGGGAATGGCCTCAAGTTGCACCAGGCAAGATTTGGAAATTAGGAAATACTTCTTCTCTGAGAGAGTGGTCAGGTGCTGGAATGGGCTGCCCAGTGAGGTGGTGGAGTCACCGTCCCTGGAGGTGTTCAAGGAGCACTTAGGTTTTGTGCTGAGGGACATGGTGTAGTGCGAAATATTGGGGACAGGAGACAGTTGGGCTGGATGATCTTAGAGGTCTTTTCCAACCTTGGTGATTCTATGACTAAATGATTCTATGATCAGAGGTTCTCATGCACTTCTGCAACATGGTAAAAAAAACACTAGCAAATTTGTGCTGACTTGAAAAAAGAGATACTTCAGCTGTCAGGAGAAGAATTGGAGTGATACATGGAACACTGCTTGCACTGCACATACACAAAGGCTCTGTTCCTATGCTCCCCTGGACCCGGGTCTTTGTACTTCACCCCAAAAAGAGATGGTCTCTCACCAGATCTCCTTCACATGTCCACCATGCTCATGACAAGAGGATGAAAAGATAGTTTGTGGACTACTGCAGCCCCATCCTAGTAGATGTAGTCTAGTCATCTCCTATTCAGTGTGCTGCACAGTTTAACTTTCAAACATACATTTTCAAGTTTATGCATGCAAACATATTGATCAAGCCTTGTAGGTTATTGAGAAAACTGACCTCTTCGATCTTTTTGATTTATATGTTTAGTTGGTTGCTTGTATTAATGCACATATCAATCATAGAATCATAGAATCGAATCATAGAATCATAGAATCATAGAATCATAGAATCATACAATCATGCAATCATGCAATCATAGAATCATAGAATGGCCTGGGCTGAAAAGGACCACTATGTTCATCTAGTTTCAACTCCCCTGCTATGTGCAGGGTCACCAACTACCAGACCAGGCTGCCCAGGACACTATGTACATAACATTTGAATTCCAGTTCCACAGAAGTGCTCAGCACAGTGCTGTGCCCACCACCTAACATCCCAATAAGGATGTGTAGCATCTTCTGTGAACTATTCATGGGATAGAATAGTGGTTTTCCTGAGGTCAGAGGGCTTAACAGCCTATGTCTTTTTCATTATTGGCACCAGAGGGTGTCTGTACTTAGAAATCAGTCTGTTAAAGCCTGTTCCTTGGGCTGACTGCATCCTTGTTACTAAGCTGCTGGCACTTCCAAAACAGTTCCAACTTCTCTGTAACTCTGAGCTTTGATTCTCCAAGGTGGGGAGAAGATTTCTGCTTTTTAATTAAGATTCCCAAGATAAAGTTACCAAGCTTTCAGTGTAAAACATCAGAAGGGAAACTGCAAGTCCTAGCAAAAATAGGCACCCCGGGGCAGACTGTGTTTCTTGTATTTTAAATAAGCATGATAAAAGTGTTCAGTAATAGATGTAAAGAGGAAAATAATAAACATAAAGAGAGAGAGAAACTGTATGGGTCATACAGTGAGGGCACAACATTCATTTCTCAGCTGTGCCTGCTCAGAAAGGGACCACTGCTGGTTTAGAGACTTAAAACCTTCCCTGTTCTAACCTTGCAGGAAGTTCTGTGCAGCTTTTCACAGTCCACAACTTCCAGGATCGCACAGCGGGTGGAGGGCTGCAGGCACCTGTCAGCACATCCCTGGAGGGAGTACTGGCATCGATGGGAAAAAACTAATGCAGCTCGCAAAGACATGGAGCAACATGATAGGGATGATAGTTCAGCAGCGTGCCTACTCCCAACGTGACCTTTACTAAATTATTTTTTTACAAAATTGCTGACGTGTCATCCTGACAACCCCTGCTTCGCCGGGATTCACATCAAGGCTGCGGTTCCAGAGGGACCGGCGGGGAAATTATGGGCAAAGCAGCACCCGTCCATCTGGGGCTGCTCGAGCAGAGTCCTGACAGGTGATGGATGGGCAGAAACCGGCACGGCCTCCCTAGCTTCTCCCGGTAAAGCGTGGCTACGGCCCAGCCCACCGCACTCGTTCAATGGCCCCGCCGCTCCCAGCTGCCTCGCCCTGGGGCAGCACCACCCACAGCCGCTGCAGCATGGGGGCTCTTCCCCTTCCCCTTCCCCTTCCCCTTCCGCTTCCCCTTCTCCCTTCCCCTTCCCCTTCCCTCCTGTTCCATCAGATGTAACTATTGCACAAATGCTATGGGATATGTGTGAGTGCTCCTGGAGGTGGAAGGGAAAGCCACATTTCCCCCACCTTGTTAACAGGACAGCTGTATCAGCTCCTCACCAGGCTCAGCCCAGCAGGATTTTAGTCTATGTATATGGTATTTGTCCAAAGAGTAGAAGTTACCTAACTTTTTCGGCAAATCAAGATCTTTCCATCTGGTTTCTGCTATGTGAGGAACTGTTCTTTAACTACATCTGCAACGGCTTGATTAGCACCTCAGTGATAGAGGATTGCCTCCTTGATTCAATCATTTTCCTCAAAATTCTCTGAAGTCTAAGATGCTTTGAATTGTCTATAGTCCTCTTGAATACCTGCTTCAATCTCACACTTCCTAATTAAGGAAAAAGAATGTTTAGAACTTCTGGTAGCACAGCAGTGGTACCACTTTGTTATATGAAAAATAAAAATATCTGATTAAAAATCAGGAAATTCTCTGCAGTTTAACCTGGGATTTTTCATGCACTTTCTATTATATGTCAGATAACGATAACGATAATCATGAATGATTAAGTACAAATATCATAAAAAAAATATTAGTATAATTGAGCATTAATTAATTGAGCATAGGAGGAAACAAGAACTGAATGAAAAACTGGATGAAAAATAATTGATCTGTAAAAAAACCCTGACTTTACTGTAGTATTATGTGCACAAAAATTAGAATATTTATATCTGTCTTCTTTCAGATAGATACAGGAATTTCATGTCCTTTTTTATCAGCATAAGGGTATGCCTTCCTACATCTGCAGTTATTAGCAGGATTAATGGGGGGTGGGGGGGATTGTGTGCTTCAGGGATAAACCACCGAGAGGACAAAGTGTTTTGGTGTGCAATACAATGGATTTGTCTCACCTCTAGATGATGATTCAGAGACATCAAAAGATGCTTAAGGAAGCAATCAGAAACCACCTGAGCTGGCTCTGGAGAGGCCTTGATTGATGTGCCACTAATTTCCCCAGTATTCTCTACATTACTTGTCAATACACAAAAACCAATACGTCAGCAAAACACAGCCAAAGTAATTATACAGAGGCCTTTGAGTCCACAGCATTGTACAGCTGACAGATCCGTAAAGCTAAGCTTACTTGAGCTGAATAATCATACTATGAGGTTAAACAAGAGAGCATTAATATAAATGAAAGCTGGATGGACTGGAAAAGCAACAAGGCAGAAAGTTGAGGTGAAGTGCTGTGGCTTTAAAAGTAAAAAGATAAACCTGATTGTCAGATTTCAGAGTGGTTTGCTTCACAAGAGTGGCATTTTCCTGACCTCAGAAAAACACACAGAGCTGTTCTCGCTAATTTCATGAAGCACACATATAAACAGATTTCATTTAGGTTTTATTAGCATATATTAGCATGATAATCTTAAAAGCAGTGCAATAATTTTATGCAGCAATTATTAAATTACATACATTAGAATTTGACAAGGTCTGAAACTTTCAGAAATATTCAAGCTTTAACTGGCATTAGTTGCCAAATGTTATCCTCGTTAAATAATCCAGCTGCAAGGTGCATGCATTTATGTTTAAAAAAATCAACTTCCTTTATTTCACTAATCTGCAGTACGTCAGTTGAGATTGCCAGTCAGGTTTTTGCCCCTTCTTAAGCCATTGCTGACATCTCTACAGCTTCCTGAAAGGAGGTTGCAGTCAGGTGGGAATTAGCCTCTTTTCCCAGGTAACAGCGTTAGGACAAGAGGTAATGGCACCAAGCTGTGGCAGGGCAGGTTCAGGTCAGATACTGGGAAAACATTTCCTCAGAAAGAGTGGTGAGGCATTGGCACAGGCTGCCCAGGGAGATGGTGGAGTCACCACCTCTGGAGGTGTTCAGGATTAGGGTGGATGTGACACTGAGGGATGTGGGTAGTGGGCAAGGTGGGGGTAGTTGGAGATGGTGGTCTTAGAGGTCCTTTCCAACCTTAATGATTCTGTCATTCTATGATTTTCACCGTGCTATTGGATGGATTTTGTTGATGAAAATGATGCTCTGCCCAATTTAAGGCATGAACTGACACTTGGGAAAACATTTCTGTGATACTTTGCAGAAAGTGAGAATAGTTCTAATCTAACCTAGAAATACTTTCAACACTTTATTTTATCTTACTATGATTAGCAAATGGAGATAGAAACAAGCAAAGTTCTCCACCTGCTGCGCTACAGGTTTGCCCCCAACACGTACTTGCTTTCTGTTGCTGTAATTTTGCATTCCTGACAGCAGCTTTAATAAGGCCAGAGGGGTGGTGGGGCACAACTGTTTACAAGCACATAACAAGATTCTACTGTTTTGAAAACTGTAAAGGTTTGCTTTGACATCATAGGTGATCTTGACATTTCCATTCAGTGTAGAGATAATGGATACTGTCCAGAGAACTTGGCTTAGATGAGTGAACAGAAACCCTGGGAACATCTCTCTTCAGTGTGACTTATAGAGGCACTGCTGGGCATGATCAAACTGAAGCAAACACTGCTTGCTTTGTCACGCATGGCTTTTGGATGATTTTAATGTTTTAATGAAACAGTTCAGAGGGAGGAACTGAGCAATATTTATTTCATAGAATCATAGAATCATGGGGTTGAAAAGGACCACAATGATCATCTAGTTTCAACTCCCTGCTATGTGCAAGGTCGCCACCAGACCGGGCTGCCCAGAGCCACATCCAGTCTGGCCTTGAATGCCTCCAGGGATGAGACATCCAAAACCTTCTTGGGCAACCTGTTCCAGTGTGTCAGCACCCTCTGTATGAAAAACTTCCTCCTAAACCTCCCCTGTCTCAGTTTAAAGCTATTCCCCCTTGTCCTATCACTATCCACCCTCATGAACTGCCATTGCCCCTCCTGTTTATATTTCATTCATCCTATTTGTTCCAAACATTACCATATTATGTAGCAATGTGTTACTAAGTGTTCTGGTGTTTGCAGTATAAAAATTATCTGTATCACAATATTTATTTTAAATTGCTCCATTAATTTTCCCATGAATTACAGTACTTGATTGTTCTTCACACAGTTCCTATTTGTTTGTTGAGACTTCAGCTCAACAAGAATTCTCTACTGTTCATATTAAAGAAAAACATTAATATGAGCAGTTTTAGATACATATGTGTTAGATATGGATTGTTGAGACTGTCTAATGAGCTTTTAATTCTCTGATAAATATTTATGACGGAGAAATCCAGTATAGAATTTGAAAGGCATGATTTCATGATGAAGCCAATTTCCAGCAGGTTTGTTAGGAAATATTCACAAGAAAGCCTTTATACTTCTGCAAGAAATCATTGTGCATAATGCTAATAAAGAAGAACTAGCTCAGATTGTTGTTGACAGCACGATCTTCTCAATTGTTTCAACCAATGAGGCTCCCACATTTGGAAAGTATTACAAGCAACTACTAGGAACTAGAAAAAATGATAAAAAAAAAAAAGAAAGAAACATGGGGAAGAGTGGAGACAACATTTCCTTTTATCCCATTATTCTTGGCAGGTTGGGATGATCGTTTTGAGTCCTGACTCAGCCATGGGAGGGACATTACCCTCAGTGGGAGCACCTCTAAACACACAGGTACAAATTTGCTTCTGCGTTCTGTATGTTCCGCTTTTATCCAGACTTCTGGTTTGTGCTTTATTAAGTAAGACTGGAACTCTAATGTTTTAAAACATTATTTTCCTCAAATTTATTCTGAAGTTAGATGCTGCAGCATCAAAGTGCTTTACGAAGTAATACTCACAGGCAGGAATTTCAGTTGATTGGAGGGAAGTGGGCTTTGAGATGCTCCAGCTCTGGTCAGCTTGATGAAGAGGTTTTCTTAAAGTGTTGATGCAAGTTACGTTTTCCTATGATTGTTGGCATCAGGGAATATTACTTGATTATGGTAAATAATAATGAAAGTTGTAATGCTATCACTAAACTCTTTAGTAGGGTCTGTTGTGATAGGACAATGGGAAATGGTTTCAAACTAAAGGAGGGGAGATTTAGATTGGATATAAGGAAGAAGTTTTTTACTTTTTTCACCATTAGGATTGTTGAGGCACTGGAACAGTTTGCCCAGAGAGGTGGTGGATGCCCCATCCCTGGAGACACTCAAGGTCAGGCTGGACAGAGCTCTGAGCAACCTGATGGAGCTGTAGGTCTCCCTGCTCATTGCAGAGGAGTTGGAGTAGATGGCCTGTAAGAGTCCCTTCCAACTTAAACGATTCCATGATTCTATGGTTCTATGTTGTTAGCTGACCATCTTTGGGTTACGTCAAATTTCATGAGTTATGTGGCCCGAAAGTAATGGATCGATAGTGCAAAATGGTTTGTGCTGAGGATGTGATGTTCCTTCTACAGGTATTTTGGAGGCTTTACATAAGTTCAGGTGTATTCTTGTGATAATGGGCCTTTAGCATAAGGGAAAAGGAATCACTTCATGTGCTCCCAGTAACTGGAGGTGTCTGAGAGAGCTAATTCAAACACTAATGCAAATTCTCCCAAATATGTTGTTTAATTGTTACTGTGGGCCTGGGTACAGACGTAAATTCTCATATCACCTGCCCTCGTCTAGGTTTAGCCTCAAGTTGCTGTGTTTGCAGAAGGAGCCCCAGCCTGCCCTGCCACACCAGCATCTCTTTTGCAAGAGAAGAGGAGGCAAATGCAGCTCTCATTTCCTCTACTTAATCTACATACTGGATAATAAGGAAGTGGAAAATCTGTGTTTGATGACCTCAGGCCATGTCTCTGCCTGAAAATAAAGGTATAGATCTTTGTGAAGATCACAGTCTGGCTCACACCCATGCGTGGTAGCTCTTTTCCCTCCAAAACCAAGGTCAACTCAGGTAAAAACTCACTCCTCTGTAGTGAAATTCTATGTCTCTCTCATCCTTTTTCTTCTCCTTCTCATTTTGTTTTGTTTAATCTTGTTGAGACTTGAAGAAAAATGCAGCAAATCCAGATAGACCCTCTTTCTGCCATCTCTCTTCATGCAAGCAGCACCATTGGGCTATTACAGCTCTTTCTCATGGAAACAATGAAGCTTCCAAAAGCAGAAAGATGTTGCCATATATCTTGTAGTGTAAGTTATATAAATGTTATAATCCTCCTTTGCTTTGTTTTGTTTTGTATTGTTTTTTGCCATTTTAGGATAATTGCAAGATTGCAATTCCCCTTTTGCTTCTGTGCTGACTTCTGAGTGCACCACCTACATCTTGTGCCACCATGTTACCTATCTGAAATTTGGTTTGGCTTTCCAGCTTGGTTATAATGAAGTGTTAAGGCAAACCAGAGAGCAAGTCATTCTACATGTCATTGAGCTGATACCCAACCTGCTGCCAACAACAGATAATACCTATGGTAGTCCTTCTGTCCTATATTTGTTTCACCTACAGCCTCCAATTTCTGCCTTCTTACACAAGACAGAAGACAAAACAAACAGAAAATCTGCTCTCACAAGCGAAAGTCACTGCCTGAACAACATGATGAAAAGACTTCACGTCTCTGATGTTGTATATCCTCAGTTAAATCAAAGTATGAGGTCTCTGTTCAATCTTCAAGTAGTTCTTATTCAGACAGAAACCTTGTGGCAAAGAGGCACTTCACCTCACTGGAGACCTCATCTGCCTTCTGAAGATACCAGTCTTATATTCAGGTTTGCAATAATCAGACCAAAAACGCTGCTCTGCCCCTCTACACATCAGTAGGGAATTAAAAGTGCAGTTTTCAGTATTGCCCTCATTTCCTTCCCATGACAAATCAAGCAATATAATAAATATCTAACTTAAAAGATTTCTTAGGCTTTTACCAGAGAGATAAAATATATTTTTCTAGAATTTGGAAAAGAAGAAAAAGCTGAGTACTTTTGGAAGAATTATCTTCTTATGCCATTATAACTTAGTGAATTCCACTATAATAGAAACAATATGTAAGAGGAGTCTTGGGCTCCTAAATCATGCTTATGTTGGCATTTGAGTGAGGAAACCTCTTCTCAGAGCTGTACATATTTTCTGCAGAGCGTAGTTTGTATAAAACTGTGTTGTTCCCTATTCCAACTCACTCAGAGATCTTTTTGTGTTTCTTTCTTTCTTTCTTTCTTTCTTTCTTTCTTTCTTTCTTTCTTTCTTTCTTTCTTTCTTTCTTTCTTTCTTTCTTTCTTTCTTTCTTTCTTTCTTTCTTTCTTTCTTTCTTTCTTTCTTTCTTTCTTTCTTTCTTTCTTTCTGCTTTTATTCCCCCAAATCTTACACGCTTCCCACTTTTTTTCTTTTTCTTTTACCATTGCTGGGTCATGCTTCCTTCTTTGGCCTCCTTCTGGGGTGCAAAGGAGGGACTTCAGGCTTCTATCTTTCCTCTCATGAGTAGCATTTCCCTCTTACAGCAGCCTGCAGCATAGCCAAGGCACAGGAGCATCCCCAAATTAATCCTGAGACCCACAGTGACTGGGCTGGAGTAGTCAGGCTCAGCATTTCATATATTCAGAGTCATAGAATCATAGAGTCATAGAATCACAGAATGGCTTGGGTTGGAAAGGACCTCAAATCCCATCCAGTCCCAACCCATCCCCATGAGCAGGAATGTCACCTACCAGGTCCCATCCAACCTGGCCTTGAACGCCTACACTTAGCTTGTATCATCATTTACTTCACACACTCCTGGTTTTACTCAACAGGCATTAAAACAACAACAACAACCCACAAAGAAAACACAGAATGTCTTACATTGCATTAAAGATTCCTTACTGAGAGAATACTCAGAGAAATTTTGGGTGCCGCAACCTTGGAGACATTCAAGGCCGGGTTGGATGGGGCCCTGGACAGCTCTGATCTGATGGGTGGCAACCCTGTGGAGGGGTTGGAACTGGATGGGCTTTGAGGTGCCTTCCAACCCAAGCCATTCCATGATTCTATGAAAAGAGAGATGTGTCTTTGTCAGGTGACATCAAGGTGGAATGCAAATGAGATAGAATTCACAAAAAAAAAAAAACAGTTTTTGTCTGGCACGCTGGTTTATTAAATCAGTTTTATCACTGTTAGATTCTCTTCTGTTCTTTTCTTAATTGGACTGTCTGCTGATAATAATTGCTTAATGGGCATAAAACACCATGAGCAACATTCTACTCATTTAGTTATGCTACACTTCGCCTTTCTCAGATTATATTAGTTGTAATTCATGGCCTTAGCACACCAATCTTATAAAGGGCACTCAGATAAAAAGGAAAAACAAATGTGATCTGTCTCCAGTGCACTCACACAAGCCATGTTTGCCCACTAATTAAATGATCTATCCTTGTGTAATTATCCCTAATACCACAGACTGGTAAACAAAGGCAAAAGGCTGGCTTTCCTCAGGATAGCCAGCACAAGAATATCTTAGCCATTAATTTCAATTGAAGAAAATGTTGTTAAAAAGTTAGTATCTTGCCTTAATGTTTGCAGACTTCAGTTAGGGTGACATTCTTATATTTGAAATCAGCTTCAGAAGGGGATGAGAAATGTGGTATCAGTCCCTCATATAAATGTGTTATCAGTCCCATATATTTTGAAATGCATGGCAGAGTTTGTACTTCATCTGCTGGCTAGAATTTTGTATAACATTGCTTAATAAAATTACACGTTTTCCTTAACACAAAAGTGTTTGCTGAAAGGAATAACTGCACAGCAGGTGTAATATAAAGCAAATATGTAAATACTTATTTTCTTTCCCCGCCCAACGTCTGTCTTCTTGTCACACAGTTATTTGGGGTAAGATTCTAGGTGCCTATGTGGTTATCTGAAAAGAATCCAGGACTGGCCTCTGGTTGGCATACTCTGGCAACAGGGGTATCCTTCTTTCACTGCCTCCAAAATATCACATCTGGGACGAGCCCCACATTGAGCAAGCCCCTGGCTGCAGGTTTCTCTCTGAGGACAGGGCAATGGGCTCAGCCCAAATCTTGCCATGAACTGAGGCTCAGCCTTGTGCAGCTGCACTGCCAGAGCCTTTGTGTGCAAGGAAGCTGTAGCAGATCTATCTGGACAACATTTCATCAGCTCCATACAGGAAATCAGTGTGAGGTGCCATCAAAAGCCTTACAAAGGTAAATAACTTGCCACTGCTACTTCTCTTCCACTGTTTCTTCCTTTCAGTTTAGGAAACTACAGTCCTTTGACATGGTCTGATATGACCTATTATCTATATTAGTCTGAGATGACCTATTATCTAACTGGGCTCTTATTTTCCACCTCATTCTGATGTTTAAGGACAGGCACTTACTTTACCACTCCCTTCAAAGTAATCACACGTAACAAGAATCTGTGCTAAGCCAGTTCATTAAATACTTTACAGTGAAGTTCATCAGGCCCAGTCTATTTCAAGTACTAAACTCAGCTGAGGCACTGAAGCATGAACTTGATATTTAAGGATATTACTTCCAGCATATCTACTACTTGATATGGGATAATTGTGAAAGAACGCTAACAGACATCAGCGAGTAACTGCAATGCTTTTCTGTTGTTAGGGCCTTGCTTTCTCATATTGCTACTGTCAGTGCTGTGCATCACTGGAAAAAACATTCCTTTCTCTCAGCCTGTTTTAATGCTTCCAGGTCTTTATTGTTTTATGTTGAGAAAGTCTCTCTCGAGGAATATCCCCACAAATACCAGAGTAACTCCACAGAAGCCAGTGCAGCAGTACCTATAGGAGTGAATGAGGCTTATTAGGTATTCCAAAGAGCTACATTGTTTTGCAGTACCTCCTGATTTTCTGGCCTGGATCTATAGGCTTTTTGTGAAGTCCTAAACGTTTCCAGGTCCCCCTGTCCCTTGTTGTTTGCATTCGTCTTTCACGTTCTGATTTTGCTGCTTAAAGGGCAAGGAAAGTTTACTGAATGGAAAGACCTTGGAGTGTACAATATCAAACAGAAGAGTGGCCTCAAAGGAAAACATATTTCATTAAAAAGAAAAAAAAGTTTCCCTGCAAATCCAGCTTGTTTTACCCACCCAGATCATTCTTTTTGTTGCCTTTGTGGTAACACGTGTTTTATGTGAGCTTATATTAAGATGAATTTTAACCTACAAATAACTGGATACAGCTCTGAAGTAGGAGGGAATTCCTACAAGATGATGTCAAGTATTTTAAGCAGTAAAATTAAAAATAGCACATAAAATCTGACCAGTAGATTTGGATCTGAACCAAGGCAACACATTTGGGAAACATTATCAAGTTTATCAGGGGTAACATATCACAGAAAATCTGCTTCTGTTTTTACGCCATTTATTATTCATTTTTGACATTTCCCTTTTTTCTTCAACTTTTTTACCCCAAAGCAAATATATGTTAGACTTAACTGAAATGTGAGATAAAAGACTGGCATTTTTATTTTTTTCTCTGTAAGACTAGAAGCAAAAACAAAAACAAAAAAAAAACAGAAAAACAACAACAACAACAACAAAACAAAAACAGTTGACAGAATAGCACTGGTAATAAAGGATAAATCTGTCTCATAAAAGAAAACCAAGAAAAACTGAAACGTCACGTAAAATGAAATTAAAAGCCAAGTTGTGTCCTTCCATGTGCTGTCTTGTGCTTCATTATGCATAAACACCACATTACAAACTGCTTCAAACTTACCATATTCATGAAAAAAAAAAAAAAAAGATTTATTTAATGACTAGCACACCTGCATCAATTGGAATGCCAGCAGAGATGATTTTGCCTATGTTTTTCAGGATGTTTGCAGTTAACGGTTGTCAAGTCTATCTCAGGAGATAATACAAACATCAAAAGCAAGTTAAATCTTGGTAAATGACCTAGTCCCTCAGTATTACTCAACTGAATTCTCACTGATGCCATTGCACCAAATTTTAAATGATATTTTTTTTCTAAGACTGAGCAGCCATATCGACACTGATCTGTCTTCAAGATAACAGTAATTAATTAAATCTGTTTAAATGTGATCCAAAGTCAGCCGGGACACATGCAGCCTTTCCACTGAATGCAATTCAGCCTGGAGCTCAACTTAAACTGCAGTTATTTTATGGTAGTCCTTTGTTCATTGGTAGTTTGTGACTTTCTTCAATTGATCGTGTCCTGGAGAGCAGTTATGGAACATTGTTCTGTTCTGAAGCTCAGATCCCAGCTGAGGTGAATGTCTGTTATTCTGAACTTGGAGGAGCAAAACTTCTGGACTGTTTTCAGGAGCACATCTTCCACATGTATGCTCTAGAATATACATGCATCAGAAAGTGCTCCTTACGAGTAAAAGAAAGCAAATGCAATACAGAGCACAAAATGGTGAGACATTCATTTTAAACTGCAGCCAACATCCCAGAATTAATATATACATGCATCATTCAGGTTTTAGTTTAGCACATGCTGCAGTTTTGAAAATAGAGATTTTTTTTAGAATCTGTGCAATAAAATTGCTGTGATTTTAAGATGTGTTGCATGCTGATGCTGATGCAAAACCTTTATTAGAATAACAAACTATTGAGTATTTTCAATTGAACAGTTATTTATGGTCATGAAAGAGAAGATTTATTTTTAAGAATCTTGTAATTACAGAGTACAACTGAGTTTTCAGATTCACATCCCAATGCTACAAAGGAAATTTTAGATAATTCTCCATGCCTGTGGCAAAGCACAAAACTGGTGTTTTAGCAAATGTAAGCTAACTTGTCTTAAAACACAGTGTTCAGAGGACATTTGTTCAAAGTGGATACGGATGAAAGAGACCAGAGAGAGTAAGTGAAAAGGAGTTCCTCGTAACCCGGTAAGGTTGAACTGCTGAACCCTATGGTGGAAATTAGCATTACTGGTTCTGCTGTCAGGTAGCTGAGTGCTAGTAGAAAAAAAAGATGATTTATTAGAGCACATGAAGAACAAGCTACAGCTTGTATAAATGAAGAGGGTTTTTGTTTGTTGTTTTGTATCCAGCTTGGCAATTTAAAAGCTAATGACTTGAACAGACTTGGAAACACCCCCAAAAGTCAGCTAAACCAGTATGAGAACCAAATCACTTATTTATAGAGTTGCTTTTCTTCCTTTCTTCCATTTTTGCAGAAATCCCAGCAGAGGACAGCTGTGAAACTTTTGCATATTGGGAACACTGACAGATGCAGTGTTTCACTTCAGAATTAGTGAAAAAGTTGGCATTTTGTCCAAGCTAATATCTTTGGCATTTCAATCCAGTTAAAGATGGTCCACAGTGGAGAAGCTGAGACATTAATAGAGGAGTGATTCAGTCCATTATAACACAGCAGATCATTAAAGAATTAGGCTCTTCAGTAGCCTGCATCTCCCATATGTGACATATAGGTCATAATTTCTTACCTTAGGCAAAGCCCAGGGCTTTGTAAGTGGTGCCTCTTGAAAGACCAAATGAAAATTCAGCTTCTAACACCTGCCACCTCTATTAGTTAAGATGGCGCAGGCCAGACTCAGAAGTCTATGCTTCAAATGGCCTGTCAGGCCAACCAAAGGAAGAATTTATATGTCCTAACACAAGAAAAACTGCATTTTCTAATTTTGAAAGGACATGATAAAAGAAAAAATTAATGTAATTAAAAATAAGGCAATATGGTCTTTTTTAGCAGCTCTGATCATGAACTATTTTCATCCTGCTTTCAAGATCAGGAAGGTAAATGACTCGCCACTGCAAAGTATAGAATGTTGTATATCATTCTGATGCTTCTTTACCCATGAGGCCAATAAAGGGTGTCTCAGAGGAATTATTCCAGTAGAAGTTTCTAATATAATCTACCACTAATACCACTGAAAACACTCCAGGAAAAATGGACTTCATTTACCACGAGAGTGGTGAGGTGCTGGAACAGCTGCCCAGAGAGGCTGTGGATGCCCTGTCCCTGGAGGTGTTCAAGGCCAGGTTGGATGGGGCCCTGGGCAGCCTGGTCTGGTATTATATATGGAAGTTGACAGCCCTGCCTGCAGCAGGGGGGTTGGAACTCAATGACCCTTGAGGTCCCTTCCAACCCAAGCTGTTCCATCATTCTATAATATGATTCTATGACTCCATGCGTTTCTGAACACAGAAAATCTCTGACTGACTTTCCAAAAAACTGCTGTTTTTTAGCCTTTTATTTTACACAGAAATGGTCCAACTACTATCTAGTTCAAAAAATAGTATGTATTAAATTGGAGACTGTAAATTCCCAGAGCTAATATACGCAAATGTTTGGTTGCTAGTCTCTCATCACCAGATATTTAGTATGATATTTCAATTGTTATTGGTACAGGAGGAGAGGACAAGTTCTGTTTTTATTATATTTTAAATTTTTAAAAAATTTCCTAAGTAGGACAGAACTGAGGGATATCAAACTTCCCAACATGAAGAATTACCTGTAGCTCAGGCCATGTCAAAGTCTGCCAAAATATTTCTAACCACACCTCTCGACGCAATCTACTTGCATACTAACTCAGATAATTCTTGTATTGGAAAACTCCAGCTTCCGTTTGGAAAGTGCATACGATTGGGAGGACTACTGGTGCTTGTTTGAAAAATAATCTTGTCTCTGAAGTACTTTTTTTTAACAAATGAATTTAAACTACATTGCAGACAGCACATATTTGAGTGTTTTATTGACTTCATTTAACTTATGCTGAATTGCATTATTTATAAATAAGCAATTACATCATTAATGAAAAAAAAAGAGTAAAATATTTGGTTTTCTTTATTTACCTCAATTAAAGTGATTACAGTTGTATAATATATTCAAGTCTACTGTAAGGAATCATATTTGGGAAGGTTTCTGTTAAAGAAGTGATAGGAGGTAAGGTTAGATAAGCCATTAAGTTTTCTGTAATCATGACAAGTTCTTCATTTTGGGTAGAATCTTTTCCTCATGAAAGCCCTTAAGTTCCCTCTGCATCTAACATGATCTTAGGACATTGCCATGTCACACAACCCACAGCATAGGATAGTTTCTGAATTGCACGATGCCTACATCCATGCCAAATCTAGAGCTTTCTCCTCTTTTTCTTATGTTATCTTCCATCAACTATATTGAGGTTAATCTACTACTGCCATCTTCAATCGTCTTCTGTATGTCTGAAGACGACAGAGAAATTCTGCCATAGTTTTTATGTCTGAAGAGAGCAGCTGTGTGTAATTTCACTAAAATTCATGGAAATATTCTATGAATCCATTCATTAAAGTGAATGCAGCATCAGAGTAAGAATAATCATACGGACTGTAATAGCAATTTTCATCCAAGCCACATAACAGATTTCTGAACTTTAAATTATTTGTAATCTTAAAATGGCAAGAGGAATGTAAAAAATTTCGTAATATCCAGACCTATATATTTGTCATGGTCCAAATATCCAAGACAAGATTCTGATAATCCCAGATTGGACCCAAATTAAGTTGAAAATTCATGACATATCCTCCCTTTAAACTAGGGATCAGTGTCTGGTTGGTCTATTTTTTAACTACATACGTATTGACTTTCTAGAATACCTACTGCACTGTTCTTTTTAGTTTTAATTTCAAAGCAGTCAAGAGTCAGATCGCTGCAAGATTATCGAGTTACGTCATTGATCTGCACTAGCAGAAGACTCAATTTGCTCAGTAATAAGCAATTAGGGTCAAAGGCCACAACTGAAAAAAAAAAACCCGAAGGATATCGTTTACACCCATGTCAATCAGAAACAGCTCTCTTGAATCGACTTATATTTGTGTCAAATTGATGCAAAGGAGAATAGGGTTTTCAGAATTTGGATTATTTGGCAATTTGGAATTCACCTTTTTTAGTCTGTTGCTACCTAAAATATTAAATCTATTAAATTTGCTTTTTAACTGAACTCGGTTTTATTTAATTATTGATGAATTATAATCATATCACTGTGACTGAAACTCACTGGCTTCACGTCTGTAGATTCTGAAGTTATGCATTAGAGAAGCCATTTGCAGCAAGAGAACAGCAATGAGTGGACTACTCTTAAAGTAAATTAAAAGACTCTCTTAAAAATATTAACATTTTGAATAAGCAAGATTTGTGTTTCTTGACATTTTATGTTCCTTGAATCATACATTTCTAATAGTTTTAGAATACATGTAATTATTAAGGCGTATTTTCAACTATAAAATCATAAGGCAATTTTCAGAAAAGATTAAATTTGGGATTTATATATATTTTTTAAAGGCTCAGGGTGGAAGAATTGCATGGGTTACATTCCTGAGGAGGAACCCAGGGAAGCTGGATGATCTTCAAGGATCACCTGATCCAAGCTCAAGAATGAAAGGTCCTGATGAGCAGGAAGCCAAGCCAAACTTAAAGTACTATGCAAGAAGAGAGAACAGGGAGAAGTGACGTAGGAAGACCAAAGCCTCCGTGGAGTTAAATGTGGTTGAGATGAAGGCCAAACAAAAGGGCTCCTACCAGAGTATTGGCAGCAATAGGAAGGCTACAGAAAACGTATTCCCACTGCTAAATGTCACAGAGGACCTGGTTACAAAGAATGTGGGCAAGAAACTCAGTGCTTTCTTTGCCCATGTCTTTAATGGTAGGATTTGCCTTCAGAAATCCCAGAGAGAAAGTCTGGAGTAAAAAGTTACTCTAAGTGGAGGAGATTCAGGTTAGGAAATATTTAAACAAACTGGATTTACACACATCCATATGAACTGATTGGAAGCACCATCAGTGCTGAGAGCTGGATGATGTCATTGAGGATAGGATGAAAACAAATGCTGCTAGTTATTAATTCAAGAATTGCAAGGAGACTTTAGAGAACTTCAGGCTTCTTGGCTTCACCTGACAAGCTTGACAATCCATGAGAATCTGATGTAACAAATGCTCCTGGAAACAATTTCTGAATGTAGAATTGGATAACAGGTTGCTTGGGAGTATTCACCGTTGACTGATAATCTATATATTGTGTCTGATAAACCTACTGGCTTTCTATAACAAGATGACTGGCCTGATGAATGAAGGAAGAATTGTGGATGTTGCTTATTTTGTACTGCAGCAAGGCTTTTGACGGTACCTTCCAAAAGATTCTCACAGACAAACTGCTGAAATACAGATGAGATAACGAGACAGTGAGGTATACTGACAAATAGCTGAACTGCCAGGCTCAAAGGTGCGGTGAGTAGTAGAACAAAGTCCTTCTGGATTCCAGGCACTGGCGGTGTACCCAGTGGTTGATAATGGAGCCAATACCGTTTAACATCTTCGTTAATGATTTGGAGGGTGGGATGAGAATTTTGTAGATGAAACAGAACTGGGAGGAGTGGTTGATACACCAGATGCTTGTGCTGCCACTGGGAGAGAGAATCTCAGAGATTAGTGAATTACAAAGTTTAACAATGGGAACCATCAAGTCATGTACCTAGAGAAGAATAACCTCCTCCATCTGTACAGGTTGGGGGCCAAGTAGCTGCAAAGCACTCTGTCAGAAAGAAAACTGAAGCACATGTTGGGCAGCAGAATGCACAAGTTTGCGATATGCCTTCATAGGAAAAATAAATGAGTAAATAAAAGGCCAGGAGCATCCAGGGCTGTATAAGGAGTAGTATCATGAGCAAACTGAGGAAGGTGGTTCTTCTGCACTGTTCAGCACTGGTGACACACATCTGGACTGCTGGTACCGGGTATGGGGTTCCTGGTACAAGAGAGACATGGACTTACAGGAGTGAGTCCAGCAAAGGGATGTGAAGATGATGAGGAGACCAAAGCATCTGTCACGTGAGTACACGCTGAGAAAGCAGGGACTGTTTAACTTGGAGAAAAGATAGCTCAAGGGACTCCTACCAAACTGCACAACATGGCAGGAAAAAAAAAAGACAAAGCCACTCTTTTCAGTGATGTCCAGAAACAGGCAAGAGGCAACAAGCGCAAATGACGCAAATGAGATTCAAGAAATTGAGCCTAAATATATGAAACTTTTTTTTTTTTTTCTGTAAGATAGGCTAACACTGAAATAGATTCTCCATGTAAGCAGCAGTTTTCGTTCTTGGAAATATTCAAAACCTGAAAAAAACCTGCTTTAGTTAATCACACTTTGAGCAAGGAAGGTTAGACTAAACCTTCAGAGGTCCCTTCCAATCTTGACTACACTGATTCCATGAAGTTCATAATGTTGTTTAAACATTAAGTTTTTCTTCTGTATTTCTCATTGTTTCTGAAGCTTTGTTTTGTAAATGCGAAAAAAAAAAAAAGATATTTGTCTACATTCAGATAGGTTTTCTTTAAGGCCTGTAGAGATATTTCAAAATGCATACAAACATACAAAACTAGGTATGGAATGAAAATAAGATGCCATATTTCCAAATATTTGCATACACATACTGGTGCTGTATTTCTGTAGGAATATATTGATTCTATTAAGCTTCTCAAGAAGGAAATGGAAAAGGGGAAAGAGATCATTTTATATGACAAGTTTATGCCTTATTTTACTTAATTCATTATATTTATAGAACACAAGTTATCTTATATACTACTTGCATCTCAATACCAGTCTAAGCTTAGCAAAATACAATAGAAAAACAGAGATGATTTTTCATTGCTTTGTAAGTACATGGAAAACATTAGATAATTTATATGAGTGATGCTGCTCATCGCATACCAGTAAATATACTTCTAGCAACTATGCTTATTGACAGCTGCTCAGTGGCAGCAGAAAGCTTTGAAGTTATGAGTTATGGTTCTGAATAGAGATTAAATCCATCAGGTTTTTTTGCAGCTATTCTAGTCTTTCAAATTCATATCAACCTAAAATAGCACCTTTTTCTGCTACAGAACAAACACCCAACTTTTTTTTTTTTTTTTTTTTTTAAGGCTATTCTGATCCGAACTACTCACACTTATTTAGTCACGCTTTGAGCAGGGAAGGTTAGACTAAACCTTCCGATTCCGAAATGCTCTCATTATGATATGATCTCTCATTAAGATATGATCTTACGTATTCTTAGTCACAGAAGAAGCATTGCCAAAATGGAGACCTAACTTTGACCACTAGGTTACAGAGCCTCTCTTCTAAGAGTAATTCATTTGCACTTAAGTGCAAATGAAGTGAATCATCCTCTGGTGATCTTACTGATTATAAAGGCACTCTGAGATGTCCACCACAGTCTAGAATGACTGATGTGCAGATATAAAGATCATGGATGGCCTCAAGTTGTGACAGGGGAGATTGAGGTTGGATGTTAGGAAATACTTATTCTCCAAGAAAGTGGTCAGGCACTGGAACTGGTTGCCCAGGGAGGTGGTGGAATCACCAACCCTAGAGGAGTTCAAGAAAAATTTAGGTGTTGTACTGAAGGACATGGGTTCAGTATGAAATATTGGCAATAGGTGGATGGTTGGACTGGATGATCTTGGAGGTCTTTTCCAACCTTGGTGATTCTATGATTCTATGATTTATCTCCACCGCTATGTAAAACATTATCAACAATTTCCCCATGCCAAGATGAAAGACAGCTGACATTAACTGTCAAAAAATCATGAACTGTTTAACTAACTTGAAGTTGTATCACTGGGGCATGCAAGTGAAATAATTCAAATGATGTTTAAAGAAACTAGAGACCAAATATATATATATATAAAAGTGAGCCTACCATATAACAGATCCAAAACTTAAATGAAATCCTTCTCAACTTTTTAATGTTGTGTAAATAGAGACAGTGCCAATGCTTACTGTACCAAACTTTTTATTATTTCCAACAAACTTCTGTACAAAAACATCACAGCAGGCGAAGAAATTCAGTTTTTTCAGCAAACAGCACATAACAACTTGCAGAATGCTTTAAAGTTTACATTTTTATTACATAAGTGATGAATAACTTTCCTTTGGGTGACATAAAGATTTCATTGTTTGACAAGTGATTGCAGGTAAGCATGTATTAACATTAGATACCAAAACTCAATAGAATGATCTGTAATTCATGTTGATTTACCTAACTGAAAGTGACTATGAACAAAACAGAAATTCCCCTAGTACATATTTGTAAATACCTCCCCATTAAAAATGGAGTTGGTAAACAGTGACTTTACTATTATAAAATAGTAGTGTGATCACTGCTTCTGAAAGACAATTAGCAATTTCTAATTCTGTTCCTGATGATAACATAGTGATCTGCTAAAACTGCAGATCTATGAAATGAACTCTACAGTTGCAGTGCTTTCCTGCATTGTTACATGTATAACGCTAACATCTGTGAGTTCTCATGACATCTGAGAAACCTCATATAATTCTGCTCACAAATAAATTCTAACACAATTCTAAAGAACTTATGAAAGTAATACTTTTTAAGGACAAAGTTCATTGGCTAAATTTGTAACAGTGCAGCTGAGTTTTAGCAGACCAAATGCATTCTTCAAACTCTTATGGTTAATATTTTCAGAAGTGAAAAGCATGAAAATTCCAGTGACAGCACACCACCTCTGATTTATGTACACAAGAATAAACAAATCTGAACCTGTGCACAAGCACTGGAGTTTTCATGCATATATGCAGAGTACACAATTGAACGTATTTTCAGAATGTGACCTCTGCAAGAATATGTACAGCAATTGCAGATCACTCAGAGAAGACATTTAATAGAGCACAAGCACTTTGCTGCTTTTGACAAAATATTTCTATTCCATTTACTGGAGAAGATTACTAGAAAGTAAGAACTACCAACTGAGTAAGGAAATCAACTCCTTGAAGCATCAATCACATCTAGAAAAACAGTGAAAAGCAGTGAGCTGAAACATATCCGTGCTGATTCTGAATCAGCTGATGAATATGACTATCAAGGAAATTGATAGAGTGCATTGAAACAGCTCAGATCTTGAAAATTCTTTATATCATCCCTAGTCTAATTAGGCCAATTTGAAACTAGGGAAGTCTACTGCTACAAGAGTGTTCTGCTTTATTCAATTTTGTATTCGCAAAAATAATAATAATAATAATAAAAAAATTTACCAGGTAGAGCTGTCTCTAACAGATAATGTTTGCCATGATGTATTTACACCACAAAACCCATTCTTTTAAAGACATTAGCATTTTCCCTTACCTTACTAAATCTAATAAAATTAATCAGTTTTCAAAATCTAGCAATGGTCTTGAAATACACTTTATATTTATTTATATACTATCTGAAAACGAATTTTCCCAAGGGTGGAAATGAACAGGCTATACATATTAAAAGAGGCAAAATGACCTCTTCTGCAATACATTTTTGGATGTTGGCCAGCACATAACCCTTAAAATTAGATAGATCTCCACTAATTACAGGAAAAACAATGTATTTAATGAAGTTAAACATTCAGGTATTCTCCTATACCTACAATTTTTTTTTCTCTTTTATTAACTTTCTCCTCCTTTAAAGTTCGTCTCCTATGGCAACTTTGACATTTCAGTTTATCTGATTTCTATTTTATCTACCAGAGAAGGCATTTAAGAATTGAAATGCACAGATAAACTGTTTCAGCTAAAGTATGTAAGTAAAAAAGTATTTTAAAGGTCAAAAGATAAAGGCTAGCATATAAACTTAGGCTGCATTATATATAGTCAGTTGGGTAATGACTACAGGTTCATATATTTTAGCAATGTGAAGAAAATGGTTATGTAAATACACACAAGTATTAACATCAAACTGTATTAAATTATGTAAACATACACATCTTCTGTGGTCAATACAAACATCTAAGTTGTCTCAGGACACTACTGCAGCATAGCTCGAATTTGTTTGGAAGTAGATTCATCATTCAGGTGTTTTGTAGTGAACCTAGAAATTACAAATTAGAATAGATTTAATAAAACAAGCAGGGATTTTAAAAGTCTAAAAAACTCATTGGCTGTTTTTGAAATCAATGTAGTTCATTTACACAAAGATGCATATATATGTTCCTGTGCTCACCGATCACTGGAATTTAATTACTAGTTGTCCACCGCTCTTTATCTTCTAAATATCCCTGACATGAGATTATTCTTTGTTAATAGGTTGAGAATTGAGGCTAAATCCTGTCCTCGAGCCAACAATCGTAGCAATGTCAGTGCAGCAAGAGCGTCAATTTAAAAGAGAGGTCTGCAGTCAAATGCAGTGTCTGTGATATGGCAGGAAATTGAAATCAAATCATCTTATTTCAAGAACAGCATTTGATTCTGTAGAATTCTCTTTCTTTCAGTTAAATCCTCAAAAGAAATACAATACACGGGATGACATGAGAAATAGGGTAAAAACTACTAAAAGGATTTAAGAACCTAAAATGAATTCTGACAAAACCTAAAAGCTTAATTTTAAGAATGTCTTAAAGGCCCTGTACCCTTGTATCTTGTGACATAGAGTGTTTCTTTTTTTTTTTTTTTTTTTTTTTTTTTTGTAAACCAGAAGGCTGTTTGGTGCTGAGCCGCACCTTTAGAAATATCTTTGGAGGAATCAAGAGCTTTTAGTGTGTTTCTTCCACTTAAGCCTAAACATATTCTCCACAGTGTATGTTGGTGGGGAAATCAATCATCGCACAAGCTCAAAAGACATCTGATAGCCGTAGGATTTAACTCCACATCAATTTCAATTCAAAAGATATGATAAGCAAAAGCAGAGGTGGTTATGGCAATACTTCTTGCTCTATCCAAGCACTCAACAGCTAAAGAATTCAACACAGCTGTAAAAAATTTGGTACTATGACTCCTTTCTGAGTTTCAGAGAAGTTCACGTCATTGTGTCTTGTTTTCCAAGACAGCACTTTTAAGTCTCAGCTACAGGACTTGGATTTGAGTAGCTGTCTTCTTCAAGTTGTATCATTAAGCACAATTAAAATAAAATGGTTTACTTGATCCAAATAAAAGAAAAAAGGGGAGTATAAATAGTATGAGAAATTAGGCAATTAAATGAACTTTTACTTATCTCTATCATTCATGGAGATTATGACTTCCAGTATCAATAATCATTGCCTATAAAAGTGAAATGGAACTGAGAGAAAGAATATTAAACTTATATATTATAAACTTAAGAAAACCTCAGGTGATAAAGCCAAACCTGAAATGACAATTTTCTTAATAGAACAAGATAAGGTTAAAAAGTCTTAAGTTTTTAAAAAATTAGGAGGAAAAAAAATTAGGGCTGAATCAAACAGTGACTCCATACATACCTGAGAGCGTTCAGAAGTCCTTCCACAGTGTCAGGTGGTTGTTCCTTTAAAACTTTTATGCATCCCTTCATCTGGGAACAGAAGCATGCCACTATTGAACAATAATACATGAATTGCACTAGCTGAAAACAAGGAAAACTTTCACCAAAGATAGGCAGCCTTTTTTTCCTACTGAATGTTAATGCTGCTTTATATGAAACAATAAACGTTTATCTTATTTGAAATGATGTTCAATTAAAAAATTAAAATACAATTAAAATTAAAATATCTTGTTTAAAAAGCATGTGTAGATACTAAATTATAAATGAAATGTATATTATTTTAATTCACACATAATTTCCCCAACTGTAACTTAAAAAAATATTCAAGAACAGCTGATAAACTCAAAAAGAATAATCAGGATTTCAAAAGACAGTTCCCTGTCACTGCTGCTAGGAACTGTAAAAAGAAATGTTTCAACTTTGACTTTTATATTTATATTTGTACACAAGGAATACATTTTCAGTATTCAGACTCTAGTTGTAAATAGTGATAGCTTACAGTTTGTTTCATAACTAGTAGTTTCTAACTTCATCTGAGATGAGAAGTCCCTGATGCTGATTTTAAACACCACAGTGAAAGAACATCTGCTTGAGAGAGTACAAAAATCAGGCTGAAAACACTGTCCAAATTTACAACAGAAAAAATGAAGCAGAGCAAGCAGACAGAACTCATCTGATCCAGTCTACAGAATCCCTATGTAGTTCAGAGAGGAATAATAAATTCCTCCAACCTATTCAGAATATAACTTCAGATGTAATTAATCATTCTCTGGAAGTACCCTTTTCTTCCATTGTTAGGTATACATCTAGTAGCTATCCAGAAACCAGTCTAGGTGAAACTCAAAAAACTCAGAGCACAGTATGCAGTAGCAGTGCATGTTCAGATCAGGCAAACTCAAAGTGGAGAAAAATTCAAATTATTCAATTCCACTTTTGTTAGAATCAGAATCCTTGAAACAGCCAAAAAAGAGAATCTCTAAGCTAAGTGCCTATAAGCATCTAAGCTAGGTGCCTATAATCAACAGCTTGAAATAGTCTTGAAAAAGTAAGGAAAAATTAATTTGTACCACTGTCCCTGAACTCCTAAAATGGATTCCAAGAAGTGATTGTCTTGGAAAACAGAATTGTTTATTATAGTAAAACAAATGCATCTACTGATTTTTTTTTTTTTTTTAAGAGAATAATCTCCAAACTAATTAAACCAATTAATATTTGGGACCATTTACTCATTTTTTAAAAAACTAAGTTGTTCATTTTCTGCCTTTCATTTACATTAACTATAATGTGAGGTTACAAGGCTTTCGGATAAATGCGAGAATCAAAAGTACACACACTATATATATGGTCCTGTGAAAATTTTTACTTGTGCTGTCTCTGTAGGCATGAGACTACATTAGCAGTCAGGAAGTCTGCATTCAATTCCCAGGCTCTATCTGCTGCGTGACCTTCAGCAAATCAATTCACCTCTTTCTGACATATCTTTCCCTCTGTTAAGCAGAGTCAAAAAAGAGATGTGGTAAAATAGTCTTATCTGCAGATAAAAAATGCTAACAAAGAGTGAAGCATAGTAATATTACATATATATATTTATATATTTTCTTTAGAAGTAGGCTGTTTTGTAAAGGGAAAGATTAACCATCCATTACAGATTATTTCTCTTGAAAGATGTGCTTTATGAGATTTAGGTTAGTAAAAACATGCAGCACAAAAAGAGGTTTTTTTTTTTTTTAAAAAAAATGTGTGTGCTTGCAGTATCTCAGATGAAAATATAAGGTTGATTCTGCTGTGACTGGTCATGCCAAAACTAAAACTGAAGGCTCATTATTAGCATTACAACAGTAGGATTTCAGTTCTCTTACTTTAGATCTCAGGCTAAGCAGAGACAATATAGAATAGTTGCTTATTTACAACAGAGCTAGAACCAAAAATGAGCATTTCAGAATAAAGAGATTACATGATAAATAAAAACTTATGACTATAGATCTTATTCAAGGGTAGCTGTAACGCAGAATTATTTTAGTGTAACCATACAGCTGGCAGAAAAGCAGAGATAAAGACAAATGAGTATCTATGTCTGAGAGAAAATACATATTTTAATTTTAAACAAGCTGATATAATGAAAGCAAACAGGTGAAGATAAATTCTAAGTTTTGCCACTTAAAAGTTATTAAAATGATGTATAGAAAGTCGTAAGTCTGTGCTGGAAAAAAAATCCACAGACTGGTGTTTTCAAACCTATGTGATGTTAAGAAAAGTCATTCTTACATCAATCTTTGATGTCTTTGAGAAAGCTCCCACAGGATGAACATGATCATACAGTATGATAACTCCCACCATTACTCTCATGCAGAACATAAGAGTCTCTTCACTGGTGAATCTACTCCTGTACTCTCTGAAAAACAACAGGAAAAAAAATGTCTTGACTGTTTTTAATTGGACAGTTTTGCAAACCAGGCTGTGAAGGAACAAAACCTAAAGATTGTACTTGAAAATAGTACAAATACAAGAGAAATCTTTGCAAAATTTTAAAGACCTTTAAATTGCTAAGTCCCTGTCAATTTACAAAGAAGGTTAGGAAGCAAATAGATATTTAAATCTCTTTTACGAAACATTCCTAGTTCATATCCTCGTTTCCGTGAGGCCAGCAACTTTTGCTGAAGTGTTCCATGGCTGATAAAATATGATGGAGACTCATCATACTTCTGCTTCTTCTTAGAAACACAACATATGGGACTTCACAGGAAAACTATTTTTTTTTTTGCTTAAATTCTTACTTTGAAAGAAGTAACATTTAGGCAGAATCTAATTTCAGCAGCTTTTAATTACAGGTCTTCACCTGGATTCATAATTACTGATATCTCTTTTCAAGTACATAGGCAACATAGGTTTACCAGACATCTAAAAAGTAGAGGTATATTGTATGGGAATGGATTGAACTCATTCCAAAGAGTTTCTCTTTGTCTTTTCAACTGCAAAATAAGAATATGGATGATACAGTTAAGACAATCCCTATCACAGCTCTTTTACCTAAAACTATCACAAAGAAGTGAATTAAATGTAATAGAGAGAAGCACAATGCCTGAAAAATGGCAAGCAACACTGTTACAAAACAAATATCATTTAAGTAGATAGTACATAATTTGTCTACTGTTATTCACTATTTTCAGTATAAAATTTTATTTAAAATAAAATCAAAATTTCCTAAAGCTGTACTGTACTATCTCTCAGCTTACAATGACTTCAGATTTCATCCTCTGATTTAGAGCTATAAATACAGCATCATAACGTGACCAGATTTAAAGGCTGTAGAAATTTAGATGTGAAAGTGTCTGATTATCTCACAGTTAAAACTAAATACTGGATAATAAACTCAATTTTCTCTTCTAGTAGACAACTCACAATTTACTGTTTCTCTACTTATGCAAAAAAAAAAAAAAAAAGGGAGCATACACATATGTGTATTTTCAGTGACTCATACTAAGATGTCACAGGATTTTGAGATGATTCCCATCTACTATATGCGCATTTGTGCCAAAATCTGGCCTCTAAGCATGGTAATAATTTTGCAGGATGGGCAAGAGACAGTAGTTGCCCTATAGTTCTGGTTAGATGAGACAGATACTATAAAAGATTATGAAAGATTATTCTCGTATGTTAACCTTTGTTGAAATACAGACCCTCTCTAACAAAATTCAGCACTGATTTGTGGAAAAAATATCTAAGGTTAAAATAGGAGGCAAAACTTTCTAAAAACAGATTGTGTTTTGTTCAGTGTGATTGCAACTTAAGGCAAGCAGGAAATCATTTGGAAAAAAAAAAACAACAACTGTTTATTCCAGATGGAAATAAATAAAGATGGTAAAAATGGTCACATACAATAAAAACAAGATTTAAGATAAAACTTACGGTGTTTCCAACATGACTTTACATACACTAGCCATAGTACTTAAGCAGTCTGTTGTATTTTCGATTGGCAATGTTTTGTTCTAGAAGGGTTAAAAAAGAGTCATCATTGAGTACATCATCTTGTAAAATTAAAAATGTCTGTGTGTTTTGCCCTTTTCTCTCCCATTACTTACTTCTGATACAAAATGTGTAGTTGCATTACTGAGTGTTTTCAGCATTGGTGTTGCTTCTGCATAAAACAGAGACATCCTATTGGCCATTTCATTGTTGACTTCATTCTCGATGTCTAGCTGAGAAAAACATGAAAAAAAATAGTTAGTTAAACTCTTAAAATCTTGATACCAGCAAGAAAAAGATATAGTGCTTGTTCACGTCAGGAAGCAGGTTGCTGAATGAATAGTTCCAGCCTAATCACTTTATCCAGACTGCTGCTTAACTCTCATTGTGAAGGTGAGAATATGACAGCTAATGAATCAAGAAAAAAAAACAACACACTACCACAAATGGTATAAATATGCATAAAATGATACATATTTCAACATGAAGAGCAGATCAGACCTTATTTACTTACATGCATGTTGTTTATCCTGTTGCGACTTATTGTCCGCCTATAATAACTGAAGTCATTCTGAATTGCTGGGTTTCTCATCTTAGTGAAAGAAAACAGAAAATAATCAGTTTTGATCCAAAATATATGGAAAAAAAATAGCATGCAGTAGAAGATTTTAACCTTAAGTTCATCAAAACGAAGAGTAAAATGTAAGATTTCTGCAAACTCTTTAGCCAGAGCCTGTTCCCGTTCCAGGTGTTGAGTTGGAGTATAAGGTGGGCATGTCAAAGATTCCAGTAAGCTCTGCAGGGCCTTTTCTAAAAATAAAATATTTTTTTTTCAGTCTGTGTTAAGGTAAGACTTTATGTAAGCATTTAAATACTTGTTAGAAGAGAAGGAAGGCTTAGAATATGCACAGCCCCAACATTTGTTAGCCCTTCATTTCTATTCTAAGGTGAGAAACATTAGTCAAAGGAATTTCTGCTAAGTTTTGTTAAGCTTTCTGCCATTTTCTCTCCATTTTTATCAACGAACGCTTTTCCATTATGTCCGTTTTTCCCATCTAACATCCTTTATCTTGGAACCTTACAAAAATTCTATGGAGAAAGCATTTCTCCTATATTCAAATATTCTGTTATCTCTTTTTCATCTTCCTGAATTAGCCATCAACACAGTACAGAGATTGTTCTGGCATCTTAGTTATTGAAAGTGTACTCTTAAGCACTGATAGCAATGTAGTTCAGCTCCTGTGTCTATAATTACTAACATTACTTAAAAAGTGATAGGCATAGCAGAACTTTATAGAAGAATTCCCCTTACTGGGAACTTCCCCACTTTATAAAGACATTTTTTTGCACAAAGACTGTCATCCAGAGTCTTAATTCAAGGCTTAATTACATCATTTTTTGAGGGCAGCAAGGATGGTTAAGTCAGTTTAAAACGTGTCCAGCCTTGCATTTTCATGCTGCAAGAGAGTATAGATATCCTCCCGTCCCTGTTATCCCCCTTTTTATTTAAAAGCAAATCTCAAAATATTTTTGTCTTCATTCCTTTTAAAACTCTGTTCTCTATGAGAATTCAAATTAAAAAAAGTAAACTGCATCAGTACAACAAACATCAATGAAATGTTGAACGGTGGGAGGCATCAGATAAAAACTTTACAGTCACAATTGTATTCTCTGTGCTCTATTTAGATAATATACATTTTAGGTGGCAAGCCAACAAACTTTAAATAATTTTTAAATCAAAAGAAGATTAAAAAAACTGCACTGAGAAATGTAAGTGAAGGCAAATGTCTGTTAAGATCAAAGAGACAAAACAAAAGCCCTTTAAAATTAGTGGAAAAAGAAATTTCATATTTCTTTAAAGTAACTGAGTAAAACAGACATACTAAACCAGGGCTCACCTAATCTCAGTGAAAACTCATAAAAGCGCTTCAGCCTCACGACCAGAGGACACACTGAATTCCATGCTTTTTCTTGCAACTGGATATCATTGGGGTTTTGTATTGCCTGAAATGAAAATTCCATCATAAAGAACTGTGAATTACAAACAGCAAGTAAAAGGTGATTTGGAAGTTGTCCAGTACAGCATTTCAGAAAGTAAGTATTGTAAAACATAGGACAATTATAAGAATTAACATCATGTGCGAAAGTTATTAAGTCTAAAAAATACCATTCTTTTCCTTCTTCCCTTTAGCATAATAACTTAATAATATTCATTTAATCCAACACTGACATGCAGGAATCTTTTAACGCATTCTTTGAATAAAAACATACTGCAAAAGCATCAGGAGTATAAGTACTATATGCAGAAATAAACAGCTTTTTACAATTATTATTTTAAACTTATGTTGCTAAGAGCTCACGCTAAAAGTAAATTTGAGGCTGACACAGGGAAAGTTTTGGTCAGCTGAGACAAACTGTAAGTTACAATTCAGAATTGTATCTCAAAACTAATTTCACAGTGTAAGACACGTGCAAAATTGATATAAAATTCCAATTTTCTGTATTTCATTATCTCATTACATAGAATAGCTATTTCCAGTATTTTTTCCTATGAGTTTCTGACATTTGAGTATTATTTCTTAAGTATTAGTTCTTAACTGTAACTTTAACCATAAGGTATATGAGATGAGGTATATGAAACTGTCTCAAAGTGAAAAATAAATATTAATTAATTGCTAGTAGTAGACCTAAAAGAAGTTCCAACAGCCATCATTTAATAATTTAACATTACAGCTTATCATGTTGCACTGAATCCGTAAGCTTTCAAAATAGAATTATAAAGATTCTCATATAGTTCCATTGAATGTTCCTGGATACAGAACAGAACCAAGGAACACACTGCTCTGTTCAGTTTTTCTTCCAGAGTACTCCCATTAGCTTGAACAAACATACATCTCTAATTTCTTGTCCAGCTCCTTTGTAAGCCTGAAGATCTGCAAGCATACTTTCTGAGTCCTGTAAAACTGCACTGATCTGATTCCATACTTCTCTTTCTCCATCTGTGGGCTGGGCATCTAAGAAACATAAAAGTAAAATGCATAAGACAAAATGTAGCTGCAACACTGATGGCAAGATAATTCAGTTTAACTTAACAAAGTTATATCACTTGACTTTTGCATTATCTTTTTTTTAAAGATACAGTTATTCTGCACTGCCATTCAGCTATTAAAGTTTTTCCAATGTTTCAGTAATCTCTGGCTCAGAAGTCTCAGCATCATAAGGCAGTGTAATTAGAAAAGAGGATAGAGTCTTGGCCCTTTAGTAAAAAGGCACCTCACTCACGAGCTCCAAAGATCAATTATAAAGGATTGCTTACTTTCCTTGCAGCTTGGGGATAAAAATCAAGCCTTTCAGTGGATGGTGCAGTAGAATATTATGCCATGTCACCCTTCCTCCAGGCTTCCCTAACTGAGAATTTTTCTCCTTCTATGCAATATAGGTACAGTACTACACAAAAATAAACATTTTCCTTTTGAATGGCAGAGACCATTCCCAGTACTTGAATAGTAGATCTATTTAACCCAGTTCTATCAATCATCACTTTGTTTTCAGGGTGGGAGTGGAGTGATATGTAGACCTTCTACATTCAGACTAATGACATTTTGAAGGAAATCAAAATGCCCACGCGTCTGTCAGGTCCTGCACCCGGCTTGGAGCAATCTCAAACATCAGTACAGACTACAGGATGGATTGAGAGCAGCTCTGAGAAGAACGATATGGGGGTGTTGGTGGACAGAAACTGGATGTGAGGGAAGCAGTGCATATATGTGTCCCAGAAAGCCAGTTTTAACCTAGTCCATATCACAAGAAGCATGGCCAGTAGGCCCCCTACTCCACTCTCATCATGCCCATCTGTGGCAGTGTTCAGCTCCAGCACAAGAAGGGTGTGCACCTGTTAAGTCAGGCCCAAGGGAGGTCACAAAGATAATCAGAGGGCTGGAGCACCTCTGCTGTGGAGATGAGCTGAGAGAGTTGGGGTTGTTCAGTCTGGAGAAGAGAAAGTTCCCAGGAGACCTTAGTTGTCCTTTCAGTGTTTAAAAGGGACTTATTAAAAAGATGGAGAGAGACTTGAAAAAATACTGAAGTATAAAGTAAAGTAGAAACAAGGAGAAAACTACTCCAAAGATGGAAATCCCAGCTCAGACATGGCTGCTGAACTGAACTATTAGTTAATATTAGGTTTGAAGTGATACTGACTGTTTCTTTCCCCAAGCTGCAAGAAATCCCAGGTGTATACACCGTAATGGTTATTTGACCTTGTGGAAAAGAAGGGAACAAAACAGTAAATATTTCTAAGATTCACAAGGAAGTTGGTATTTTTGCTGAAAACTTCCATACGATCCACAATTGAGTAGGGGGGAGGAAGGAATCATCTATAAGTCAGTATTCACACTCCAATAGTTTTAATAAAAGTTAATTAAAATAACGTTTCCAGCAAATATTAAGGCATGAAAGAGAGTAAGCTATTGATTAGTACAAATCACAAGTGTAAAATCTGCACAATCACATTACCAGAAGCATGATTTGGTTAACAAAGAACTTCTATGCTACTTTCACAGTTCTTAAAAATATACTTAAAAATACTTAAAAAGTATTGCCCCCTAATAAAAATTTAAGCTCTCTGGACTGCTCTTCACTTTGGAATTTAGAATTGGTCTTTAGTAACATCCATTGTAGTTATTATTTTTCAGATTTTCCCAATTCATCTTTTGAAAGCTGATGAAAGGGTCAGTACTTGAAACCAACTGAGCTTTCTGTGGTATTCCAGCATATGGGGAAGGAGGAATAGGAGAAGGGTAGATGGCTGGAAAAGGGAAGGGAAAGGGAGAAGGCTGCAGAGGCTAGAGAGCAATAGGCTTAGCTTGCACTTGCAGAAGCGGTTTATATGTATGCAGAAATTGTTTAGCTTAAAAATAAAAGCAGGAAGGATGGTTCAGGCTCTTTTTTTTTTTTTTTTTAAACATGCATCTTATGTGTGAACTATATGTTATGCAAATACGTGCTCTGATAAAATTATTGTCATGTTTCAAAAGGGATTTTACATTAAGATTTTGACAAACACGGTTAGCTAACAGATTTGTGATTGATGACTTTGTAAAGGATTTCATCTTGCTTTGAACTATAACAACAACAAAGAATTCTTCATGACTGAGATTCTGGCTTTTAAAATTGTTTTTCTATTCCAACAATACCAAAGCTCATTTCCTTGTTCTGAATTAAAAAAATAAAAATAAAAATAAAAAATACTATTCCTGAATCACCTCTTCTAACCCTAACTCCAGACAATCAGCGCATGCTTAAACAATTTGAACACACTTATAAATAAATCCATAGTCACTAGCTAATCCACACTGAGTGCAAGCCCTCTCAATAGAAAGGTCCCACTCCCTCTGAATGTACCACATTTCAAGTCTGATAGACTTCAGAATACCCTCAAGTCTGACAGTCTTTATAGTACTCATGATTATTTATCAGAATACTCTTTCGTTAGCAAGACAAAACAGGGAACCAATCCACCTGTCTCTGATAACTAAATAAATCCTCTGGAACAATTGCAGTCCATTAGTAGATCCATTATATATTTCAGGTACTTAATGAGCTTAGAAGGTGGAACAAATTTTTTTTCTCTGAAAAATACATCATTTGTTTAAAAAAATATATCCTATCTCATCCTTCACCAGTTATGTTTTTGAAAAAAAAAAACATAAAAACTGCAACATATGTTACACATCAATACTCAAAGGACAAGATTAAATACAAAAAAAAAATGGATGTGAAGTACTTATTTATACAAAGTCAAGCATAACACTATCTCAACAATTAAGACATAACAAGTCACTTGTACAAGAAGTATTTCCAATCCATACACTCTTTCTACATCTGAAATGCAGACCAAAAAGCAGAGAACTTCATTCCATCCTCAGTCAATGTAATTGGAAGTTAAAGGGATTCCCACTCAGACTAAGATAATGCTTGCATTTCAAGTGCATTAAATGCGCAATCATATCTGTCAGATAATATCATGGCCACCTGGTTTTGGCAGCCATGCAAAAGAACAGTGAGTTCAACAAGGTGTCTTACAGGCTCTGCTTTCAGCATTTCAGCAAATTAGAGCACAGCATGTGTGTATACATATATATACACATACACACACATTTCAGGTCTGACACCATGACAATGATTTTTCCCCTTCCAATCTGGCACATGATTAGAAAAAAGGCTAAGCTTATGTCCTTGATAAAGACAGAAAGCATTACTTTCAACTCCAGTGAAAAATGCATTTCAGAGAGTATGAGAAGTTGCCATACCCTATATATTAAAAAGAATGGTAATAGCCACATATGCCAGAATTCCATAATTAGCCAGAACAAATGAAGCTCTCTAAATGAGCATGAGGCTATGCCACGGAAAAAAGCATGAGGTCATTGGTTTGTTGCTCTCAGCCCTGTAACGCATGAGGAGTGGACAACCTCAAGAGAACGCCCTGGGAATAAACCACCACTTCTTGCTTAGGGCACTTTCTGAAGTACAAGAAATGAGTTTAATCTTGCTCTGGCTGGATAGAGATTACACTTCCAGCCTCCCTGCCTGTGGAGCAAGGGCACTTATTAACATCCCACAAAAAAAATGGGCAGTTGCTCTGCTGCTAGACATGTTCCATTAATAGACACTTTTAATCATATATGAGCAACTATAACTCAACATTTCATAAATCTTCCTGGGGATAGTGCAAGAGGAATAGTGGAATATAAGTATCCTTGATTCTTTGGAGAAGGATCGGATAACAAGCCCACCTAGCTAACGTTTAGAAAAAAGGGAAACCCGTTAAGGTTCTGCATTCAGAGTTTGGTCTTATAAAAGACATATGTATCCGGGGAGAGGATGGAATGAAGATGCCACTTAAAGACTGCCAAAAGCTTACAAGCTTTAGCCTTTTAGGTTCAAAACAAGTTGTTGTTACCAACCTTCAAATTATTCCCAAGAATTCATATTCAAATACTTATTCACCTGAAAACTAGGCAGCAGTAATTGGACAACAGAGTTCTGCAAAAATGAGAACTCATAACGTACTACAGAAAGAGCTTTAAATAGCCAGAATTCATTTACCTTTTACAAATTCAATCAAGGTCAAGATCTAGTGGACAAAACAGTTGTTGAATGGAGAAAAACCCATTTCAAGAGAATCACTCTATGGGGTAACAATGAAACCTTAATTAGCTGTGAAGACCACAAACTCACAGGACTTGCCATGCACTCACTCTTCCTAACAAGGTTTTATTCAAGTTATGAGCAAAGGTGAGCAAACAGGTATATGATAAATTCAAATAAATGTCATTTTGAATACAAAAACATCAAATGTAGAACAGCAGAACAGTTTTTTTTTTTTTATTTTTACACCTGCATAGGAGAACACTCTTCTCTACACTAACCTCTGAAGTTAGGCACTACTCATCTTCAAGGTTGGATTCCACTTCAAATTGTTTCTACTTGTACAGATTAATAGCTATTCCATGGCTCAAGAAGAGAGAGCATACAGAATTGCTTTTGCCATATAATATTAATTGAAATTAATAAGAGATTCAATCTTTTAAAAAATATAATCACAGTTACAAAACTTGGTTCCTACTTTGGAATCAAGGATTGGATTCAGTGACATTAGTAGAACATGTTGTAAGGAATACAACTGATCATACATATAGATAGCTGCAGAAAAGAGGAGTGCCATGATATTCTAAATAATTTGTAGTAGCACTGAATTTTCAAGGAGAAAATTAAAATAGCCATTAAAAATGTTTGGAAGGTGAAATTTTTAAATAGAATCATGAAATAAAAATGAGTGTTTCTTATTTCAAATACAGCACAGAATTTGAAAAAAAAAAAAAAAAAAGAACAATTTTAGGTGAGAAAACTTGATTTTTCTGAATGTCCTCTTTCTACTTGCTCACTTTTCAAGAATTGCATAGAAATGTGCTGGAAGAACTAAAGCTAAATATGAAAATAATTGGTTGGTAAAAATATTAAAGTGAGTTTATATTTTAAAATAAACAAAGAATAAGAAATTTAAAAGATACCGTATCAGATGTCCTCCTCAAATTTTTCAAAGCAGAATTCTGTCCTGGAGAATAGCAACTTTTAAAAAATAAATATTTCTTGTGGCATAGAAGAACTCATACTAGCTTATCCTTACAAGACATTACTGGAGGCATTCAAGGTCAGGCTGGATGTGGCTCTGAGCAGCCTGGTCTAGTGGCTGGTGACCCTGCCCATGGCTAGGGGGTTGAAACTAGATGATCTTTATGGTCCTTTTCAACCTAAGCCATTCTATGATTCTATGATTATCTGAGAGACCTGTGTTAACTAAGGGTTGTAAGGGAAAAAAGTAAAACTGAAGTCTATTATGCTGAACTTACAGTGTAGTTTCTTAACTAAGATATCTAGATCTGTTCTGCTGCCATTATTCTGCTCTGCATTTCTGTTCTCATTTTTGTGTACTAAGAGCTAAGGCTCTTCCAACCATGCAGTCACTCAGATTTAGCTGACTGAGAGAGTATTTAGTAAGTTGAGGAAATAAGTTGTATCATATATATATATATATATATATATATATATATATATATATATATTTATATATATTTATATATATGAACAGCTAGTTCTTAGCAAAGTCATTTTCCCACAACAGTTATCACACATGACTTGTGCAACAACGTTTGTTATACACGTTAATTCTAGCACATAGCTACGAGTCTACGTAACATAGCACTAGCCATGGGATCACCCCTTTGGAGAAGCACAAACTCAGACCATCTTAAATCAATTGTCCAGAGAATTTTACACCCTCACATTCTTTTCCCACTTCCTATATACAAACGCTCATTACTTTTGAGCAATATCAGCACATAAAGTTCATTTTTGATGTATGGAGATAGAGAGTATCTAGATCCATAGATCTACTCCTCTACGGTAGGAAAAAATGTTATTTCTGTGTTTTTTTTTTTTTTTTTTAGTTAAAAAAAAAATATATATTCATTTTTATAAAAACAAAAAACCACTAATACAACAATATTTGTATGGCACTTTTTATGCACAGGAGAAAAAAGTATGCCACAAACTCTTTTCTGGTACAATAAGTTTCAAATGAAGAACAGCAAAAAATCCCAGGGCAGGAATATCCCAAAACCCTGCAAAAATTTCAGAAGTAGTGCTGCCAGACTTACTTTGAGGTTTCAGCTTACTGCTAATGAAAAAGTGGATAAAAACTAAAAAGCAATATCCTGATGCTAAAAAATGAAATACAGTAAACACATCAAATCAACACATCCCTCATTTAAAAAGGGACATTCTTCAGAATATTTCCTGTGTTTTTATATTGTTTAGTATTAATTCTTTCAGGTGAACTCAGAAATCTCCCTGGGATATGTAAAATTTCACAGCAACGTTTTCAAACAGTTACTGAATAACAATACTTCACTAACACTTGAAATTGTTCAACATTCAGTAATTTGCACAGTCTAAAGCAGAGATGAACAAAGGCATGATTTTTTCCTAAGAAAGTATACAAACAGGTATTGCACAGTTGAATAAATCCTTGTGAACAGAGAGGAACACTACTAGGATTTCTACTATGAACCTAATTCTTTGTTTAAGACTCTCATCTAAGATATATCACGTGAATCAAGTGGAAGATAGCTGAATGATGAGTAAATACTTAAAGAGACTGGAAGCTAACCTTTTTCATGCAATATATTTGAAATTGAATGTAGGAAATCTATGATAATCTTATACTAACTGTAAGCATAATACAAATACATTTGAAATTGCTGAATGTTTTCAGCAACAGAGAAAATTTTTTGCTCCAAAACTTCTGCCTTCCCTCTTGACATTCTACGATTCTATGTTACGGTTCTCTATCATGAATCCATCAAAATCTAATTTTTCACTAAAGAAGACATCTTCTCAAAGCTTTAGAAAGGCTTTTTATTATTTTTCAATTTATAATCATAGACTCATAAAATGGCTTTGGCTAGAAGGGATCTTAAAGACCATCCACTTCTAATTCTGATCACTGTGGGCAGGGTTGTCATCCACCAAAGCAGGCTGCTCAAGATCCCATCTCCAACCTGGTCTTGAATGCTGCCAGGGATGGAGCATCCACATCTCTGGGCAACCTGCACCAGTGCCTCACCACCCTCTGAGTATAGAATTTCCTCCAAACACCTAACCAAAATTTCTTCTCTTTTCGTTTAAAACCACTTCCTCTTGTCCTATCACTATCAGACCATGAAGGAAACCTTTTAACTGCATTAGTTTCTAATACCTTTTTTTTTTTTTTTTTAATCCACTGAACTTGAGCTGAAAACGAATTGAAAACAAAAATTCACATGGCCAGCAAGCATACACACAGACTGGCATCCATGGCCAATACACTGGTGTGTGTTTTTACACAAACAACTCAGTATTTCGATGCAAAAAATGAAATACAGAAAACACACCAAGCCAACACATGCCTCTGGAGTTACGTTCCTTCCATAGAACACAGATTTTATTATTCCACAAAAATCTCCAAGACTATTTCAATCCCTAGGTAGTTGTGTGCTTACACACAAGTGCAGAAGTGCTTACACCAATTGCTTGCATTTCCTTGGGAGTAGGCACTTAACCTCACCTCTGTTCCTGTTGGCAGAGCAGGTTTTAGAAAAAACAACAAAAAACCAACAACCTTCTCTACCAAGGCAGTAAAATAGGCATTTTCCCCTCTCACTTCTACAAGGCCTACCACTGCCAGGCCACCTGTTTCCTGCTAAGTCAGCAGTCACAGCTAGTAGGACCTTCTTACATTATAGGACATGATTGGACTGATAAAGTCTAGAAGTTCAAAGCAGCTGAAAAGCTCTGCAAGAGCGCGGCACAGCATTCTTCTGAAGTGTCCTGAAACTTGACAGAAAAAAATTGATGATTTGTACAAAGGTTAACATCCAAGTTTTAGAATAAAATTCTTAAATTATACAGACAGAAGTAGAAAATGGATTGAGGGCCTGCAGTACCTTATTCCAAACCCAAAATAACCAATTAACTTTCTTCATAATTTAAAACTGATTCTTTATGTTGTGGTAAATGAGATCTAGATGAGAAGATTAAAGCATGTACAATGTTACATTCGTACACTCCAGTTCTAATCCAAGAAAGCATGTTTGAACAATTTCTTAAGATTTAAATGTGTTTAAACGACTTTTAGAACCAGTTCTTCTAAGCACGTATATGCAGTTTCTCATTTCATGTAATTTTTTTTTTTTTTTTTTTTTTTTTTTTTAAGAATAACTCAGGAATAAATTATTTCAGAAAAGTACTCAAGGTGATAATATTTGTGCCTACTTATCCCAAATTCTCTCTTCAACCATACCTAAAAATCAAATTATTAAAAAAGTAGCTTCTTTCAAAACTTTTTGTGTTGTTCAGATTGAAGGTTTTAAGAGAGAAAACATCACACGCTGTTAGCATTCTGATAAAAAGCATTTCACACAATTAGCGCAGTTAAGATTAACCCATATTTAAGGATTTGATGACCAGTTTTCAAGAAAGTGTTCGGAAGTACATGCAGGAAAAGCATAACCAGGAGAAGGGAAATAGCTTTGATTCAGAAACAAATGTGACAAGGAAATTAGTATGTGAAACACTGTCTGCAAACCGATAAACATGCAATTAAGAGAGATGCAATCAAGTACTTACACTTATACCACTTCATTACTCTTTAAAAACTATAATAATCCAGTTAAATCACCACTGAACCAGCCACCTACACTGTTGGTATTTTCTAAGCTTCTCATAATTATTTCCACTGTAAATATATTTCCATTCAATGAAGAAAAACAACGAACAAATATTATTAACCCTGATTTGTTAGAGTAAGCTGAAGTTCATTCACATATAAATTTAATAATGACTTATAAAATGTTCTGAAACTAAATTAGTTATATTTTATTTGCGTATCTATCATCCTGCCATCTTCTCGTGAAGTAGTTTTACACAGTCTTATAGTTATCAAAAAAACTCAATACTCAACCAAAGTGTAATTTAATTTGCTTGCAAATCCCTTTTGAATTGCTTCATGACGCGTAAGCACATGCAGTTTATTAGGAAGTAATAAGCAAAGAAGGCAAGCCAGGCAAGAAGCTTTGCTCACTTTCAAAGTCAAGGAAAAAATTTGGCCCCTGATCAAGCTCTGTGCAAGTGAGAACTTTTAAAAGATTTCCCATTTGGTTCCTGAAAAATAGAAAAGGAAGAGAAAAGGAGTTCTGAGTGAACAAATGGTTTTAGAGACAAGGACTTGGATAGACTGGTTGCGCTGGAAAATAAACACTGCAAACAATCCATATTAAGATTTTTTTTTTTTTCCCTTAGTTCACTATTAAGTCAGGAAAAAGATTCTCTCACAACCTTGTAATTGTTTGAACTTACTTTCAAAATCCAGGAAAAAATGTGGATAGTTTTCAATTTCCCTGGTAAGGACCTTAAGAAGATTACCCATCCCAGCAAACCTAGCAAATGCAACAAAATCATAAACAGTTATATACATAAAATTAGAAAACTACCACTAAGGTTTGAAACAGTCTGCATCATTCATTAAACATTATGACAAGTTCTGGACCACAAGAAATATTCTGATGGCCAGCTCTGTGGAGAATAAAACCTCGTACAGATACAGAAATTCTATCCATCAACTTGGAATTGAAACATCAGTACATTATTAAATACAGAGATTTATGAGTTTATTTACTTAGAAGAAACTAACTGAAAACTGTATTGTAAGTATTGTAACTGCTGAGTTAGACTCTTAGCATAAATTTGCATTATTTCATTAAAATTACTCAATTGTTTAAAAACAATAATGTATTAGAAAGCTAAAATGCCTTTTTTTTTTTTAACTTTTAATTAAATAAAGTTCAAACTCTGCACTCTTTTATCTGCTATTCCTATCTTTTATCACAGTGAAAATATTTGCACCTGCAGTTAGTAAGAAAAACAGCCAAAAGGAAAAGTGACCAATTCTCAAAAACCAAGTCTCTGTGGAAAAAAAACACAAAAACAAAACACAGAAGGAGAACTGAAGAAAAAGTTGGTTTTATTTCGTTGGTTTTTATTTTTGTTACTTTTACACCAGCTCTTAAAATGATGTGTTATTCTAAAACTATGTGAAAGTACAGATTTGGGAAGTAAACAAACTTTTTTGCAGAAGTGAGAAATTAAACCATGAAAATCACGTATTAGTATAAACAGTCTCCCCAGATGTAGAAAAATGTGATTTTTAAATTTAAAAATTATTTGAAAAAACATTCTCAGTACTCTGAATCATGACTCTCAGGGCTCACATCTCATGCTCATCTATTTTTCAGTTTGAGAGATCAGAACATACACACAAAAGTTATTCTAAGCTTGTATATGGTCAAAACTCCATTTGAGAAGACAAAGGTATTTTTTCAAATTCTCCCTCAAGCACTACAGAAGAAAAAGTATCATAAGCTCTCATTTTTATATGTACGTAAAGGATACATCTCCTAGGAAGGCAATGTAAGATTTGGAGATTTAAAAGCAGTCACAGTCATTCCATAACGTACAGAATACATTCAGAGTACACAGCTTCATGTAAACCAGGTTTTTGCTATAGAAATAGCTTTGCTTTGCATGAAATATTTCTTCAAACTTTTCTCTCCAGAACTGATCCAGTGAGCAGCCTGTTAAGTCCAATACAGTTAGCATCATCTTACATAAACAGCATTGAAACATGAAGAATCATTGTGTTACTCATAAAGTTGCATCTATATGTAAGCACAAAAATGAGATGCAGTTTCACTTTCACAGGATGTACATTGTATGAACTGAGCCTATCTTTATGATTAGCTTACAAAGGGGAAAAGCATGAGAACAGAGGAAGCAATTTTATGCAGCACCAAACCTTGTATACTCAGTGATTTAACATCTCATCACACTTTTATATTGCATTTTATAACATCATTTAGATCAGGGAAAACAATATGCATAAACCTGATTTCCTTTACTTAACCCTGACATAAACAACTTATATTACCAAGAAATACTACCACATTCTAAATTACTGACTCGGTTTGGATTCTTCACTTTCAACTCATTTTAAGCTGTATCTTACCTCATTGCCTTCAGTCTTCAGAGAGAATCCAATCATTTCTTCTACTGTCAAAGTTAACTCTGCATCCGGAGACTGGTTTAGCTGATAGCATGCTTCGAACAGCAAGAAAGCTGTTCCCTTTGCCAAAAACTGAGGCTAAGCACTCTTATTTGCATTGAATAGCTTTAGGTCATGTGCCCAGTTTTTGGTTTCAGTTCCTTCTTAAAGAATTATATCACACCATAGCTATGGAGATTTCTAATATATTTTTCCTGAATTTCTACTACATTTTTCAGCTTTTCATTTTCTTATCCTTTCCTACAATCCTCATACAGAAAATGAATCCAAATTTTAAAACTACTAAACAAGACCCCAGACACAAAATTTACATCAATTTTCAGGGTTAAACTACAATTTCCAATTATCTTAAAGGCAGTGGCTTGACATTACCTATTTTCAATATACACAAAACCAAAAAATAAGTGATACTGACGACCAACATCTAGAAGTCATGGCTCAAACATTTATTAAATAAGCTTCACTTTTTTTAATGATTCAAAATAGTTCCTTATTGGCTTTCTAAAAGCAAAACCAAAAGCAAGTCTAGTTCCAAGTAACATTTGAACATCATTCAATATTATGTTTTTAACTCTGTATCAGAAGACTGATCTTCATCTTAATAGAAACATTAATAAGCATATTTCCCTGCCCCAAGATGCATTATTTTACTCCTCATAGCTTTCTCCTTCCACAGTTTAGATCTTTCAAACTGTCTTTCCCTGGAAATAACGCTTTTCAAACCTCAGGAACTGCAAAACACTTCCATGATAACATGAGATTTCAAAGCAATCAGTGGCATAAACTCTCAGTGAGTCAGTATATAAACGACAGTTGCGACAAAAATGCAAACATAAAGCTAATGCACAGTAGCAAATAGAAAGGCTTAATCTAGAGACTTTAAAATTTCATTTCATTAAACTAGAAAGAATTTTCTTTTACTTACTGCAAAATCAGTTCAAATGCTGAAATAAGACTCAATGCAAGCATAAAAACATTGCTGTCACAATACTCCTAAATGATAGCAGTTTCTCTTTAGTGTCCAAATCCCTCTGAACATAACCTTTTATCAGTATGCTTTAAAAATGATGATATGCAGACACAACAATGTTTGCATTTTCAATTTTCTACCTTTTCAAATGATCAAAGCTTACCCTAATATATATTTATATGAACTATGAACACTGAAAATACTTTTCCAAAGTACTGCTGACAGCTGAAAGCTCATTAGTCCTTATTCAATGCTCAACATTTAATTAGTTGCACACAGATGCAAGCAAAGTGTAAGAAATTTGTGAACAAGAGCATACGTTTAGAATTTTGCGTTTCATACCATTATTCACTAGCATTTTTTAAAGTGTTGAGCTTCAAAACTAAAATACCATAGGATGGTTTTCTGTTGCATCACTTTGCTCCCAAAATTTCAGTAATTTAGTTCAGACATTTTAGAAGTATTGCGTTAAATTTCTTCTCCTACAGTAAAACAATCAATTTATTTTTGAATTGTGGAAAATAAAACACTAACACAGCTCCCCACCATCAGTCCTTCAAATCTGACATGGATATTATCTACTCTCTCAAATATAATGAAATCCTGTTTTGAAAATGTAATCAATGTTCACAAACTGGATATTATCAACTCAGTTTCGTATGTCAAACGCGAAACTTTTTTTTTTTTTTTTTTTTTTTTTTTTTTTTTTTTAAGATCTTCAAAATATTCACGGATTTACTGCTTTAAGTCCCTGCATAATTTTAAATTGTGGAACTCTGAACTATTTTTAATTGATAGCTACAATATTATACATATTGTATTGCTAGGAAGCAGTAACTTTTAATAAAGTTATTTCATCTGACTTTACAGGACTTATTTACATCAGTACAAACTCAAAAACTGCAGTATCACAACAGCCACACGCAGACAAACAAAGTATTTAAATAGTGTATGAGGGAAAAAAGACACATGGTTCAGCTCAACCCTCTACTGTTGATCAGTGCTCCTTTGCCATATATAATTTCCTAAATCTGCCCATGTACATAAACATAGTCTAAAAGGCTTTTGTGAAAATGAGCTGGATCAGCAAATACCTACTACTTAAATTCATTTAGATCACCCTAACTAAATGGGGCTGAGAGAGTTCTCATGAGAAGCTCCACTGGGAGTTTCAGGAGAAACAGAGACTCCCAAGCTCAGGAGCAGCAATCAGTAATTAGGAATGATGACTTCTAATGAAATAGCTGCACTGATGTATGCATGCATCTACAGTCTGAGGGAACTGTAGTGTATTAAGCTTATTAGAATCATTAAAACAGTGTAACTGACCTTACTGCAAGAATAATTAACTGTGATATAAAACCCAAAACAAAACATAGCACCATCTGAACCCAAGATCTCTTAGATCAAAACGCCCAATTTCAAGTTGTCGTGATACTCACCTATGTAGTTTCCTGCATTGTTCCATTAGAACAATGCAGAACTGCACAGCTTAGAAAATAGCTTACTGAACTACAGAATGAAACGATAATGGAAAAAAAATCCTGACTAAACATCAAAGTTTCTTAGTAATGATAACGTACTTTGTTTTCTGAAGAAAACTCGTATCACTCGTTTTTCTGTTTGGGAGAGGAAGGAAGATTTAAAAAATCATTTCTAACATTTGCCAACTCTATTACTAACATTTTTGCTTTTGCTTCTTATCCTTTTGCAATAAACATATTAAAAACATTTTCTCTTCTAAAGCACTTGTGGAAGACTAACTCCACAAGAGAGTCTAGAAAATGGAAACACGCAGTCCTTGGAGTCATCCACAGAGCAAGAGCATACAGAGAGACTGTAATACAAATAAGCAAAGAAATAACAGCGTCTCACCTTCCTTATTCATATTCAGGTGATGGATATACACAGAAAAAATCCAACTCAACTCCATCCCCCAAAACTGATGCAAAAATATGGAAAGTAGAATAAAAGAAAAATGTTGTTCAAGGTGAAAGCAATCCAAGATAAAAAGAATAGCTTCTCCTTTGAACAATTATTTTATAATAGTTCCTAGATAAATAATGCTTCAAGCCAAGAGCTTTTACTGTCAACTAATAGGTAACTTGCAGGACACAATTAGCAACTACAAGAAAGGTGAGGCAAGTCAGAAGAAGATAATAAATGGTTTGTAACGACAAATAGATTTTTAAATAATCACAAAACGTTAGAAGAGATGGCCAAGAATACAAGTATTTATAGCCCCAAGGATTAAGAGCTTGGCTTGTGGTTTCACTAAAATTTTTTTGAAGTGGAAAAAAAAATAAAAATAAAAAAGGGTTACCTCAGATGAACTTGCTGCTTTTTAAAGGAATTTTTCAACATGCCAACCCTCGCATCTTAATACACTTTGAAGAGAACACCTATGTATTTTCAAAGTGTATTATGTCAAAAAGCCATCATGAAAGAATGAAAACCAGAAAACCAAAATATCTAGATTCTGACTCACAGACCAATAAAAAGAATAGAAATCAATGAAATAATTAGAATAAAAATTCTGTTTGGAAAAAAAAAAAAAAAAAACTGTTGTAATTTTCAGTACTGTTGTACTGAATATGCAAAGTACAGTAACTGTAATCCAATGAATCACTTCCACAGATGCTTAAAACACCAGAAAGGGGATCAATCTCCCCACACTCCATCAGTTCATGATATCAGGTAAGCAAAGCAAGAATGGTTACCAAATTGATGCATGGAAATGAGATGCCTTTAACTGAACCAGAACAGGCTTAGCTAGTGCTGAGTTTCTTCCTTCAAAACAAAACCATTTCATCCTTTTCCAGGAGGAACTGAACTTATGTTTCACAAATATCCTAAGAGAAGTCACAGCCACTCTTCTCAGAATTTCCTTCTTGTCTTCTCTCACAAAAATTATAACCAAAATATGAACACATGAAAAATTAGAAACACAGAAGAAAACTGTCATTGTTGCTCTTTCTACCTTTTAATGTCTTCCAATTTTTCAGCCTTCTAACTATGCCAAACAGAGTATTTCATATGCTCATAGAATGCTCATAGAAAATCCAGTGCAAGTGTCTGAAATAAAAACCTATAAATGCAGTTGGTCTGGTAATCAGAGAGGCTGAGGAAAAATTACTTCATCGTTATACTGGACAATAAATTAAACATAAAGCAGAGTAGAAAGTACTAAATTCAAGGTTTTTCAAGGATTGATTTTATAGTCAGGGTTAGGGAATGGGGGGCTATATTAAATATATTGCAGAATGTGTCTTCTCCAAAACCATAGTGTAATCTGTAATTAGACAGGAGCTATAGAAATGCATGAATCCTAGCAACTCTTCCCTTTAGCTTAATTAGCCTTGTGCCATTTTTTTTTATTCCTTCTGATATTATTTTATAAACTTTCATTCTTCCACATTAGACTCCCAATTTATTAAAACTTACAGGGAAATCTCAAGACTGTTGCATTTCTACAAAATATCCTGCCTAAAAAGTTACATTCAGTTACTAGGCAAGTATATTAGCCCTCTTAATTATGGAAATATAAATATAAATCTTGTATTATTAGGCACTTGCATTGTGCCTAATACTTTAAGGAGCATATCCTCTAGGAAAACCATTTCCTAGTTTTATATGCAAAGAATGCCAAAAACATTTTCGTGCTGCAACTTTTTTTTGTATTTTAACAAATCTGGAATTTCCATACGATGACAAATAAGGGAAGAGTACTGAGAATGGTGCTGAATTAAAACTCCATCCTTTTAATTAAAAATTCCATTAGATAGTGGAAATGAAAATTGAAACAACATACTGACTGACCCTGACAGGCTTCACCATAATTAATTTAAATAACTACTAGAAGCTACTCTTAATTTAGCAATGAAATTTGCATGATATCTTTTTGTTAAGACAATAAAATCGATGCACAGTAGCGACTTTATTCTACTTCCCTATAAAATCTATTTTTACTTAGCTGACAAATTTTCATGATGATTAATCACAAACTCATTTACAACAGCTTATTCCCTTCACATTGCAAGATGCACATGCCTATAAAGGCATATTATACAAAGAAAACAGCATTGTTCAATGATGTGAGCAAAGTTAGACATATGGACAAAAGTGAACATTGTACAGTTGTTTTGACAACCCTACAATGCTACTCAGTGGATTTCCTGTGAAGGAGACATTTAAAACTCACAGACCAGACTACAGACGTTTGCTCATTCAACATGGCTTCACTCAAATAAAGATAACACAAACCCAGGAAGCTTTTGTTGGTGACGTGGTGCCCTCTACTGTCTGAATGGAAATCTCAACCGGAGACACACCTGAGTGTTTTTAATCTACACAACATTGTACAGCACTGCACTATGAAAGAACAAGTTTTACACAAAGCACATGAAAACGTACGCTCTAAATAAAAACCAGTCACGTTTTATCTGAAATGCTTGTGATCTTTATGCTTAAGTAAGATGCCACTACTTGTCTAGATGTAATTACTAATATATTAGTAATATATACTATATATATTATACTATATATTATATTAGTTTATATATACTAATATATTTGCACTGAACTATCGGAATGGAATTTTTGTAGGGACCAGAGCTACAGTAACAGTGGATGAACTTAGCCTCTGCCTTTACTTCATTTTCTAGCTAAAGCCAAACTAATCAAGATAGTACTTTAATAATCAAATTTCAGAATGACTATCAAGATTAAAACCCATTACATTGGTTTCCCATTCCCTCTTTCTTTAACTCATAATTTAGTTTAAAACCAACTGTAAATTTACATTTAAAAGTATGAAAACCATCATTTTCATTCATGAGCTGCTGGAGAGGAGCTCTGCAGAGAGGGACCTGGGCGTCCTGGTGGACGACAGGTTGGCCATGAGCCAGCAGTGTGCCCTCGTGGCCAAAAAGACCAATGGCATTCTGGGGTGCATTAAGAAGAGCGTGTCCAGCAGGTCGAGGGAGGTGATCCTCCCCCTCTACTGTGCCCTGGTAAGGCCTCATCTGGAGTACTGTGTCCAGTTCTGGGCTCCCCAGTACAAAAAAGACAGGGATCTCTTGGAAAGAGTCCAGCGGAGGGCCACAAAGATGGTGAAGGGCCTGGAGCATCTCCCCTGTGAAGAAAGGCTAAGTGAACTGGGTCTGTTTAGCCTTGAGAAAAGAAGACTGAGAGGGGACCTGATCCAGGTTTATAAATATCTGAGGTGTGGCGGCCATAGCGGTGAGGCCAGTCTCTTTTCAGTGGTATGTGGAGACAGGACGAGGGGAAACGGACATAAGCTGCAGCATAGGAAGTTTCGCACGAATGTGCATAAGAACTTCTTTATGGTGAGGGTGATGGAGCACTGGAACAGGCTGCCCAGGGAGGTTGTGGAGTCTCCTTCTCTGGAGATATTCAAGTCTCGCCTGGACGCCTACCTGTGCGACCTGGTGTAGGGAACCTCCTTTGGCAGGGTCGTTGGTCTCGATGATCTCTAGAGGTCCCTTCCAACCCTTACAGTTCTGTGATTCTGTGATTTTTCCTGAAGCATCCAATGGAGTGAGAACTATGAACAAGGCATCTCAACTTGCAAGTAATACATGCTACATCGAGTCTTTGACAGTACCGGTGTACTCTACATGTGAACAGAAATTCTGTCTACAATTATTCAAGTTTCAATTAGTACTATTTGTTTTGAAGCTTTAAGAAGCCAATTATGGGTAATCAAAATGTAGGAAGTTAGTTCTATCCAACAGGTTTTACTGCCTTTCTTGAGTTGTGCTGTTTGATAGACAATTTGTGCCTTTCAGAACTAGGAACTATGGAAAAAACACTATGATTAGGTTTAGAGCAACATTTTTTAAGTTTTACTCAATAAGGAGCAAAGAACTTCACTTAATTTTCAATCATAACTAACTTCCAATTCACACCTAAACAGAAGTGACATAAAGAAATCGTAGAACCACTGAATCATAAGGGTTGGAAGGGACCTCTGAAGATGATCAAGTCCAACCCCCTGCTAAAGCAGGTTCCCTACAGCAAGTCTCACAGGAAGATATCTAGGCAAGTTTTGAATTTCCGCAGAGGAAAAGCAACCACAGCCTCTCTGGTTCACTTGTTCCAGAGCTCTATCATCCTCACAGCAAAGTTCTTTCTCATGTTCTTGTAGAACTTCCTACATTGAGTTTGTGAACACTGCCTCCTGTTGTGTCACTGCGCACTGCTGAGAAGAGTCTGGCCCCATCCACTTGATACTCACCCTTCAGGTATTCACATGAGCATTGATAAGATCTCCCCTCAGGTCTCCCAGCCTTTCCTCATATGGGAGATGTTTCAGGCCCTTTATCAACTCTGTGGACTCTCTCTAGAAGTTCCCTGTCTTTCTTGAACTGAGGAGCCCAGAACTGAACACAGTACTCCAGAGGTGGCCTCACCAGGGCAGAGGAGATGGGGAGGGTCACCTCCCTTCATCTGCTGGCCATGCTCTTTCTGCTCTGCCCACAGGAGAAAGGCTGTGATTTCATTCATCTCAGAGCCATAAAACTGAGGTCTGTGCTAGCTTCTTGCTTTGAGTTCTTTGGAGAATGGGGTGAGGCAGAAAAACCCTCAATTATTCCCAATTTCATGATACACAAATGTTGTCATTTAAGTCAGTGAAAATTTAAGTCAATCTATAGTAAAGCAGTGGAACATGACAGGAAATTTAATGTTGTTTTCTTCCCTCTCCTTTGATTCGATCAGTATTTTACTGTACTTAATTCAATTTACTTACTAATGAAAGCAGTGCAATTGAAAGCTTCAGAAAAACATGAGATGTTAAATAAAAAATATTTCTTCAAGGCCATGGCTTGCCCAGCCACCTAATCCCCCAATCACAAATGCTAAAAACGAAAAATTTCTCAAAACACCAATATAATCAGCTACTACCATCTATATTTCACTCACTAAAGAATAAATACAACAGGACCAAGAGTATTTAATATTTTAAATTAAACAAAATAGACAAATAAGAAGATCTTTTCTTCTAGCTTTAGTACTCTGTAATAAATGATTCTCACTTTTTGTACATTTCTTTTAGAACCTGAATTGATTCAAAAAACGGGGAGAACAGAAGATTCTTTGAAACCATGCAACAATCAGCAGATTCTAGCCAGGAAAAAAGACTATAACATAAAGAAAGATAACTTTCTGACACTTGGTTTGTTTCTGCAGAGACTGTAGTTAAGGTCATTATCCACTAAGTGGCATTATCAACTCAAACACAAATTTGATAAAAAAAATAACCATAATAAAGCTCATTTTTCCTCCTAGAAACAAATTGATAGATAACATTTTCTTTGGATGATTTTAGTTATGTTTGTCAGATAATTCCAAACAGTGCACTATATTAGTGAATCAGCATTAACCATTTATTTTTTATGCCTAGACAAAGATAAAATATCTAGCAGAATGATCAGGTTAGAAATAAGACTATCATATAAGAAAGGCATATTAAATAAACCAAAATATTGGAGTAATACAAGCACAAATTATATTGATAAAGGTATAAAGAAGTATTTAAGAAGTAGCTGGGATTTCAGAACTGATGTACACCAATAATTTAGTATTTACAATTGTAAAATCTAAAAACACCAGAAGACACATCTAGTGTTTACTTCCCTTTTAGATAAAACATTTATTAAAAGAAAAGTAAATCTTATAGACCAGATCAGTTGATGTAAACCGATGCTAAAAGGTATGTGAAAAATAATAAATACCATTTTTACTTTCCAATGGTTATGTTTTAGTAATTATTTAAGGGTTAGGTTTCAAAATGTTAGTTAATGATAAATGAGAGTAAATATAGTTTTTTAATAGAAGTTTCTTAGAGTAAAAGCATTTAGAAATATGAATACAAGAAAAACAGATTTGATCAGAACTCTCATTTTAAAATAGGCTTGTTCTACTGCTTGCCCCCATTCTTTTATCACTGTCAGTTTGTACTGACATGCAACTGCTGAAAATAAAATGAAAAAAAAAATCAGTATCGCTGTACAAGAGTATAGGAAATTGAAATAAGCAACTACTTTCATCTCTCTTTGTATCTTCAAGGCATGAATTTTAAGCTTGAGAAATGTCCTATACATGCACTCAAAATTCTGAGCATACTTCAATGCTAGAATAAGATTTTTTTTTTTTTTTAAATGATTTTTTTTCCCCTCACTGGTCACAAAGGAATTGCATTAGGACATAGTCCTTTTTCCCTACATCCGCCTACAACAAACATTTGCTGCAAGTCAGAGACTCCAAAACCAAATTGTTTACAATTAACTCAAAAAGTCATTTAAAAAAATTGTTTCTTTGTTCCAGTTGGAAAGAGAGACAGCCAGATGTGTGGCTTGTTGATCTTGCTCTTTTCTGACCTCTGAGTGTAGGAAGAACTGTAGCTGAGGAAGGAAGTCAGCAACTTGTGTTAATGAAGGTGAACACTGCAGAAAAAGATGTTTGCAATTTAAAAAAAAAAAAAATACCAGAAAAATCCCTTGAAGCAGTTTCTATTAAATGAATTATGACCTTTTTTTTTGCTGTTGGTGAAAAATTGGAATCTTTGTTTCTGGAAAAGTCAATAGAAAGTGCAGCCTTTGTTCTGTTTGAAAAATCATATTCTTCTTTTCAAAAACTTCAAGAAGTTTCATCACTGTAAATTAGTGAACACCTCATCATTAGCAACTGCTAGGACACTATCATCCTGTATGAATCCAGAATTCAGGGAAGCCATTTCAATTTCGGTTTCTGACTGAATCACACTCTGTTAAAGCAGACAGAAATCCAATCTAAAGCTGCTTCAAAATGAGAAAGTGATGGATGCGCTCATCTCTCTGTAAAACATATCTGGCAAAATACACAAGACAAAGAACTGTGTTTTCTACAGTACACTTCTTCATGTCTCCATGAAACACATTCGTGTATTATATTTGTAAATATTCAATAATGAATTAAAGTAATCTGAGCTGAAAACTATTTCTTACATAGTTCACCTGATGCATTACAAAATTACAAAAGACATCCCACAAGCATAATAAGAAATAGTCAAAGACTTCACACTAACAGATGTGAATCTTTATCATTTAGTTTCTAAACATCGAATTGTTTTCTAGAACACGTCTAAAAGATATTCTAGAGTCCTACTACTCAGGTTCTCCTTCTATCATGGTACCTGAAAAGTCAGCAAAATGTTACTATGGTTGAGGTACTAAACACATAATTCTTGTGAAGTAATAATTCATGCCAGAGATTCAGTTCAGATGGTTACTTTGGCACCTATGAATCAATCCTGACTCCTTATATGGCTTCAAAATGCACTACAGGCATCTAAATCAACTGCCTGAATTAGATTAAATTTATGAAGGTGTTCTCCCTGCACTATTTTCATCTTAAAAACTTGCAACAGTTTTGGTAGAAAATAATCATATGCATTTTTTATCAACTGGTCATTAGGAATTTTCCTACCATCCAAAGACCTGAAAAATATCATCAACTTACATTTACTATGTTACTATTTAATTAAGAAACTTTCCTGCGTGTTCTTGGAAAACAGGAAATCAAAATATAGTTTATTCTCTTCCCATTCCACATTTCTCTTGACCCCCAAGGTCATTTCAAAAATGTTAATAGATACACATGAATATATGCACACAAAAACATTTCTGAGAACAGTTTAACAAAATCTTATAAGGAAATTCAAATTATGGAAAATCAGAACAATTTCATGCCATACATTTTGAAACAGTTGTAAGAGATACGGCTCATATTAAAAAAGCTACAAGACTCTGCACTAAGAGAAGTGGAAAATGTTATCATGCAAGACTTTCAACACAGCTCAAACAGCTTGCAGTTATGACCACAAAGAACTGCTTCGGGTGCAGTAATATTAAAATAACAACAACAAGCCCTAAAGCATTTCTAAATATTTCATTCTTAGAAATTTATTTTGGGGAAATGTGTTTAGACGCTTCCACAGTCTACATTTTGTCTTTATCTTTCCTGACAGACAATCTTTCAGGTCATTAAAGGAATATTTAATGGGTTAATTCTGAAAAAAGAAATTGTATCACCATCTGCAAAAGGTTTATAATACCAAAAAATTAAGACTTCAAAAAATTATCAGCTTAAAAAGATTAGGAAAAAAAAAAAAAAAAATTCTACCAGGGTAGTTCCTACTAAAAGAATTATGAACTACTCTGTAAGAACAGTTAACTTTCTGTGGACTGAATTAAATCTAGTAAATCATTATTTCCTCATTTCACCTTCCTTGTTTCTCATTATTTCCTTTTATTTTACAGTATTCTCTGGCATTCCTACAATTTTTCCCTTTACTCTTCCATTCCATTTTACTTCTCCTGTCTTTAAAGATCTCCTTGCCCTATACTTCAACTTATCTCAGTCCCTCTCCAGTTGAATGGATAAGCCAATGTAGAGCAGTCATTTTGAGACTCTGTCCTCACCAGCACAGCAAGATCTTCCTTCACTTAAGAAGCTGAATGGGCCCTAAATTATATTTGAAATATTATCTTCATAACCTTTAACAGGTAGGACTTATGCATAATTTCTATTTTGAATTCTACAGGACTGTAACAAGACAAAAGGCTGGAAAGCCATTTAAGGAAGAAAATAAAGTGTGAAAATAAAATGCAGCAACTTCATTGATTTAATCCATATTCCTTTCAAGAATCATATAATTAATTTGCAAGGTAGATAAGAATAATTTCCTACAGCGCAGAAGTTATCGAAGATGATAGGCTTACTCCATTCAATTTCACATCCATAGACATGGGTTTGTTTAACCACCCAGTGAAATGAAACTGGAATACTGTTTTTCAAATATGTTGCTTCCACTTTCAACAGAAACCTTTGTGATCCTTAAGTTAATGAGTCTTTAAACTTTCCAAGCTCCTCTGCAGGTGGCTTTGTTGCTTTTGAACAAACATCCACATAATTAGTAAATACCTTTAATTTGATAGACTGCCACTGATTCCCTGGGGTCATTTGGTTACTGTAAACCCGCTTTGATAAAAAGCCAGTCAGACTGCTGCCAGGTTGGGCTTGCTTTTACCTCCCACAAATCGAAGTCTTTGCGGTTATCTGCCCACAGCAGCCCTTTCTGAATTAATGGCACAAAATTTCCTTTTCTCCAACACCACTGGATGAATAGTAATACTTCTTGAGACCTTACTTTCTTTAATAACTTGAGATATTAGTGTAAGTTTTTAAGTGTTACATACTGCAGCAGTCTAGCACAAAATATGTTTGCTTCATATTTCCCCAACAGCATAGAACAGGCTGGCAAACAGCTCAGTGTTGGGTCAGAATTGACAGAACTGATTCCAGCAACGTGGAGCCTTTGAGCACAGGAACCATGACTGACACTGACTTGGCCATACATGAAGCATTACATTTAGCTTTCCATTCTGATCTTCGTAAGCAAAACTGACATGACTTGCAATATTTGACTACGAAGAAGAAAATCTTCTGTGATAACTTATAACTACATCTACCTACTAAAACCTTTTAGTTCTACTCTATCATCCTCTACTTCCTCCCGAGTTACTTAAGACTGCAGCTGTTCACAACTTCATCTTATTTCCCATGCACTGAACTTCTTTGAGCAGAGAGCAAGCAAGAAGGATACATTAAAGCCAATAAAACAGTTTGATGTTACAAGTACTAGCACTGATTTCCCTGTGTCAACAGTAGTATTTTTTTTGATTCTACTGTGAGATGATTCAGAGTCTAAACTGGGAGAAAGCTAATCTGGGCTCCTCAGTTCAAAAAAAACAAATCTTCTAGAAAGAGTCCAGTGGAAGGCAACAAAGATGATTAAGGGCCTGTAGTACTACTCTTTCCTAGTGTGAGGAAAGGCTGAGATGCCTGGGACTGTTCAGTCTGGAAAAGAGTAGGCTTGAGAGAGGATCTCATAACTGTTCATAAATACCTAAAGTGCAGGAGTCAAGTTGATTAGGGCAGACTCTTTTCAGTGGCATGCAATATGGCAACATGTAGAAAGCAGAACATAGGAAGAACTTCTTTACTGTCAGAGTGATGGAGCACTGGAACAGGATGGCTGCCCAGAGAGGCTGTGGAGTCTCCTTCTCTGAAGACATTCAAGACCTCTCTGGACACCTACCTTTGCAACCTGCTGTAGGAAACCTGCTCTAGCAGGGAGGTTGGACATGATAACTGGAGGTCTCTTCTAACCACTACAATTCTGTGATTCAGTGAATCCTTCTAGAAGTCATTGAAAATCACACAGATTTTCATCAGCAAATTCCCTAAAGCCAAACATCACATGTGGTGACAGGTGATGATACAACAGAAGGGGCAGACAGAACTGAACAACCATGTTTAATGTCGATCAGCTTACCAAGCATTTACTTACTTAATCATAAAATTAAGTCCTATATACGATCAGACCATGAAGAGTTGGTTACAGGAAAATAAAAATTCATCAGAAATAATCTCTTATTCAATCTCAAGTAAAAGTGGTCTCGTTCTACAAAGACAAACACTTCATACGCAGTAAAGTTTAGCTTATTGCATTCTTTAGCTTTCTTACAACCAGTGTAAAAGAAAGGAGATACTTTACAAACACTTACTATATCTTACCTGGAAATAAAGTAGTCCCAATTCACATTCGAAAATCCCAAGTGTTGATGCAAAACATTCAACGCCTGTCTGTCATGAAAAAAATTCAAGATTACACATGAAAAAACTCTTCTTTTCCCTCACTCTTCAGAAAAAAAAAAAAAACAACAATTTTATTTTAGAAGTAAATATACTGCATTCTATCAATTAAAAACTGAAATTATTATTTTAAAAATGAAATATGAAATATCCACAAATCTATAAAGTAATTCCATTAGAAAATCCTGCTGGGTTGAAGTGGTCAGATATTTAACTTAATTTTTATGCTATATAATTTTTCAGAACAAATTCAATTTAATTTCAATTTTATAAAGTGCAGTTATCAAGATTGTACAGCCACAGGAATACAATGCTCACTGGTACTGTTATGCCTTACATTAAGAATTAAAAAAAAAGATAAATAATGAAAATAACACATTTATGCTATTTAGCATATAGCTATACGTACACACTAAATAAATAATGGCTTCCTTATTTGTGGCTACATTTATTTAGAGCAATATTCACACTGAAAGAAGTTAACCTGAAGTGATTTAAATTCATAAGCGAAGTTTCCAGTCTTCTGAAATTTCCAAAATAAAAAATGAAATTTAAACGATTAACAGTGATCATTTTCTTTTGAAAATGTGTGGAAAGGAAGCTGAGGAAAACATACATGGACCAGGTACTTCATAAGGAACTATAGGGAAAACTATTCCCAAGATCTGGCTCTTACATCACTTTTACACCTCTCTAAATAAAATAATTTACAGCAGTATAAGTTTGCTCCAACTAAAAATTGAAACCAACTTAAGAGAAAGTAATTTACTAAAGACAGGAAGTGAACTTCCATTTCAACCATGCCCTCAACATTGCTGATATGGCTCCACAGTCTTCTTCACAAACATTCTCATTCACTATTCTAATGACTGGAAAAATAGAAGTAAAGTTCATCAGGTACATAAATCAGCTGAATTAAGTTTTGGTATGAAAAATTCCATGGTTATGTTTCTGTGGCTGTACTTACAAAGATATGGCTACAATCATATCTAATCTAACTATAGATTTTTGTTCATTTCAAAACATAAGAGTGTTTCAACACTTTGCAAAGAAGAATTCCCTGCTGAAGCTCAGGGAGTGATGTAGCATTTTTTTCCCCCCAAAACTAAATACCTCACTACAAAGTACTATAATTCATTATAAAGACAGATCAAATTAAATCAGAATGAAACTCTAATTTCTCAAGTACAGCACCCACACAGAGAACTAATTAGGAATAACTCCTTTGAGTAAACAAACCTTCATACCAATTAGTAGCTGGTCAAGTCAGGGAACTCCCCTTCTCTAGGGAAAAAAAAATGTACTTTCAGCATTGCTTTATTATGCTACTGGCTGCAAATTCTCTCTAGTTCTGTAGCAGTGGAGAGTATAGAGAATTTATTTTTGAGTCAGTTTGATAGGAATGTGGTCAAGAGCTGAAAAAAAGTAGCAGGAAAAGGCCTAAATAATAATGATATTAGGACTTCAAGAGAGATGAGAACAAATAACATTTTCAATCTAGGCCAATTCTGTCCCAAAGTCTAAACAGAAAACCTAATAGCAACAGTGAAATGACTCAAAACAAACAGTGGCATTAATGAAAGAAAGTACACAGGGAGAAAAATTCTCATTTTTTTGTTCTACCAAAAAAAACCAAACCCCACCAAAACACCCAAAAACAATTAAAGCCATAAAACACGAATATTATGCCCATGCAGCATTTTGAAAGCAGCGGTTAGGTGCAACAGTAAAACTGTATATCAAGGTGCCATTCAAAGGAGGTTGTGTATTCATTTATTATTTATGACGTTTGAATCTGCTCAACAACTTCTGTGCAAGATTGAAAGTACCTGAACTGATTCCTACCTTGTTGAAGATGATCCAGAGCCTTCCTGATACTTAGAGAGAGGTGGCAATCTGTGAATTTTAAAATTTGTTTTAAGAATAGTTATTAATGAAAGTTTAAATTAATAAGTAAAAATAAATTTAAAAAAAAAATTACCTTAGTGCCTTTAAAATATTGTAGTATTTTTTCTTTTTTAAAAAGCAACAAGAACATATCTTCTCTTGTGCATTAACCCCAAAGTGAAAGGTCAATTATCATAGTACAGTGCACCAGGATAGTGAACTACTGTTCACAGGGTTAGGATACCAAAAAAAGTTCACACCGAGCTTAGGAAGGTCCTGTAGAGTTAAACTGGATGACTCTCAGCAGTTTTAACTGTCTCCATGGAGAGTTACAAGGAACTGAATAATAGGAATCGATGAAACCTTTTCTACTGTTTTAACTTCACGACTCGTGGGAAAGAAGCCAAGAAAGAGGAATCAGTGAACAGGCAAAACAGGAACACCCACGGACAGAAAAGAGTCTGGAAACAACCCACAGAACCCAGCAAACTACTATTTCCTCTGGAGCAATGATAAAGTAACAGAAGTTTTTTTTGACCCTCCAGCCCTATAAGGCACAGACAGCCTCAGCTACCATAATTTTCCACAGTCTCTACTGATTAAAGATGCATGAAATCATCACCCCTTTCCTCTTGACCTGCTGACACTGAGGACAAGTCTGAAGGATTCAGTCACTTCAGCACTAAGTGAGCAACAATGGTAAAGTTTCAAAGAGGGTATCTCACTTTATCTCGCTTACGGCTTCGTGTTAACTCCCAGCTATAAGCGTTTAGCTACTTTCCAAATTTCGTGTCATTAAAAGTAACTGGAAAGAGTGGTCAAGCAACAACAGAGCAAGATTCACGTTAAACGAAAACAAAGCAATTCACGGGATGAGAGAAAGTGAAGTTGGTAGAATAGAAAGGATGAATACGGTAAGAAAGGATTCCACTGTGCAGGTAAAGAAACAGGAATGCGGAACTTGAATGCCTGATAAAAAAAAGAAAGAAAAGCTAGAGATTAGCTTTGAAAGGGCAGGTCCAGCACAGACTATTCTGACACCGTATTTACTTGCTTTGGAGAGGAGAAACAACAACAACAAAAATCCTCAATCAGTTTGAGAAAGGGGAGGAAAGCCTAGATAGATAAGCACCTTAACTCTAAACAAATACATTAATTAATCAATTAAAAATCTCATGCTAGAGTAGGCATCTGCAGAACTGTACTTATTAGACCCATCATCAAGAGAAATCAATTTGAAAAAACAGACATTTTCAGCCACTGATGCCAAGGGCAACACAGTTTAATTGAATTCACAATTCGGTATCACGAGAAAGAAAAGAGAAGTGCCTTAGTGAGGGAAAAAAGCTGCTAAATTCCCACTTCTTTTCTAAAGTATTAAATGAAAAGAGGACTACAAAGTTCACAATTCAACAGTCAACTACTACATCCCCCCTAAATGTATAGGATGTGTCTCTCAGAATTCCACTAAAACATCTGAACAGAGATGCTTTTCAAGAAATTAATCATTTATAGAACAATTTGTCCAAATTAAGATAAAGAACTGCTGGAATCATTGGGACAAAAAAAAAAAAAACCTAATCTGTATGAAATGAAGAGCTGCTGTAAGAAATGAAAAATGATGAATGTTACGATGTAAGGACAGAAGATAAAACATATGACAAACTTCAGAATTGGTGTAATGCAAAACAAATTAACTGGATTGTTTTGAAAAAAATCTCTGTGTTCAGAATAGGAGTCATCCCTAATCGTATGGGTGATGTGAACTGGAAACCTTGACATCTATTGTAGATATACAGAAAGGTAAGTGAATTTGTTGAATTACAAGTATGCTGACAATTTCCACATATTCATGGATAACAAAGCAGATTTGTAAGACAATTCTTATTTTCACCAAAAAAAAAAAAAGAACAATGCAGGAAAAGTGAGCTCTCCTACAACAGGCATAAAGTTTACTCACTAGAAGCTTACAGACTGGCTGGACTAGGACAGTTACTTAGGAAGTCCAGATACATTTTTATATAAAAAAATCCAAGTTTTTGAAACAAAGCCCAGCAACTATAATGAAGTACCTCCTGCTCAGCATAATCATGAAACTACAGCAAGCTTGCTGTTTATACTTACTGTTCTAAGTGCAACTCAGTTATGAGCTAGCACTGTATTAGATTTTTAACAAAACCTGCTTTATGTTGTGGAAGCCTTTTTAACCTTTTAAAAAACTTATTCTGGATATCCAAATGTCTTTTGATCCTAAATAAAAATAAAAATTAAAAAAAAATAATAATCAAATGTCTAGTGAAAACAATGCCGGTCCGGTTCAGTAAAGCTAACACAACAAAGGGGTATGCAACAGGCATGTAAAAAATAACAAGTAGATGCCAGAAGGCACATCTTGTTCAGCTAGCAATAAATGCATGGAATGGCCCGCGAGGCAAGTTTACTGAAACATTTGGGCTGATGGAGATGGCACTGAGTGGCAGAGAGAAAATAAACTGCTCTAATTGAAAGAGCTTCCAATTTTCTGATTTTGCTCTTTAACACAATGTTCCTTTAGAAGTGGAGATAAACAATCAGAGATTGCTATCAGAGTCTTCTAGAGGAGAGCCAGGGGAATCATAGAACACCACCTTAAAAATGTTAATAAGTGAATACCATTATATTCCCTACAACACTGTGACTCAAATGGAATGAACAAACATATCACTGAATAGCTGTTCTTTTCAGCATGAGAATTCTTGCATCAGGAAGAACACAAAGTCATCTCTTCCTTAACACCAACGTAATGAAAATGCGCAGAAACAAATACACACTGCTGCTTACTCCTGGAACCTCAACAAAAAAAGTCAACCACCTTGAATGCCAGTTTAAATGAAGGAGGTCAACAAGGAGGAAAATCATATCACAGATTAACATAGAAGAAAAAGTTCTACGCTGCTTTGGTAAGACCACGTTCAATTATCTCTAGTTAAAAGGCATTTATGAACTGAAGCACGAAGTCAGAGCAGTAGCCTGGGGGCCCTGCTGGCACTAACACTTATTCCACACTCAGGGATTTGAGCAGTAACAGTCCACAACCAATTCAAATTTTAGGCAAAACACAGCTGTTACTCTGAAAGTTTCCTGCTGTGTAAGAAATAATTAAGACTGTATGATTAGGATTCAATAAAGCATTAATAGTGAAGATGCCAAGTTAATTCTACTTGCAAATACCAAATCAAGCAAAGCTGCATCACAGAACAGGCTACAGAAAGTTGCAATTCAAAGCTGAAACACTGAAGTTAGACAAGATGTCATGTATAACAGAGAGGTCAGGCTATGAATAACAATGCAACCGCAGTGTTATTTCACATTTTAGAACTCATTTACACCAAAAGTAGAAGGTGCAAGTTCCAAAACAAAGTTACAAATCTCTATTTCATGGGGGGAAAGGGGTGAGGGGAAAGCAAAGAAAACAGCAGTGTGTATAGTGAGAAACACAGGCTTATTAAAACCTTAATATCAAGCTGGTAGTATGTAAATACTGTGCAAGAAGATGAGAGAGATGGATGGTAAGATGAGGCTCTTAGGGCAGTTCACACCGCTAAGCAGCAGCATCTGTTCCAGGTTTTGATGCTCTCTCCATATGACCTCGTCATCATCAACAAGGAATTCCAGCCCAGAAAGCAGCATCCAGCATAATGTCTCCCTGTGGACCAGAGATTTCTAATCACAGTCCATCCCAGGTGGAGAGACACTTGCTGAGTTCACCAGGCAGCCTTAACTACTCACACAGCTATTCCTACAGCAGAGGCTGGGAGACAGATGGAAGCACACCACAGACTACATGCAACCCATAAGTAGTCATTGGAGCCAGACTTTGTTAAGACATTAGGTTGCTAATAACTTTAATGCTGCTTAAAAAAAATAATAGAAGAAATCAACTCACTAGTTCTTGCAAAATATAAAGTTAGACTTACATCTATTTGACAAGAGGCAATCAGACAATTAAAGAGAGTTGAGACATTTTCTTGAGACGGATTCCCCTGGGAAAACTTAAATCATTCAAATTCAGGTTAGTATTAGCAAGTTGCTACTGCTACTTCAGTAAAGAGAAGGTAAAACTTAGGAAAAGGATAAGTTTTACACTATTATCAGGAGGTCAGACGACACTGCAAGTGCCATCTGCTTACACTTAATTTACTCATTTTGATTTAAAATGCCAGACCATTATTTTTCATATATATTTTTTTCTAAATATAACTTTCAAAATGACTCATTACCTGTTCGTTCCCTTGGGCTTTTCTCGTACAAACAATACAAAACTCAATTATTCTAAGATTTAAGGTTGCTGTGGATTATTTTTCCAGCTTTAGACAGATTCTCAGCTTCAGATTTGACTGATTTTATTTCTTTGCAGAAACTCCTGCCATTGCAGGAGCTCCCAAATCCCAGCTTCCTGAAAAGCAGGATCTGAGGCTGCAAATATAACAGAAAATAAATCAGAGCAGGGCAAATAGCCATGCTTGGAGCTTGGCACCAGCTAGCATGGTACAGCTTGTGGCTGTACAATTAAAATCCTGTCCCTCCAGAACAGCCTGGTCAGATCCAAACAGCTTTTTGGAAATGGTCCACTGTCTATACTAACCCCAGAACTATGCTTGGGCACGATGTGGGAGAGTGTTAGTTGGCAAAGGACAAAAGTGTGTCAGGAACAGCACTAAAATTCTAACAGTACAAACAGGCGCATGCCATATCCACTCCTTATTTAGATCCTACTATAAACATGTATCATGATAATAGTTGCCAGTTGTTCCGGGAGAACTTCATTTTAGAATTTAATTCCATATGTAGCCAGTGTACTTCAGAATCAACAGGTCACCTTCTCCAGGCATGATGGCTTCTAGTTCTAATATCACACCTTCAACCTAGGCTGCTGTTGTTTTCAAACGTAGTTTCAAATCAAGAAATACATGTAAAATAGTTGACTATTTGTTTCCAGGTGTATTATGTGCAGTGCAGGTGAAAATTAGCACTCTCTACGTTTTGGATTTATTTATGTTCAGGTAAGAGTGAAGATGAGCACGTAGCTTCTTCCTTTTAGCAAACCTGGATGTCTGCCAGCAGAGTACTGGTCCAGCCTGTCAGCTAGCACAAAGTGGGCACAGCCCTGCTGACAATTAGCCAACGTGCAGCAGCTGGGACTCTGCTTCTCCAACCTTGACCTGCAAGTCCTTGTCTGGTGGGCAAGGAAACAAGTCATCAACTTTGCAAGGTTAGTGTTTCATGAAATAATCTGCTGTGCTTTCTTCATTAATTCATAGACTCACTGGTATCTTCACAGATTTATTCTAAATCAGAAACCCAGAATGTGTTATTTCTCATGCAAATGCAAATCAAAAGCATTTACATTTAATTAGCATATAAAGTACACAAGCAACAAGTCCTTGTGAACACAACAAAAACATATAAAATTTTTCCAAAGGGAAACATTCACTACTCTGGCACAAAGTGGATGTGACTGCTATAGTGAGGAAGAATTAGCGTGTTTTAAACTTTGCATAGATGTAAGCCACATTACCCAGTGACAAAAGATAATGAAAAATTATTGCGAGTGCAAAAACGTGCATATCTTTCATAACTGCATACCTATAAATTACCCCAATCTGTGCTTCTCCCAGTCTCAGCTCTGCTTACCTTGAAATAGCCTTAAAATGTAGCAGCATTGGCAAAACTGCCTGTTGCTGTGAAACCATAACCCAGTGTTGATACTCATTGGACCATTGGCTGCCAATCCGGTTCGCTAAGTTCTGAAATACCAAGTTATTCTCCTTGTCCTCTTCCTGATGTAACAGTTCCAGACATTGAACTCCTCTATGCCCATCTACCTGGGAGTACTTTAATTGTAGAAGCTTGAGCTATAAGTGCTTCTGTCTTACAAAGAGATGGAAGAGATGCCTCATCTACCCCAGCACTGACAGCACTGAACAAATTCTGTGAGCACGTGCACAAAGATCATTACTCTAATTAACCAGAAAACTACCAGATCTTCCAGAAGAAACAATCAAAAAACCTAAAACACAACAAAAGCCACGCCACATAAGTGAAGTAACAAACTCATTAAATCTCAGTGACAATTGCATTGCTGGCATGAAGCAGGCATCTGTTTCTCACAGATTTTGGCCTAAATCCTAGTTCTGATGTGGAAAAAATGTATTAAACCAGCTTGTCAGAAAGTGGGATTTTAACTCCAAAATCACTGGGCCCTTTTTCTCTGTTTTCTCCGACATGCAGTCCAGAATATCTACAGTGACATTAAAAAAAAAGACAAAGTTATGAAATAACTGCTCAATACCAGTGATTTCTTCTCTCCAGTTGCCTTTGGACTCCCTGAAAAGAAGTTTTTGTTCCATAAAAAAGCAAATGTTTAGGTAAAAGAGCTCTACTTTTCACAACTGTGAAAGAAAAGACTATTTTGGTTTCCACAGGTAGATCCATCCTGCTGTCATTTCTAATTAAACATGTTGCATTAGACTGAGCTTGAAGAGAGAGGCTGATTTAGACGCCTCCAAGTCAAATTGGTTCGAAGCATCAGCAAGTAAAGGGAATGTACAACTGGCTGGAACCAAATTAAATCAATACTATGGATTGACTTGGAGATGGCTTTGAAAGTACATTCAGGAGATCAGCAGGGAGCATGGCTGGAGTTGACAGATAAAGACTGGTTCTGGCTGTACACTTAGATACTGAAACATAAAAAAGCCAAACACTACCTGATAAACCACGGCAGAAGCTTTGTGGCACTTTAGAGCTGTCATTTGTCTTCATTCTGTGGTGACAATGTTGTCCTCAATGTGAGGATGATACTTTTTGTTAGAAAGCATCAAAAAGAAAACACTGTTGCTGAAAGTTACTGTAAGATCTCAGAGTAAGCCGGTGCAAGACCTCCGGTCCTGGAAAAGCACTGAGACTTCCAGATTTGAGTTCTGGGCAAGTCTTCAGAGAATCCCCTGAATATTCTGTTTTCTTGAGAACTGGAAAATAAACTTTTAACAGTATAAAATTAAGCAGTAAACTTAGGCATGTCTGTCTACAATCACTGGCACAAGATGGGAGAATACAGCACACTCATTCTTTTAATCACCAGCAGGAAAGGAACATTTCTGCAGGTTTGGAGGACAGCCTAATCCCAGAGAAATGTGTTTTTTTTTTTTTTTTTTCTTATTCTTCATTCTAAATACATTTAGAATCCCTTTAGAATCTCTCATCCATGTAGCACACATACATATAAAAACAAAGCAAAAAAGAAACAACAAAAAGTAATTCTAAGAATGAAACGTTTTATTTCAGCGTCAGTTGAAGGGAACACTACCATGTACTCTGACAGTTATGTGAAATTAAACATGGAAAGCAGAATGTCCAACAGCATGTGAAACAGTGCAAGAAACAAAGCTACCTGAATAATTTCCCCCCAACTCCTCCTTCTGTGATCCTCTCTCTGAAGCAAGTCATATGGCAGCACTTTTCTCCTTTTATGGGCAAAAAAAAAAAGGAGAAAGGAAGTCAGCTCCACAAGCAGGACTGAGCGGCCACGTGAATCGAGAAGCTCAGTGCTACTCACTCCTTCCTACAAAGTGAATTGAGAATATATACCCTGAAAGAGGCGTACCATGAACCAATTGCCACTTACTTAAGGCATACATAATTACATCATAGAATATTTCATGCTTACCGAACCAGAGAATGTATTAAAAACTAAGAGATAGGCTGTGTAATATATTTGTATTTGCTTATCAAACGTCTTCTTTCCTTGTGTGAACGTTCTACCATTAGCATATGAATGTCTTCTTTTGGAAACAGCTGTAGTGATAGTATGACTCAGAGCAGCAATTAAAATGCATTCCTGTGAACTATCGTATTTTCTAGTCATATATTTCTCTGTGCTTTGTACACTGCCTTGGTGCCCAGTACCCACTCCCAGTTTTGTGCACTTTATTTTTTGTTCAGCACCAAACATGGGTCTAGAGGGCAGAGGTGGAGAAAGATACAAATGATGTGACTTGCAGTTTGGCCTTTTCAAGTAAACTGTTGAAATATCATTAGCACAAAACTCAGAAAAGATAACATACAACATTCTTATTTATCAAGCAAAAAGGCAGAAAAAATAAAAAACACCCAACTCCGTTGGTCTTCTATCAGTAGGAAGAAAAAAAGTCACTGCTAATCAAAACAGCTAAAATTTTAAATAGTAAGAGAGGACTCCTAATTACAAAAAGCTGAAGAACTGAGAAATAAGAAAGCGCATTTCCTCACCACATACAGGTAATGAGATCAAGAAGCTGTAGTAATTCCCATTTCCTCTCCAACAACAGGCAGCTGGGCGCATCACCCAGGCCAGCCGGGCAGCAGATACGCTCTGTGCAATCAGGTACTTAATTTGACAGCCTCACACGTACCTGCCATTGATTCAGAACCACCTTCTTTTCCACAGCTGATGAGAAATCATTCCATGTTTTATTTGACTGCTTTGCTTGGAACTCACCCTGCAAACAACTGAACTCAATTACACAGTTACGCTTGCTGGGTTGCAGCCCACGCACCAAAAATTAATAACATAGATAAGCAGTGGCCAGGTCAGTCTGTCCATAAAGTGCATGGCTTTTTTTTTTTTTTTTTTTTTTTTTTGAAGGAAGGAAGGAAGGAAGGAAACAGTCTTCCCAGTTATCAGATCACTATCAGGTCAGATCAGATGGCCAAAAATTAATTTTTTTTTTTATTTTTTTTATTTTTTTTTAAGTCAATGAAGTTCACTGACAAAACAGTCTATCACTGCTTACATGGAAAATGAAATTTGTTAAAAATGTATATATATCTTGGTTAAAGATTATTACTTACTCCTGGGAAGCTTTGAAGTGTCACCAGTAGGTACTTAGTCATTTTTTGATAAAATGCTTTTTCAATATAAACAAGGCATATATTTTTAAGAAGTAGTATTTCAACGTGTAGGTGTCCCTTTGCCTTATAAATATATTAGAAAATACTGAATAACTGCAGTTGCAGAAGTACAAACACTTTATTACGATTGTGGTGAGTCAGACGCCAGGATTTGGCAGCCCACAGTGTTCCTCAGCAGCAGAACAAAAGGGGATTTTTTAGGCGGATTTACTTTTAGTTCAGTAAAGGACAACATGATACTGTCTGTGCTGTAATGAATCAAAACCACAGAAAAACAAAGGCCTAAGTAGTCAGACCACAATCAATTTTGTCTCACGGTATAAACATGGGCAAAAACATTATCCATACTCCTAAGGCCTATCATATGTATGTTCTCTCCACGTCTTTTGAATACAAAATTTAAAATAGTATGGCTTTGCATTGCAGAAATACAAATCTGTTCTACAGGCAGCATAACCCCAGAATATTCAAAATTAGGAAATACTTTCTATTTTCCTCTTGAGTACAAAAAGTGTTGATAAAAAAAAAATCCACTTACTGTTCTGTAACATCTTCTCTAATTAAAAATATAAACCCTTAGATCTCAGCACCGCAATCCAACAAGACCTCTAATGTATTCAGAGCACGAAACACATTTTGAGACTCATTTTCCAGCTTCCCAGTCATGTTCTCATTTGGAATCACAAACCGTCCCCGCAGTAATTGATATTACAGAGCTCTGGTTTATTATAGTATTTTGAGAGGACGAGGGAAGTGCTCCAGTCCTACAGGGTATTTATGCTTTAATAATAAAAATACAGGAAAAATGGTTGCAAAATGCCAGTTCCCATTTCCTCCCCTGCCAATTGGTTGTTAGGAACATGGCTAAAGTCCTGCTTCCAGAAACTTCCAAAGATGCCCATATTCATCATGAAATCTTTAGCTAAAGGCATCACCAGCAGTCTACAGGTGATCCTTCGAGTAAAGCACTGTAAACTTATCAAACAATGCAGTACAAGAAGTCAGACAATGTATATGTGGGTGGGAGGAAGCGTAACCGATACAAAATTAGATTCTCCATGGAAATGAAGTACAACAAATTCAACAATCTACTCTTCTACAACCTAAACAGGTTTGCACAACTGAGAATTATTATAAATAAACCTTTTCCCTCCCCCAGCTCCCAAAGCAGAAAACCTCCAAAAAATTAGGAGCAGCAAATCATCTGTACCAAATAACAAACCAAATGATAAATACCACTGCACATCTCTTATGATGGCTATTTAAATACAATTCTGGAATCAATTGACACGAGAGAGGATCAGCTACATAATGGTACCACCACTCAGCATTTCCCTATCAGCTAACAGCTGAATGAAAGTTTTGCCCACAGCTCCCCACTATTAATATGCATAAGAGAAACCAGAAGACATACTTTCTGCTCCCTTCTCAGAAAGCTATTAACTCAAGCTAACCTCCCAGACTTAATGTGGGGTTGCTGCAAAACGAAAATGAGCACGATCAGGCTGTTTACCAAATACACATGCAATAAAGAAAACAGAAAGTAAGTTTTCTTTGAAACGACTTCGAAAAACAAGAAAAGCACCCTTTCCCACTACTTCCCAATGTAAACACATTCAGCCTATAAAAGAGTAATCTTAGTGCATAGCAGTCTTTAGAGTTTGTAACTAGATGGTTTTTGAGATTCTTTTCAACGCAAGCTATTATATGATTATACACTACTGGGCTCAGTTCAGCTGTGTAGGCTACAGGTGCTAAATGAAATATCCTCAGCATCAACTTATATATAACATTCAGCCCGCCCAGCAGACATTACACCAAGCAGGACGTGGGTCTTTTCTACTTCTTGAATTTTCTACCCAAGGATACAGTGGACATCATAAAGCATCCCAGATGACTGTGTCAGGCAACTGAATCAAATTATGTTCAGATTATGTCCTAACTCCAAAATAATGACTATTTTTGGAAGGTAATCACAGCACACTTGCCAAATTCTGGACTTTATCTTCTCCAAAATCTAAGCTTTTCTTAGATTTACTAGTTTATATGAGAATAGAAGCACAAAAATGGTCTCTCATGAGAATTCTAATCATGGTTACAGTAATTTCAGTTATGAACTTTAAGTAACTGGGATAGTAAGCAGGAAGCCCTCTAACCTAATAGGAAACAAAGTTGAGAAGCCTGCAGTTTACACTTGAAAGCTCAAGAGGTGTGTTACGTTATTAAAAAAAGGTTTTAAAACCTTCTAGCCTCTCCTGGAGTAAAATAGAAAGTCATCCCTTTCATAAACTGATGAGGGAAGGAGTCAGATAATTCTGAAGTTTCAGATGAGAAGGCAAGAGCATACCCCGGAGCACCACTGACCAATTTAAGAACATCAGCAAAGCAACCACAAAGGAAGTAAAAGCACCAGGTGGTAAGTGGTCTCGGGGCTACAAGGCTGGCTCACAGTCACACCTTCACATGCCAGGACAGAGCCAACAGACCATTGTCTGTTCTAGACTACTCCTAGATTCCTAGTTCTAGTTCCTACTCCTAGTTCTAGACTAGACTGATTGTATGAAATTGAGTATTTCTTGGATCAAAGAATGAAATACCCATAGCAATCAGATTTCCCTCATCTCAGATGAATGCCTTGATCACAGGACATCACCTTTCCTGTGGCCTAATTAACACCACTGCATGTGAAATAAAGGTTTCTTACCACTACAGAACAGTTTATGAGATGTTGTCTGCTGTACTCTCCTGGGAAGACAGAGCTGTGAGCTTAACTTACTTCAAGCTGAGAATGGGCCATAGAAACAAGCTCGCACCTCATGGTTAATTGATCCACCTCATGCACCAATGAAAATAATGAGAGGAGGGAAGAGAGAAACATCACTGCAAATTCTTCTTCCTTTAGTTTAAATAGTTTGCACTTCTTATTTGTTTCTTAGCCAAACAAAGCTTTCAAATCCAGTGGGAACACTCCTGTCTGCAGGTGCCAAAAGCAGTCAGGTGCAAGAGAGATGCCACTCTCCAGAACAGTCCTGGAGGAAACGGTTCTGAATGGATGCACAAATGAAGCTCTACGTTTCCCATTTTCTCTACAGAAAAAAAAAACATATAACAATACAGACAGCAGAGTGCTATCACAGATGAGTTTTAAGAACACCATCACCAACTTTAAGGCATCTAATTGTAAAATAGGCCACTCAAATAATTTATGAATTCAAGCTGTAATTCAAGAAGAAGAAAGACTTTCCCTCCAAAATTCCATGAATTATATATATATATATATATATATATATTTATATTTAAAAGCTTCTAATAACAACTTGAATGTGTGTGTACCAGAGTCCTATAGGACAGTACAAGATAAATCAGCGCAGAGCTACACATCCCCAAACACCAAACCACCTCCACAGCATTATTGAAGCGTGCAAACTCCAACGCCCAGCTATGACTCAGTCCTTCAGAGCTCACCACAGATAAATAGGGGACCTAACGCCAGATCCCAATATCACAGAATATATTCCATCATATAGTCCATATATGACAACTCCCATGATACACTGTTGCTGTTCAACAGATGTGAGGGCTGTAAACTTAGGGGTTACATTTATAAACTCAAGACTGACAAAACCAGAGTGGCATTTGTGGGAGGCATAAATAACACTACATGCTGCATTGCTAGTGGAGCCTTCAAAATGAATTGCTCATATTTTAGAAGATTCACAAATTTCTTACACAGACTTATTGAAAATAGGTTCAGCCATTAGCTTTGTTTTTTGCTCTGCCATTCATCCAACCTAAGCTCTTAAAAGTCATTGCCACTCCAAACAGCCCTTCAGAAATAATATAATGAACAGGAAAAAAAAAAGTCTAAGATTCACAAAAAGTTTGCACAGAGCACTGGTTATGCCCTCTATTGACAGGTTTGTCAATTAGACTAGAATATTTCAGCTGTTGGCTTGCAAAAATAAGTATTATTGAATCGAGGTAAGTCTGGAAATGTGAAGATATTGCTCATGAGATTATTTCTAAACATTTTAAATCCATAATAATACAAATCTTTTAAATATCAGTGTGTCAGTACCAGCTCATACCCATCTTACAATTTGTCCTACTTCTGATATTTTTGCCATACAAGCAATGGACTGCTACCAAATCATCAATGTTTATCAGATGGTATACGAGGACAGAAAAATAAGACACGTTTTTCATTTTAATTGCAAGTATGGATTGGAATCCTGTGAAAACAGAAGAATGGTAAAATCAGTGCTTCACATGAATTAAGACCTATACATCTCACATCATTCGTAGCGTTCTCATCATCATTCACATGTGAATGCCTAGCAGTTCCTATTACAGTTTCAATTTAAACAGCAAAATTCAAATTTATGACCGTATTTTTTGCAACTCTCAAGCTGTCCCATATATTAAATATTTTAATTCATGCCTCTCAAACTGTTTTCTCTGATTTAATGCTACTGTTTTGCATTCATAGATAATGTAAGTAGAAAGCGCTGCTAAAAGAATGATTGATAATACTGAAACAGATCCAAATACATACTGAATTCATTACACAGGAAACACTACGAGGTTTTGGCTCCCTCAAATTTGTATGTATTATTACTGCACATATTCCTCTCTGTCCATTGATACTACAGCTCACAATGACATACTAAGTCTGTTTCTAGGGATTTAACAGAAGACTTAATGATGTCTGGATTGCATACAAGTTCTGGATTTAAAACATTATTTTTCCGTTCTGTATAAAATGTGAACTGAACGATCAAGTTCATGTTCTCCGATGTGCATCACGCATCTAGTACTAAACAATGCCAGTGATTCCACAAAACTACTTTACATTTTCCCTAAAAATTCCAAACAAGATGGTATTTGGAAATATATATATAAAATCAATTAAAGAAGTCTTACTTAAAGTGTCTGTTCACCTATACAACATGGTTTCTGATACCGTATTAGAGCTGTTATTCATCTAGATTATGTCTCTTTTTATATATACATTTTTAACCACTAATTTTGTGTAACACATAACCTGTAGAAATTAGCAACATACTGTGCATGCAAACCTTTGACATCTTTATGAGACTACCAAACTGCTGAGGACAACATATTTTAACCTAACATAACTGTGTTAAAAACAATGTTATGAAAGCAAACTAAGCATATTAACAATGAATTATCTTCCCAGTAATGTTAAATACACTAACAGACTCACTGTTATGGCAAAATGGCATCTGCTGACAGTAACTATGAAGTAGTATCCAAGAACTTCACCATTTTCCTTTGTGAATTAATCTAGTATTTTTCATTCTAATTACTGGCATACATTGTCTTTTTAATTTCTTGTGGTTTGCTTATTTTTTGTTTTTAATGAAGAAGTTCACAGGCATATGTAACTGCATAAACAGTACATGGGGACAGTGAAAAGTAAAGAGCATAATACAATAAAATTTTGGACAGTCATTAAGAAACCATGCAAATAATCCAGAGAGCTTCTATTATGCTTGCTATAGTTTACATCTAAGTGAAACCTTAACATTCAGGTGCACTACACTACAGTGTTCAACATGCAGCTGAGGAATTTCATTCTTAGCTGTTACCTTCTGCTCTTCATAAATTTAAGTTAAGACTTTCATGCTAATCCCATTATCTGTAATTTCATTTCATTAAGACATTTTTAAGATCTACTCTAGGAGAGTGAAATTGAGGAGCTATAGCACTTTATGATATGTTTTTATTTTGGGCCTGGTGAGGGGGTGGTAGCTTTCAAGAAAGCAGGATCCAACATAAGAAACTGCCAAGTTTATTCCCTAAAAAAACCCAAAACAGCATGCTGTTCATATATACGTTACAAAGATATAAAAGACAGCATATTGAGAAAAGGTAAATATTATCTTAGTTCTTCTCTGTGCAGTGTGAATTGAGGTATTTTCATATACTAGTGCTGGATGTGCAGGGCTCTCTGCCCACAAGGCAACCTCGTCACAAGTGTATCTCATTCCAGCTCTCCTTACCTAAGCAGAGCTCACAGTCAAAATCATTTTCAGTTTTTTTTCCTGACCTTGCAGATGGCGAGGAGAAGAAAAGCAAAGCAAACACCCCTGTCCCCATTTATCCTTTCCACACACGCACTGCCTTTAGGAGCTGGTAAACAACAACCAAGCACAAACATGGTCTGTATAGAAATGGAGAGCTACCAGAAACAGGCTGGGAAGCAGGCTGAGCTGCCCTCAGCAACAGCACTAGAAGGATGTGAAGTTCTTTCTGCATTTCTCACGAATTATGGAATGTTTGGTTTCATCCAGTGGCATCATATATTACCAGGGCCTTACCGTAACACAACCCAGAGAAATAAAATTAAAGCTAAACTGTCTTGAAATTAAATTAGGGATGAAGAAATGCAAGTGCGGTATCTGCTCAGCGTAACAGCACAGACAGCGATTCGTATGACGAGATGAACATTACAGAGAGTGATTTTCCCCCGTTCTCACGTCTAGCTTTCGAAACGGACCATTTAGTAAGCCGTGCTCCCGGCACGGCCAGCAGCCGCCGCAGAAAGTTTTCAGCAGAGCCCAAGTTGGGCGTGCGAGCCCCCTGCCCCCATCTGCAGAGCAGGCAGCAGAGCTCCGCGACCTTTTGTTCCGTCCGCCTTCCGAGTCCCTGTCACAGCCCGGCACCCGGTTCGCTGCCTTCTGCCCGCGGCCAGGTGCCGCAGCCCGGCCCAGCCCGTGCGGCGATGGAACCGCGGATACTCTCCGGATGGAGCGCCTCACACGAGATGAGCCCGCCCGCCCCTCACCTCCCCGCCCGGCCCCGCTGCCCGGGCTGGCAGCGAAGCGACGCGTTCCGAGGCAACAGTTGGCCGCTTTCCCCAGCATCGCCGCTGCCCCCCGGGACCGCCCGGACAGCCCTCCCGGGAAGGGGGGGGGGGCTGTGGGGCGGGGGACGGCCGCGGGCCCAGGGCCGGGCTGAGAAGGGGGCACAAAGGCGGCAGCCTCCCCCTACAGCCCTTCGAGGAAGGCAACACCCGAGCGGAGATCAAAATAACGCGGGGGCTGCGGGGCTCCCCGCTCCCCTCCCAGCAAGGGGAGCTTCTTCCCACCCGAGGACGCCGCCTCAGCCCCCACCGGCGGCCGGGGGAAGAGGAGACCCGACTTACCTGAGCTGCCCGTCGCCCGTGCCCGCCGCGGTGACTCTCGTCCATCCCCCGCGCCTCAGAGACAGCCGCGGCGCGGCCCAGCCCTGCCCGGCCCAGCGCCGCACTCGCAGGCCCGCCCCACGGTGGCTGCGTGCGGCTCCCGCCAGCTGTCGGCCCCGGGCGGGCGCGGCTCACCCCGGACCCGCCTCCCGCTGCCGAGGGGGGCGAGGCGCGCGGGAGGAGGACGGGGCCTGAGGGCTGAAACACGCGGGGTCCCGCACCTCCGCGCAGCCGTTCCTCCACACGCAGGGCCCGGCGTGCCCGCCTTGCCTTTGGCGCTCACCGCCGTGTCACCTATGTTGTCGCTGAGGCGGCTTTGACCCACATCTGCCTAGCTTCTCTCGGTTCCCAGACCGTCCGTCTCCTTTCCCCTTTGTGGGCTCTTTCAGTGTGTGAATGCTTGAGTTCAGCACGGCTGCAAATATTCTTTTTTTTTTTTTTTTTTTTTTTGGCTTCACACAAGTCAGTACTTCCTCAAGATGTCAAAAGCAGATCTGAGCCCGTTTGCAGCTCGTGAAAATGTTTTGTACTTCCTCTTGCTGCTGGGAGGGTTAAGTAAGGTTAAAGCTGTGAGAGTGGCTCGGTGCTTGGTTTCCCCCTTCCCCAAAAGCCAGTCTGAGTCATTTACAGGAAGAAAGAAACCAAAAACAGCCTGCGAGTAACAGCGTTGGGAGCACAGCGCAGAAATAGCAGGTTATTTGTTCACACCATGGCTTGTGCTGCTGAGCTCTGTAAACGTGAGAAGCCAAACGCTGACCACAATGCCTGTGTCACACTGCCATGGAGCCAGGAGCTTACAGCTGTGCTCTGTCTGAGGAAATGTGTCAAAGCTGGGGCCTGTGCCACCCAGCAGGTGTGATTCAGGTTGTGGGGAGACTGTCGGTGTGTAGGATGCTCTGCTGGCGCAGTTCTGCTGCCTTTTGCACCAGAGCAGTGTCCTGGGTAGCAACACTTCCACACCCAACACAGTATGCATCTAGGTATTTTTGAACTGCACTTTTTAGGTCTGAAAATTCCCAATTTTCTGGTCAGGAATTAGTCCATTGAAAGGCTCTGCTACAGTGGCATGTACTTAATACAACTATCCCTACAGCATCCGACTCAGTGGAGCGCTAAACTGCTGGCTTGCATTTTTTTATCTACTCGAAAGTAGCTTGTAAAAGCAGTAAAAAGCATTGCTCCACTTTCAAGCAGGAAGAACAGTTACATGGACAGCTTGAGCCTGGAGACAATGGAACCTGGGATTCACAGCTAGCAGCTCTGTGTCCCTTTTCCTTGCTTATTTTTCTGGGGCACATGTTCTGACCGCTACATAATGGGCATGTCTTTAACTGAATGCCATTATAAAAAAAAGCTGTCCTTCATCACTGGTGAATACTCCAATTCTGTTTGTATGTGTTATATATACTCTCAGAATGTATGCACTGAATGCCGATGGGATTTAGCCAGAAGAATATTTTGGTTCTGGATTCTGGTAGTATTTAGGAATTAGATTTTTTCAACTTTTAATCCTGCCAAAATATATGTTATGTATTGATGAAATGAATTGTGGAGCTCTACACAGCTTTCGCGTCACACACTGCCATAAGAGTGAAGTTGAACAGCCTTCAGGGGGAATGGCAGCTGAGTGATAGATTTCAGATTCTCGGTTTCGGACAGTGACGTTACAGGCTAGGAATTAATTGTTTAATCAGCTCTTTGCACACTAGCCATGCGACAGTAACTGTCTGCGTGGAACTGCTATCCCAGTGCAGACATGAGACAAATTCAGCTTGGGACACATTTGTAGGGTTTGAAATCCTAAATAAAGTCATCTCTTATCATTTGGACTCTACAAAACGTGTCAAATAGCACCCAGCTTTTGCTCAGAAGTAGTGCAGGATTCCCACAAACGTGTCTACCACCCCTGTACCAGAATCTCAAGCACCCTAAACTTGCTTTGATTTAAGTTTGTGCTTGCATTTGGACAGGTGAATTGTGTCTCTAAACTTAGATGTGTAGACACTTGCATGGCCTTAGATGTCAAGCAGGTGTTTAATCTCCCACTGCAGTCACTGTGTACTTTGCTGCACAAGTGAATCTATATTCACTGCAATGGAAATTTAGATACCTAGCTGAAGACACCTGCATACAGACCACTACAATTTGGGAGTTTGAATCACACATTGAATCCCATCCAAATCAGTTTGCTAACTCAAATCTCAGAGGAATTTAACATGTTTTCTCGCAGCTATGGCAATGCATATGGAACCAGAAGCCATGGCTCAGCTGGGACATGGTAGAAGAGCAGCAATCTCACAAGTTTTTTAGCTTCTGGCATTGCAACATCTCCTGTAATTTGAAAGACCACATAGTTTTGTTTTTGTTTTTAAAGAGGAAGAATATATTCAAGAAGTCATCCACAACACTGGCAAATAGCTGAATGACTATCTATCTGGGACAACATTTTCTAGTCTTTTGTAGAGGGTATGGTGCCTTACAAGTCCTGAAAATCATGACTTTATGCTGAATAACAAGCATCTGTATGCAACCAATGACCTCAGAATAGATGGAAAAGACAGTTTTTTGCTTGTCATGTTCAAATTGCCAAGCAGAAGTAATAGACTTATTTAGCAGTTTTCTCAAGTATTACCTGTAGAAGTTGATCTGTGGAATAAAAGGACATCTTTCTTAATGACTGTTTTAGCTCTTTGTTGATTGCCATAGAAGGTTAGTACAAACAGTGTTCTCAGAAAAGAAAGGTTTAGCACTCACTTCAGAGGTTACCAAATTCGAAGGAAAATCTCTTCAATGTTGGAGCTACTTAATCATCTCCTCTGTCTGGAAGTATTTTGTTTTTTTTGGTTAACACACACACAAAAAAAAAAAAAAAGAGATAATACTAATAGATTCTATGAAGTAAATTAAGTAAATTTTATGAATATTCAGTATTATCCTGTCATCACTCACATAATTCGTGGTACTGCTGATGCTGTTTGGAATTCTAGCTGTTCATCACTTATGAAGACAAACCTCAGTACTAATCTGCAATTTTGGGACATAATTATCTTCTCAGTGATACCAGACAAAATTAGGAAGTAAAACTAGTTTGAGGCATAACAAAACAAAACAAAACAAAAGAGAAGAAAAAAAAGAGTTTATCTGTCTTTTTTATGAGTCTGAATCATATCTGAAATTGTTTCCTACCAGAGAAATATGCTGCTGTATGTCTGTCATTTTTTTTTCTCTCCTCGTAAAGAGTCAACCATCAGTAAGAGGGCAGAGAAAAGTTCTGCATCTCAGTTGTTGGCCTGCTCAAATAGCTTGCTTTATCAGTGTGCACTGAGACTTCATTGGAAATCCCCAGTTTATTTCTTGCATCAGCTGATGAAAGAACTTAGCAGAAGCATGGGCAGCCAGCCTTTTTCTGGCAAAGGATCAACCGCTGGATATTAGAGCAGCTACACTGATCACAAAAATACAGGCGTCCCAACTGAATACAGCTGGAAATCTGTCTTGTATTTGTTTACCTATTTGGGAGTCAATGCATCAGAAATATAATCCCCATCAAAATGCATCTACACACCTTGGAGAGGTATACAATAAAAATATGTTTATTTAATGTCTTGATCATATTCATTAGGCATTCAGTGAAGACTCAATTTTATTATCAGTCTTACAGAAGTTAAATAAGTTTACTCAAGAAACTCTGTGATTAAGCTTCTCGTATAGGATTTTAAAGATATCAGTAAGCATGTGCATAGTTCAAAAATAGTTGAGATTTATAAAATAAAATATATAATAGAATAAAAATAAATGTTACTTTTGTTATTTTTAACAAGTCAGAATAGCATACAAATAATATATATATAATAATGGGTCTTTGGTTATGTAATTGAATAGGAATATGGTTAGACTCTAGGATACTTTTTGGGTATGGTTCTCCACTGTGAACATCCATATATACATGACAAAGCATAATAACACTGCTCCTTTATACTGAAGATGCGTACTGGTAACACTGTAGTACTGAAAATCATAAAAACAATTAACAGAAAACTTACCTTTTGAATTCAGAAGTTTATCAAGAAGCTTGATAATGCTTACTCATTTTGTATGCTTTTCCTACAATGAAACTGCAGGGCAGTGGAATTATAGTTTACAAAAAATAGTTCAGATTTGATGTAATAATAATCCTAATGCAAAACGAATAGCATTAATTTCAATATCTCTCTGGATATGTAACATTGCATTTATCACTATTAATGTTAATAAGAAAATGTGTATGTACCAAACTATTTTAAGCTGGTCGGCACAAACCCATTTTCATTTGCATCTACTGAGATGTATCCTGGCAACCGTATATTTTTGGATTCGTAACAATTTATTCTATTCATTTTATGCAAATGAGATAACCAATACTGCAAGAATCATGAGAATTCAAGATGGATAACTTGGATAACGTTGTTCAGAGCTATAGATAGATGACTAAGGATGATCTGTAAGTCATATATATTTTTCAACAATTTATTAAACATTTCCTTCAATACATCAACCCAGCTAAAAGCATGATTCACATACTTTTTATTCCAAAATGGAAAGCATTAGCAACCCACTGTGTCCTGTGAAGTAACGATTATCCCACACCATGGTTCTGCTTCCAATTTGTTCTTTTGTAAGTTGAAAATGCTGCACGTTTTCCAAACTCACACAGAGCTTAATCAGCTGGAGGAGGAGGAAGAGCAAAGACTCTAGCCACTGATCGCATCTGTACATGCTGACTTGCTAATTTGATAAGTAAAACAGTGTCTACATCAAACACAAAGCTGAAGTGCTATATATGGAGTTCCTATCTTATTGCATCATTGAAATGTCATTGAAAGGATTCTTATAAGAAAAGCGTCTTATGGTTTTGCTGTTTATGTGTGAATGATTTGTATGCATTTGCTACAGGAATAGTTTACAGCAACTTGCACATCTTCAGTATATTTTGATACCATCAAGACCTTTAGTGTTTCACTTGAGAAGATCTAAGGTCAGCTGGGCCGAAGCTTTGTTTATGTATGGTGTATAACACTGTCCTAAGTACAGAACACTATCAAAAGAATTAATTCCTTTTCCCTAACTTTGTTTAAGAGATTTTAGCCCGAATCAGACTCACTGAACCTGAACACTCCAAAAGCCAGGCCTATGTAATTCTTCTGAAGAAATAGCAATTCTTTAGCAGCTGGTAGGCTCAAGCTGTATCCTACCAGATGTTCCTCAGTGCACATGATAAATTTTGCTGTTCCACTTTGAGACAATGAGCTTCCGCTACTGACCAGTAAGATTCAGAATAAATTCAAACTGGGCAGTCTGAAATGGGCTCCAATCAGTTTTCCTGTCCTTGCTTCAGTGTCAAATGTACCTCTAGCAAGAGCAATGGAACTATTTCTGAAGCAACTCCTGAGCCACTGAAGTTTTCAGATGGCCTAGGATTACTTTTTCAGTTTACTATAATACATAATACTGACAAAATACAATATTAAGAACATGCTTCCTGAGCTAATCAGTAAAGCCTTCCTTGTGTAGAAAATTTCAGCAATATGTTTTTGCCTTATTGCAACATGGCAAACTTAAGTTTGACTGATATCTTTAAGAGGGTTAAAAGATCAGGACTGCATTTTGATGATGTATGAAGTGATGAGCTGTTGTTCCAGGAAATTGCACAAGTACGTCAAAGTAATAGTTGGCTTGCTACATTAGACTCTTAGCTTTTATAATAGGAAAAGCCAGGATTTTAATTGCACTTACATTTTCAGTACGGGTTCAAATACATAAATGCCTTAAGGGATGCAATGAGTATGGAGTCATGCTATTTTCAGTGGTGTCCAGTGCCAGGTTTAGAAGCATTGGGCACAAACTAAAGCATAGGAAGGTCTGTGTAAACACCAGGAAGCATTTCTGTGCTGTGGAAGTGATGGAGTACTGGCACAGGCTGCTCCAAGGCTGTGGGGTCTCCTCCTTGTTCCTCTGTTGTTTTGGTAAGGCACGTTACCATTCCTAGTTGCTTGTCAACTTCTTGCCTGTGATTTTTATTCCCTAGGATTTGCTGGGATGACCTGCTAGTATAGTCAAAATGTGATAGGTTAGATTAAACTTTTACTTAGTAGGTCTTTGCTGGGCCAGTCATTTTGACTGAATCATACTAGGACATGCTCACCCTGTCAGCCCTGAAAGAAGACATAAGCAAATGTGAGATCTAGCATAAAGTGGAGAGAGAGGCATGCAAGTTGTTCCTACAATGTGCATCTGCTTATCACTCAGCAAACCTAAGGAATTCGAAACTGAGTCCTCCCTTCTACAACAGTTTGGTTCTTCTGATGCAGCAGAAAACTTAAAACATGTCCTTTATTAAAGTTATTGGGATTTAACTATTCTTTGCTTCATCAAAACAAGTATCAGGTGTGAATCTAGTGTCAACCTTTCAGTAAATCTGTAAATTCTGCAGGTGTTTTCTTCTCTTCATCTATGTTTCACAAATTGTAGAGGATCCATAATACATGCAAGGCAGTAGAAGACTAGAAGATTGGCATCTCTGTTTTCTTTTCCAAGTTTATCTAAGCAGGATAAATAAATTTTAAAGCAATCTTAGATATTGTAGTCAGCTGACCAAAACTACTCTGAAATTTGAAAAATTGAAAATGGAAAATGGTACCTCTTTCAAAAGAAGTGCTTCTGCCTTTTAGTCAAATGTTAAAAGAAAATTTACATAAAAGAGCGCTGGTAAGGATTACATTTGAGAGGTTGCCAACATGAAAACAATTTAATTCTTCAACAATCTAGGCATTCCAAGCTTAGTCTATCATTTCTCTAGTTTATAAAGTAAACAGCACAGCAGCAGAAGTGCCAGAAGCATTGAGATACTGCTTTCTTAACTGCCCAGGAGTACATTACTCTTCTGCTGTCTTATTAGAGTTAGAATTATTGTAGCTTATATACCATCCTCCTGCTAGATCATGTCAAAATTAATTTAAAAAGGTAAATATCCTTATTATTAGTAAATTACCTAGGCATTTTCTGACATCTGAACAAGGAAAAATGAACAGATTTTCTGGATTCTTTAAATAACCATTACATACCTTCTTTCAAGCATTGAATCTATACATAGATGAAATAAAATGTTGCTTATATGAAAGAAAATTGCAGCAGTAATTATGAAAAGTCAATAGGAGTCAAGCGAATGTTTGAAATTAAAGTAGTTAATACTGAGACAATTATAACAAAAAATGGAAAGTTTATTTACATGGGTAAATAAAAGATCTGTTTCCACAATGTATTTAACAATCATAGGATCACAGGATCATTAAATAATGTAGGAAAGGACATCATGCAGTTTCTAGTCCAACCTCCTGCTCAAAGCAGTGTCAGCTGTGAGATCAGGCCACGTAGCAATGATATTTATCCAGCTGAGTCCTGAAACCCTCTAAGTCTGGAAACTGCACAGCCTGTGTCAGTCTACTGTCTGACTGCCCTTGTGCTGAAAAGAGTTTTCTTTCTAACCAATGTGCACATCTCTTCTTCAACTTAGTATGTTATGTCTCCCTCTCCTGCCATACATCTCTCTGAAGAGCCCATGTCTGTCTTCCTGGATACCCTTCTCAAGAACATTAGAAAGCTGCTGTTAGTTCCACCCTAATAGTTGTATGCAATAGACAGTAAGTCACCTGTTTTTTCCCATCAGTTACTATGAATGAAAAGTAAATACCTTGCTCCACCTCACTTTCTTCCATTTGCTTCATAATGCCACTTATCCTAAAGCAGGTGCTCAAGTCCAGGATCATAGAGTCATAGAATGGGTTTGGGTTGGAAGGGACCTTAAAGCTGACCCAGCCCCAGCTCACCTGCCACAGACAGAGTAACCACCCACCAGATCAAAACCCACCAACATCTAAACTAAACCTATCTAGATGATGTTGCCTTGAACTTTTATTCTAGTGAGAAAAGCTCCTCACTTTCTAGCAGCAACCAGATGTTTCTTGAAATCAGAAAGTGTCTCTGGCTTTGGCATTGCTTCTTGCAGCAGTCCTAGTTAGACATTAGGCAGTTCTACCTTGTACAGTTGTTTCAGCTTTGTTACTATGGTGCAAAACAATCCAAGTATTTGACAAGATGATATGCAAACAGTCTTTTCTAACTCATTAATAGGTGACAGCTGAAAGCTATTTCTCCCATGACAAGAAATATGTTAATTCAGCTGTTAGAAGAAACAACTGAGCACTGAATTATAGAACAATTAATTTTGCATAAAACAAATGAAACATAAAAATTTTTGTCAGATGTTTATAGATCTCAAAATAGGACTGAAGCATATTTTCTGCTTCAAGTTTTTCAGTGTATTTTCTACATTTCTTTGCGTGCAAGAGATGGCTTACTCTTATAGTGTAACACCTATAACAGGAGCTGTAAGACTGAGCTGAGACTGAGCTGTGTTTCAGTGCAAGCCTAACAAGAGAATTCTGTCATGATGAAACAGAAGAAAGCATTTAAAAATTTTGTGTGTAACACAACCTCTATGAGTCAGATGGTACGGGGGAAAACAAATAGGATAACTGCTTGCCATCATAACTAAATCAAATCATAAGGAGCTCCATCTTCATCACAGAGTTTGAAACAGTGCCAAAATCTCACACACGACTTAGGTGGAGGCTGGTCTTCCTGAGCCTGTGCACAGAGCAGAGAGGAGTTCTGCCTTTTGCTGAGGTTCAGGACAAGGGCATGACATTTCTTTCTGTGTGTTTGCTTTGTGCATCCAGTGATTACAAATGGTGTTTTCTTTACCCGGAAAGTTCCACAGTGATAGGGAATGCCACGCAACAAACGACAGAAGGCATATACCATTAGAGTTTTTCCTTCCCCAGCATTAGTTTGTATCAGATTTTGTCCAAAATGAATTTTTATTAACTTCTTTCCACCAACTAAAGTAGTTTAGAGAGAAGGGTTAATGCAAATGAATCAATGAGGTAATTAGTGCTTTAACCAAATGAGCAGGTTCAATTCATGCAGTACCAAAAAGGCATTTCCAGCTCTGCTTCCCTGACAAACTTTACCATTAGTCAAGCACATCTAGCTTGTAGTTTGCTAAATAGCACAAAGATGACAACATGAGCCAAGCTGCTGTATGTGATTTGCAATCCATTGATTATCGTACAGCAAATGGAGAAAAAAGGAGTGAGGTTAAAAGTTGTATTTTAACCTCTTAATGGCTCTGGAACCTACTGACATCAGGGTCTTGTTCAGGGTTTTGGTCTCTGGCAGTCAGCAACTTTCAGATCTCTAAAAGGTTCCTCTCTCTCCAAGGGCGACTGCCATGTGAAGCTCAGCAAGAGGCAGCACAGATCTGCATATTCAGTGCTGGGTACAATAGCTCCATTCTCACTGTCAGGTCAGCAATCAAGTTCAGCGTAACTCCTCCTTCTGGTTCTGAATCAGGACTTTATGGAAATGCTGAGGATTTTTAATAAAGCGACTCTGCTGTGAAACAAATCTTCCTTAGTGACAGCTCTGTGCTGAGCCGCACCAGCACAGAGCTTATTAAGTCAAAACTGTAAAGTTCAAAGACAGCATCAGGTTTCAGTAGGCATCTCTCCTCCTCTGTTCTTCACAGCAACATAATTTGTTACTGCCTATATTTTTGTTAGTCAAGTAAAGTCTACATGCTCTTGCTGTTGTAAAACTCAGTGTATTTTAGTAACTAGTGAACCATTCTCACGTTTGTTTTTTTTTAATCAAAAGCCAAAATTTCAGATTATTAACCTTATTTTCAGTCTTCTTTTTCTGTACCAAAATTCAGTTACGGGCTGTGATTTCTAATCAGCAGTAAGCTCTTCCATAGCTCTGGAAATGATCATTTTCAGTGATCCGTATCATGGTGCAATATTAAATTAATGCGTCATAGAGCAGAGGAATGTTATTCCATGGCTCTCAATTCAGTCATATGAGCTGACTTATGGAAAAATTTTTCTTCCCAGAATATAATTTATGCTGTGAATGAGCTCCATCCTTTTAAATTTCAGTGTTATGGTCTTTGCAAAAGTTGCAAGTGATTATAAACTCGTGTGAAATCAGCAGCAAGTTTATTTCAATTTCAAAATAAAAATGTAAAGTGTACAATTTCCGGTAGCACTTAAACCTTTATTTTTTTTTCCCCCATTGCTTTTACAGAAACCCTAAACAAACTCTTTATATATGAATTTCTGCACCACTTAGTGAGAATTTATCATTTTTATTCTGATTTCAGTGTTTTGTGTTGCAATCAAGTGGAACTCAGTTTTTAAGCATAGAGGGCTTACATCATGTTAAATGCACAGAAAACAATTTCCTTTAACTGAGTCGTTCTTGGTCCTCGTTTAGAGTATCAGCCAGCACTGTGGTTTCCCTGTCATCGAGAATCCAGCCACTGGCTTGAATGTGACATATCTAACATGGCAACTAGGTCTCTGGGACCGTTTTTTGGGGATTTGTAAATATAAACTTACTTCTTTCTTCCTTCATCCCACAGTTATCCTGTAGATGGTTGCTGTAGATCATTGTCCAATCTCAGCCTCTCTGGATGTTTTTCTGCTGACTGGGAGTTCTTCTTCAGCCAATGCATCAACCTCAGCCACTGCATCAAGAATTAAGCATCAACCACATTTAAGAGATTTTGGAAAGAAGTTTTTGAAAACAGGCTGGTCTCTCAGTGGGTAAAATGCATTGGGTAAAAAAAAAAAAAACAAAAAACAAAAAACAAAAAAACTTTTTTTTTTTAATTTAAACAAATAATTTGATACCATCTGCCTGGGTCAATTTTAAGTGTGACCAATGGATGCCGTAGGAACGGAATGGGTATAGATGTGGAAAGGATCTCTTTGAAAGGGTAGATAACTGCAGGACAAGCGGAAATGGTTTTAAGTTGAGGGAGGGAAGATTTAGGTTGGATGTCGGGGGAAGCTCTTTATAGAGAGTGGTGTGGTGCTGGAACAGGCTGCCCAGAGAGGTTGTGGATGTTCCATCCCTGGAGGTGTTCAAGGTTGGATGGGGCCCTGGGCAACCTGGTCTAGTATTAAATGGGGAGGTTGGTGTCCCTGCATGTGGCAGAGGGGGTTGGAGATTCATGATCCTTGAAGTCCCTTCCAACCCTGGCCATTCTGTATTTTGCGATTCTGTTTGATTCTGTGCTCTAAGTGGTATATTTTTTCCCAGAGTAAACTCAGTGCGTATCTCCTTTGCTATTGTGGTCGTGGGTTTTTTTTTGTTGGTTGGCACTTTTATTTTTTGTTGTTGTTTTATATTTCTTTTGGTCAAAGTTTCCATTTTCTCTGCAGAAAGCTTTCACCAAGCTTTCTTTGGTGTCTGTGTGAACTGATATGCGGAGTGTCATGCAAGGTGACAGCAGAATGAGTAAAATAAATAGGATGCCTGTTAACGAAAGTGGATTTCCTTCTACACAGTCATTACTTATGTCATGCTAACTTTCCATATCCTGTAAATATGAACCTCACCTCAAGCAGGAAACACATGTGCGCACATTCTTGTCATTGAAAAAAACGATAAAAGGCAGAGTTAGCTGGCACCAGACTTCTAAACTGCAATGTTTGTGAAGTCACAAACACATCAAGGGGGGGTCTATATAAAACCATGAAGCATGAAGTTACAGAGTTTAAAACGTACAGTGATATTTATAAAGTTCTCTTAAATAAGCCTGAGCATTCTGATCTCCTTTAACACTGAGGTCTTTTCTTGTACATATAACAGAACCAAAAAGAACTCTACTAGTGATAACTCTTTTGAAGTCGCAGGGTTAATAACACTGTCGTTACATAGTCCTGTCAAAGGTCTGTTCATGTTAACGTAAGCTGGAATAGCTGAAATGAAATCAAAGGAACTATTTTTGAAATGCTTGCATGTGTAATGTAACCCATGTTATTAGGACAATTTAAAGAACTGCAAAAAGCCATCATTTCACAAATAATTGTTCTCTAAGATTATATTTCTTTTCTTGCTACAAAATGGAACAGCACACATGAAAAACACTGTGAAGGTTGTTTTAATGAATTTTGGGAATGGATCTTCAGGGAGTTGCAGGAGAATCTTATGAAGAAAGTCTCCGGTAGCTTTTATTACAAAAACACTACCTGCATACACGAAGGAAAATGAGGCTCTTCATCCCTGTTTTCTTTCACAGCCTGTTGTGTTAGAACTTTGCTCTGCAATGCGTAGTTCAGCAAGGTGTAATAGCTGTGGTGGCCTGAAGGAGCTGCTGAGATGAGCAGTAACAGGCTAGGAATACTGATAGAGCTGTTGAAGGGGTATGTGTTATGAAAGAAAGAAGAAATCTTACAATATATTTGAGAAAAAATGTAACATCATTACAGAAATTTACCTTTTTATAGGGAATGTCTTCTGAAAACATATATCTGATGGCTGTAGAGATGAATGCAAGTGGTGTTAATTGGAGCTAAGACTGAAATGTGGTAGCTTAGTTTCGGAAGCAGTTCTCAAAATCCCCTCTTTATTTTACAGATGCCTCAAAATTTCATCAGTATTGTTTCTTAATATGATGAATATGGATCATGGAGCTCTTCTTATTCACTACTGCAGAAGTCTCCGTGGAAAGGGCTGGGAATTTATGCACTTCAAATGATGTGTAGGGAGCAGCTGGAGTAGAAGGTCCATCTGTTCTCCTGGCATAATCTCCTGACCTCTGTCTTCTCATTGGTTATGTCAGAAAATAGGAATTATTTTTCTAAACATAAACCTGTATAAAAAAATCCAGTGATCTTTGTTAGTATACCTGTTCTGATTCTTCAACAGAAGTCAGTGTTTCTGGCAGCCCAGCAGTGTGCCTTTCCTAGTTTTTTTGCTGCAGAGACCCACATATAGCCTGCAGTCATACAGAGATGTACCACAGGATCTACTACAAGTCAAATGTTTGTAAGCAACTGTAAATACACACGTAAGTTCTTGATCAAGCCTTGTATAGATTTTCTTCTTTAAATATACATGGATAGGCTGAGAGACCAGGGGCTGTTCAGACTGGAGAAGAGAAGGCTCCAAGGTGACCTGATAGTGTGGCCTTTCAATATCTAAAGAGCAGTTACAGGAAAGAAGGGGACAGACAGGATTGAGCGCAGCCCTGCTGAAAAACACCTGGTATAATGGTGGATAAGAAGCTGGACACAAGCCATCAATGTGCCCTCACAGCTCAGAAAGCCAACTGTATCCTGGGCTACATCAAAAGAAGAGTAGTCAGCAGCTGAAGGGAGGTGATCCTGCTCCTCTAGTCTGTGCTGCTGAGGCCTCACCTGGAGTACTGCTTCCAGATACGGAGTCCTCAGTACAGGAGAGACATAGATCTGTTGGAGTGCATCCAGAGAAGGGCCACAAAAACAATCCATGGAATGAAATACCTCTCCTATGAGGACAGGCTGAGAGAGTTGGGCTCTTCAGCCTGTAGAACAGAAGGCTGCTAGGTGGCCTGAGAGCGGCCTGTCAGTGTCTAAAGGGGAGCTTCAGGAAAGAAGGGGAAAGGCTCGTTAGCTGAGTCTATTCTGATAGAACAAGGGAAATGTTTTCAAGCTTAAAGAGGAGAGATTTACATTAGATATAAGGAAAAGGTCATTTACAGTGAGGGTGGTGAGGCAGTGGAACAGGCTGCCCAGAGATGTGGTAGATGCCTTGTCCCTGGAGACTTTCAAAGCAAGGCTGGATCAGGCCCTGGGCAAGCTAATCTAGATGTGGTGTCCCTGTTCATTGCAGGGGAGTTGGACTAGATGACCTCTAAAGGTCCCTTCCAACTCTGAGGATTCTTTGATTCTATAATTCAGTGTTTTCAGCTGGCTTTTTTAATATAAACATGCAAAAAAAAAAAAAAAAAAAAAAAAAAAAGTAACAAAGCCTAGGGCTGGTGTCCCAGCTGCAGCCAAAGAAGTCACTTGAGAGAAGGCATAGCTGTTCAAAGAATTGGCAAACATGGATGTTGGCAGCTGCCATCCAACCAGTTCTAAAAATCTCTTACAAAAGATGAAGTGAAATTTGATCTTAAAAAAAAAAAAAAAATACTGCACACACTAAAGCGCAGCCTGTAGAAAGTGATACTAGGAACATTAGATGCTTGTGTTGTAGTTGAGTATAGCCCTTAAGAGTCAAAGAGTCATCGTATGTCTAAAATGTTGCTACTTTTTTTTTTTTCTGTTGGTCTGCTTTATAATGAAGTCAGACCAGTTATGGTAGCAGGCTTAGGCTGCAAGAGGTATTCATTCCAACTGTGACAATATTTGTAAAAGAACATTCCTAGGAGGACTACTGGCTTATTTCAAAATGATTTTTTTTTTTAATAGAGGTCATCTTTCATTTGAATACATTTGTTTATTTCTTTTTTCCCCTTGTTCCCTTGGTTTGTTCTGGAAAATATAGGGTGAAAAATTCAAAGCAGTAAAAGCACTGCAGTATTCATAACCTTCCCAGAGACACAGTGCTTGTAGATGATACAGAATACTTGGAGGTATAGTAAAAAGCATATTATATTATATTACTAATATGCTTTAAAGGCAGAGCAAAAAAATAGTCATAGACAACAAAAAATCTCACTTTTAATATGGATCCATACCTCCCTGACTACTGCTAAACACAAGATGTCTTCTCTATCTCACTTTCTTTCCCTTCTATGAAACTTCATCTTCTGCGTCTCTGTTTTCAATTCATATGAAATAGCAAGGTGTTAAATATAATTAAATTTTGATCCATTACTATAATATTCAACTGTTACAAGTTCCAACTGATGGGATGGAGAACAGAACCAGATCACCCAACTGGGAGCTGAAAAAGAGCAGTCTTCTCATTGTGAAGGCATAGGAACAAAGATAAACAATACTGCTATAAAAGCTTATAAAACACAGTTTTAATGTAAATATAAGAACACATGTATTTATGCAGTATTTAGATTCTAAAGCTTTCTCTTCTTTGTCTGGCCAGCAGATGGATGCTTCACAATCCTCTGGCTAAGGATAGTATATGTACCTCCTTCAGTATTAAATATTGAGGCTGCACAAGATCCAAATTCTGGTATAGTTCCTCAGAACTAGCTTTGAAGCATACTCTGATTCAGTGCTCCCTTCTTTTCCTTCTTGCATGAATTTCTTGTTCCTTAATTGCTCCAGGAAGGAGTTTTGACTTTCCTGTAATTACATGGTTGTTTGCTTCCATAAGTTTTAGAAACATGATGCGCTATTGTCATGGCCACGTGCAGGTATTAGCTGTACAGTTTTCTTGACAGTGAAGCCAGTTTGACAGTGGAACGGTCTCAGCCTACTTGTTTCTGCCTTCTACTTCTTTTTCTCCTGTTGTCTGGACTTTCAGATTACACCAGTTATTTGCATCTCCCTCAGAGAATTTCACTAATCTGCTTTCTATCCAGTTTCATAATTAATTGCATTTGAAGAACTGAATATTTGATGAATTGTGGCAAAAGGGAAGGAGATTCTTTAAGTTTTCTTCTATACTGAGCAAAGCAGTTAGTAAAATATTCATCCCAACATGACTTTATTAAATTTTAAGTCTTTAGTTAGAGAATATAGTAAATTTATTTTTAGGATTCCTAGCACTAGATCAAGATATCACGAGCACATGATAGTGATTATTATTCTGATATAAACCAGCTACATGAGTTCAAATCTCTTTGATTACCTTCTCCGAGACACAAACTTGCAGTGGTAGGTTTTATGCACAGTAAGTCATTGCCTATCTGTTCCACTGTATGCTGCATCAAATGCTTGCCATTTTCTCATATTTAGCCTAAAGAGGTCAGAAAGATGTAAAGCCAATATAAATTTTGTATATGCAATTTGTACCTTTTGTTTCAGTGTGAAACTCTTCATATGTTAAGACTGATAAATCGTAAGAACATATGAATAGAAATAATCATTCTGACTTTTGACATCCCCAGACACTGTGGTAACAAATCACTAGAAGGAATGCAACTCCTCCCTCCAACTCTGTCCTTGAGGGATACCATATAACATGATTCATCTGACCTAACTTTAGATGTCCACATCTGAGCTCGCCATACTTCAGAGACAATGAAGAGAAATGGGCATGTGATTCATCTGACCTATTTCAGCCACATACTTTAGGATGAGTTTAATTGCAGTCTAGAAATGTGTCTTAGACTCCTTGACCATAAAATTAGTCTACTGTGACCTGATCAGATGAAGATGTCTAAAATAGGTCAGATGAATACCATTTAAACTATCTGAAAGCAGAGACCACACTATGTAAGAGATGCCACAAAGAAGGGAGAAAAAAAAAACAAGATTGAATCTTAAAGCTACTTCGTGCCAGGAAAAATTATGGGTGTCAGGTGCTTGCTGAACCATTTTGTGTCATAAAAGGATTCATAGACATAAAATATTCACTGTTCACTTACTCACATATATGCATTCAAGCTCTTTGGGATGTCTGAGGGTATTTGAAAGAATTTAACATGATTTGAAGATTTGAAAGAATTGAATATGATGTAGAAGATCCAGGAAATTTTGGAGCAGCAGGCAGAGACCAGGTCAAACATTTAAGACATACCAGAATCTTAAATATCAAGGTAAGGAAAAATACATCAACTCTCTAATGTTCCTGTAGAAGGATATCTAGGATGGTTATCAGCTTCACATGGAGACGCCCACACTCAGATTTCTACGTATATGTGTGTTTAGTGTCTAAAGTTCTGGTTATAATCAATAAACCTAAAAGTCTGATATATTGCCCTGTGTATAAGCACCTAATAATGTATGAGGTACCCCAGAGCATCATATTTAGCCTGCCAAAATCACAACAACTATACAAGTCTTCAGCGAGTCCTGTGTCATTTCTTAAATAGTGATGGCATTTTTTTCAGTGACTTGAATCCCATTCCTATATTTGCTCCTTGGTAACTGCAAAGAGAAATAATGTTGAAGGGATTGGGAGTATAGGTAGTATACTCTTCCGTCCTCCCAATTGAAGACTGAGATTCAGACAGAAGCAGAAGAGCAGACCAGTTGAATTAATGGTTTTATGTATGGTTTCATTCTCAGGCTTTTGAGTAATATGATCTTGAACACACCTTCAGTGTCAGATGGAACACAACAGATCAGGGGGAACAAGAATATACTTGGCAGCAGGCTGACTGGGCTCATCACCAGAGCTTTAAACTAGATTTGATGGGGGAAAAGGGAAGGTACTGCTGAGAGACAGAGAAAAGCCAGGGAACACTGTCACTTCAGGATGCAGCTGGGAAAAGCTTCAGATTGGTTCCAGAAAAATTTGAGAGGTCTCCTCCAAGAAGGTAACACAGCCAGTAGCCCAGCTGAAGTGGCTCTACACCAGTTCACTCAGCATGGGAAATAAACAGTCTGTAAATTTTGTCATGAATGTATGTCTTGAATTAGTAGACATTCTGAAATCTATTTTTTGTCCCATTTTATAGCAACTGGAATACCTACAACATATTTCATGTTTGCATGCAGAAATTTAGAAGACTGCTTCTAATGGAATTACAAAAGACTTTTCTTGCATAATTCAACCCAAGTTATATCTACCAGAACTTATTCTCAAGAGACATCCACATATTATTATTATTATATTTATAATCTCTAGTGTTGTACAGCTCACATGCACTGAAAAAATAAATATTTTACATAAAAGTATAGCAGAACTGAATACCACATAATCCAGGGATCTCTGCATTCTGCCATCACTGATCTCTGAAAGGGAATCAGATGATTATTACAGGTGAAGACATTGCCTACATGGTAATTTTGAGCATTAGTCAGAACTCTTGAATACTTGAATACAGGTATTCCTAGATATTCTCATATGAATACTGAACAATATTAAACTTGAAGAGGATTTAAAAACCATGACAATATTTATTTCCCTACTTAGCGTGATAATAAAGCAATCGCTAATATCGCTAAATAAAGATTCAGATCTGACTTAAAATTTATTCAGAGGCAATTTACTTTGTGTTGGTGAGAGTACATATTATAGATCTTGTTGCTTAGAGACACGACTATCTCCAAGAACAGCAACTCACCACAAACATATTCCAGGATCCTGAGCCAATCTTCCAAACACTGTGACTCTTTTGTTCCCCTTTCCCTCTCTCCTCTTTTCCCCAGCAAACACATTAAGATCTGAGCTGGGAAAACCTTTGCCAACATTCACCTTCATAATTCATTATCTGAATTCGATTAAAATATCAAAAATCCCTGATCCTACTCCCTTTTCTTCTGCTTTTGTCTTCCACAAAGGCTGCTAAAATAATTCCTGCAAAGCTGTTTTCCTATGGGAGGGGACTTTTAAGCAGTGGAGTAATGTTCTCTTAAGACTGACTATCCTAGTAGAAGTAATCATTAAATAGGGAAAGGAAAATGTTTTAAATGAACAAATTAATATTATTAATTAACAAAAAGCATCTTACGATGCTTAAGAAATTTCTCTGGCAAAGTAATATTTCTACATATGCGATGCCATTTTGTGCCTAAACATTTTCTTTTCTATCTTTGCAATTCCAAACACAGATTATTTTAGTAGTTCTTTATAGTTGTTTATACTACATGAGCTTTGCTTTATTATTCCTTCTAGAATCAGTAAATTAAAATAACCCTTCAGTTTTACAAAAGTCCTAAGCTGTCATTAAGTTCTGCAGTGAAGATTAACTGATCTTGATTTTAGACATTTTTTAACTAGACATAACTGCTTGGATGAGAAGATAGACTGCAAATATAAGAAAGATTTTCATAAATGTATATTCAGCCATTGCTGTGTCCTGGAAGTGTGCTGGAAGTGCTGTTGTCCACTCCAACTTGAGGGTTTTAAATGTGCTTCAGACTAGAGTAAACAGTTGAAAGGAATGTTAAAATGGTCTCAGAGTATTTGATCTGAACTTCTGAACAATTTCTCTGTCTCTAGCTTGAAGTCAGAGGCATGTTTAAGTAACAGCATAATTAATTGCTACTCTGGATGAGGTGATATTTGCTCCATTATTATGGAAGGTAAAAATCTCAGCATATGAAATGATAAATTGCACGTTCATATTTTTGATGTGTGGAGGGTTATACTTCATTGTGAGCTTTCCTATTATCCTTGGCTTTATGTGGAAGCACAGAGTACTGGTGATGAGTGGCCACTCAGAATTCAGAGATGAATGTCCTCCAGCTGTCTTTCAAAGACATACCAGAATAAGTTAATTAATTAATTAATTAATTAATTCAGTTTTTATATTTTCCCACCACTAGGAAAGTTTCTGTTCACCTGGATTGATGCGAAGACAGGCTGTGTATTAATTCATGATATTACAATCTCCTCAGCAGGACAGATATTTTGAATATAAAAATTTAATGGCCTGCATTTTCCAACTGAGGTAATTCAGAATGAATGACTTCCTCCTTTTGCATTTTGGAACAGCCTGTTCCCTGAGAACTGCAGAGATGTTTCAGGCCATGTCCTCCCAGACCTGAAGGCAAAATTGATCTTGACATTCATGCAGGAATGTGGAGAAGAATGTGACCTGTGCTTTATAGTCCTGCCCACTCTTAGAGACGCAACTTTTTTGGTATGAATAAGCATCAACTCTTTAGTTTCAACCAGCAATACCAAGGTGAGTGCATTGGGTGTGCCTGGGAAGCTTTTTTGATCCTCCTTTCTCTCAACATGAAACAAATTCCTCTTTCCCAGGATCAAAACATAGTATGCTGTGTCATGCAGTTGTTCAGGAAAATTGAGTGAAATTAATCTTAGGGCTGCAAGTAACGTGAATACATACATTCCACATAAATATATGTATGCCTATCCTCTAGAACTCCTTTCTGCTGTGAAATATTTTTTCATAAGTATAGAAATGAGCGTAGGTAAGTGTTGCCTTTCAAAAGAAGGAATAAAGTTGAAAAACACCACAAGGACAGTTAAATATTATTTCCTGAACTTGAAAGCTTACAATTAAAAAAAAAAAAAAAAAAAAAAAAAAAGTTCTAAATAATCATATTGCTGAGTTCTTGCTTAATCTGAAGCAGACCAGCTGTTTTTGCTTGCAGTTCCTCTCCGCCTTTTGATAATCATCATGGAAGATGGCTCATTGCTGAATGAGTTTGATCCTATTTTTCATATATTTAGATATGAAATACTTCATATTTAGATAACTATGTGTCATATTTCCTGTTCATTTATTACTGTTAATTTTGTTCTTATAAACCTGTATATGCATCGTTTATTAGTTCTACAATCCGTGTTAATCTATTTATTTAGTATACCATTTAGAATTAATCAGGTGGAGTAAAACAGTGCCATCTTGTGGCGCCCATCAGTTGTGTAGCAATTTCTCGATAATTCAGTTTTATCACTTCATAAAATCAGCATTTTTCAGAGTTGATTTTCGTTGTACCAAACTGAGTATCCAAAACAGGAAAATCTTCCTGGCTTTTCTTAAAAAGTTTTCCAAGAAAGCAAAGAAACCAAATTTCCCTGCTCAAGCATGAGCATTTTTGAGATCTTTTATTTTCTGATAGAGAAATATATTAATACTACTAAAAGAAAAAAAAATACTTACCCTTTCTGGGACACATTTCACTGTTTGAACTACCTAGTCATGCTATGAAAATAAGTTGTTAAAAAGATGACCTGACAGATTGTCCTGATAAAGACGGAGTTCATGGAAAATATCATTTTGAAAAAATTGTCTTCTGGATGGGTGAAGTGTCCTAGATACCAAGGTATTGTGGACAAAGCATTCAACACCTCAGTTGCTGAAGAGCTTTCAAGAATCTGTCTACTATTACATCCATCTACCAATCTGGCTACATTTTCTCCCAGAACTGTAGCACTAAGCAATTTTTTCCTGTCGTTATGCTGTGTTGCTCCTGATGAATGTTAGCACCTGAGGAGGAGTAACTGGCTCAGTTTTTATGAGCATGACATGCACTCAAAATAAATTCAAGAATTAGAGTAAGTGCCTTGTCTTGTCTTCTGTTCTCCGCTTGACTTTCAGTTAGAAAAGGTAGCGTGAGGTTTTCAAAAGCACTTAGCTTTGACCTAGTTCTCCTCTAATTAAATCATTCCTCAAACTCCCACTCAGTGAAAGATCATTTAGGCCATCCCCAAATACTTTAAAATTAGTTCTGTTGCTTATTTATGCTTCAATTCCTCCCCTCTGTATAAAGGATCGAATAATTACCCGCTCTGTAGGAGCTCTGCAAAACTTCATTAGTACTGTATGAAACTAACTACAGAACTGCAAAGCAGCATGTGCTTTATTTCACATATTTCAGTTCAGTATCCACATCTGACCACATCATGTTTTGTCACACAGCTCATAGGAAGGATTGTCCAGCTTGTGGAATGTCATTATATTTCTTAAGAATAAATAATAGGGCATGCATGATAGGAATATTAATCAAATAACTACAGTTAACTATGGACTACTTCTGGAAATTCAGTAACCCAACAAAACAGCATTGCAATTATATTACAGCAAAATGTACCCTCAGTGATAAGTTCATATGGAACCAATTTGTATTGCAGTGAATGTATGAGACTGCATGAGCAAGGACACAGCCATGGGAAGAGGGAAAATTTGTTAGTATCACTGACATATTTTTATTATTTATTCCATCTCCTACCAATTTTTTTCCATAATTATAAAACATTTATCGTCACCACATGGAATGCTAGAACTGGGATAGGAAAAAAAAAAACACCCACAGTTCTTCATTATTGAAATCAAAGCCCTAGGGAAACTGAAGCCCTTGAAACTTAGCTATGGACACTTAGCTCATGCTCTACTCTTTGCAGAGTTGTATGCTATTATCTAGAGTCCTTGATTGTTCTTGAGAATAAAATCACAGGTAGAATGAATTTATTTACCATAAACACTGCAGATTCTGTTTAATGGATGTATTCCATTCTATCAAAGGGAAAAGTTAAAAATCGATTTTTTTCTAATCAGATTCCTGCATGGCACATGTATTTCATGGAGAAAATGAGTTGAAATCTGGGCCATGTTCATATAACTACTCTCAAATGTGGTTCCAGACAGGCTCTACTTTGTTCCCTTCCTGCAATACTTATTTTTGCCTTTGACCACAGACACACATCCGTGTTGCCGCAACATTGAGAGAGAAATAGAGACTCCTGTGACAATTTTTTTCAACCTCTCTTCAAGCCCTATCTTGCTCAGGGCCATTTTCTGCTCAAAAACATTTGGTTCAGCTCTTTTCATGGCTGTACTGAGCTCCACATAGGCAATAATATTTTAGTGACTCAGCACAGATATTAAAGCTACATTGCCATTTTTTCCAGTGGGAAAAAAAAATTCCATGAAATGCCCATCTATCATAAAACTAATACTTACCAAATTAATATACTAAAGTAATACTAAGAAGCAACTAATAAAGAATGGATACTCCAAATGTCACAATTTGCATGTGTGCAGTTGATATGACATCTGACGCTGAAGACTTGAGGGGTATAAGATGACACAAGATCATGTTTTCTTCATGCTAGTCTAATAGTCTCTATTGGGAAGGTATTGGAGCCAATAAAATCAGATCTTTTGGAGAAATTCTATTGTGATTTCCTAGGGAGCAAATATTAGGATAAGAGTGCCATGTTGCAAGATAGGATAATAAGCCTAAAATAAATAGGGGAGGGTACATTTTTACATCTGTACCTGCTAGCACCAAGGAAACACAAGGATGATAATTAGGATTACAGCTTGTCCTTCTACAGTCATATTCCAGGCAGAACATGCCTGATAAGAGCAGATTAGCGCCTAATACACAAGCACACAGCTCAACAACTGACTGGCGATGTATTTTAGAACTACAGTCTGCAATTTGTTGACAGTGTGTTTAGAAACAAACGGTAAAACATACGTCAGCTGCACTTCATGAAGACTGGGAGGACATGTATAGAAAACACTTGTTGTGCTTGTAGGTGGGGGCGAGAGCTGGTGTGCGAATGTAGGAGACTTAGTGCCTGGGGTGGGCGCTGGTAGGAGCTGCCGTGGTCCGGCAGGTGGAGCTCATTGCTAACAAAAAGGCAGCAGTACAGAAACGGCGAAAGCGTCTTTGTTTACATTTTCTTGTGACTAGCAGCTCTTTCGGTGTCATTTTTACGATTTATCACCCTGTAGCTGGTGTTACAGCATCGTTCGCAACTGATCATAATGAGTGCTAGGTGGTGCATAGGTGAGGTGGTGTTGATTAGCTGTTGAAAGATCTTCTGTGAGCTCCTTAATGACATCCTGTGGGATTCAGAGCGCTTTGAGATTCCTGTGAACTAGACTCCATCGTAGTGCGAGCAGAAATGCCAGCTAATCGCCGTGGAAGAGCACCCGATATTTAAAGGCAACTTCTGCACAGCCTGTAGATCCCTACAGGCAGCCCATAGCCCTGACATCCAAGGGCAGATTTAAAGAACTCACAGTACAGACTATTCGCTACACTGTATTAAATTTATTTATTTAGCATGAGAATTGTGTGTTTAAAATGCTTGAAGGGAACATAAACAAAAATCCTCAGAACTTTCAGACACTGACACAAAAAAAAAAATAACAAAACTAAGTCAAATGTTGTCTGTATTTCACGACAATGACCCTTCCAAACCTAGAGAGAAGGATTCATAAGACCTCCAAGCTGAAGGACGGTGACCAGCCTCTGGCAGTCATGAGCTGGGCAGTGCTGCCCACTCCATGCAGAAGGCATGAGCTGGCGTTTCATTGTGTTGGAAGCTGTGTCCCAGCTGGCAAACAGTATGGAAATTACCTGCCCTTATCCTGGTGCAGAAATCCCAGAACGCTTCCACAGGGCTGGTCTCTGAATCCCTCCAAGGCTCCAACATTACATTTCATTTTGACCTTTTGAAGAAAGACATCCCTGAGTTGCTCCTCTTTTTATTTTCTTGGTCAACACAGAAAATATCTGTAATAATCCCAGGCCCTGGGAGAGATCAGAGGCAGATGCCTGAAGTTGCTGATACTAAATCAGCAGCTACTGAATCCTCTCCCTTCAGAAATCAGGTTAATCTCAGACCTCATTACATTTAAAATGAAAGAATAAAGAAATATTTATTCTGGTCTTCATCTTAATTCAAAGAATGATGTGTCAGTAGCAGAAACAAAATAAGAAGTATAGAATAAAAAAGTAGGTTTTTGTTTTGTTTTGTTTTTGTTTTACTAAATGAATACATTCCAAGGTTAGAAATAGCTGTATTACTCTTCTTCCCTTGTACAAGGCTAGAAGCAAATGCAGAATCCTTATGATAGATCCTTGCTTTAAATAATAATGATGTTGCCTAGGATCTAAGTACTGGATATAGTAGATATATTGCTGTGTTCCAAAGCAATCATACAATGTCATAAGGTAAATTAACCTATGCAAACCTGAAAATCTGTCTGCTGTCAGCAATTGCACTGGTAGCATATAAAACCTGTAGAAAAATATGTTAATAACAGACAGTGAAAAATTGGGATTTTGACAAGTTTGTCCTTAACAATATGCTTTTATTTGCTAAGCAGTAGCTTCAGTCAGATGTGATTCACATATACATAAGTATTTGGTAAACAAAAAATAACAATAAGAACATATTCAGGAATTGCACTGACAATTTATATATTACACTGAGGTAATTTTCTGTCTTTTTAGCCAATTCTAACAGACATTTCATTGGCAGGAGTGGATAATGAATGTTTTCTTGTTTTGGGAAGGTGGGTGAGGGGGAGGACCAAAATTAAATAGTGAATTAAACTAATTTATTTAACAGAAACTCCACAGGCCTCATCAGGTTCCTCCCACAGCCATCTTCACGTGATTATATACCAGAGCAGTAGGTCATGTGTCCAAAGATGCTGGCCTAGAGACACTTTTATTGAGTTTTCCCTCAGGTCTGGCCAGGAGCAGGTGATATTACAGCACAGCTCCAATTTGGGTGAGAGGCAGGGTGCCTGCAGACACAGAACTAGCTGGGAAAATGGCTGGGATACAGGGCACCCAGCTGGGGTAGATTTGAGAATATTGTTCCAAGGGGATAGGCTGCTCCTCACCCTCTTCCTGGGATTTATCTCGGAGAGATGCTGTTGAGGATTTGTAAAAGGTGGTAGGAAAGTGAACAGTCCTGCAGCATGAGGATGGAACTCACGGCTCAGCTTTCCTCCCAGAATGTACCTAACTACTTTGACAGTATCTGCAGACATCATGAAGGAGGAGGATTCAATATTGCAGTAATGAGGGCAATCTACCAGAGTGAAGAAGGTACACAGTATTAAGGAAAGGGAGAGGTGGAGTGAGAAAATATCTCCTGGCTCAAACCCTGTAGACTATATCTGTAGTAAATGGAGTGATAAAAAGATGTTAGTGTGTCAGAGTGATCAGAAGTGAAAGAATTGATGAAATAAATTAAATAGCTATATTAATCCTGCCCTTTTTGTTTAATACAGAGGTTCCTGGGACACTTTGCTGCATTCATTCCATCCATATAAAAAGTAGGAAATCCACCAGATAAGCAATCTTCTATTCTCAGAACACTCATAGCTTTTGGAAATTATGTCACCTGTGTGACCAGCAGGTCGAGAAGTGTGATCAGATTGAAGGAGGTTATTCTGCCCCTCTACTCTCCTCTCACGAGACCCCACCTGGAGTACAGCATCCAGTTCTGGGGCCCTCAGCACAGGAAGGACATTGAACTGTCAGAGAGGGTCCAGAAGTGGGCCATAAAGATAATCAGAGGGCTGGAGTACCTCCCCTATGAGGACAGGCTGAAAGTCCAGGCTGAAAGGTCCCTTCAGCCTGGAGAAGAAATGGCTACAAGGAGACCTTATAGAGGCCTTCCAGTACCTGAAGGGTACTGAAGGAAGGATACAGGAAAGCTGGGGAGGCACTTCTTGTAAGGGCAGGTAGTAATAGGATGAGAGGAAATGGTTTTAAACTGGAAGAGGGTAGAGTTAGACTAGATATCAGGAAGAAATACTGTGAGGATGATGAGACACTGGAACAGGTTGCCTAGAGAGATTCTAGATGCCTCTCCCTGGTAGCATTCAAGCCCAGGCTGGATGGGCCTGTGAGCAACCTGGTCTAGAGGGAGGTGTCCCTAACTACAGCTGCAGGTTGGAACTACATGATCTTAAGGGTCCCTTCCAACCCAAACCATTCTATGATTCTATGTCAAATACGATTAAAGTAGAATCTAAAAAGATAGTTATGCTAGATCTATGTTAGCACTTATAATAGTATAAAAAAGATTACACTTTCATAATCAAGCATAGTCTTACTCCACTAGGATGAGCCTGAATAGCAATAGACTTTGTTCTAAGAGTTGAGCTAATTTGGATTAAGGTAAAGTATGCATCTAATCTGTATATCGTTATTCCTCAACAGTAATCTATCTAGAAGTTTTCATTTGAGTTTTTTATCAAATTTTTAGAATAGTCCAGAAATCAAACCAAACTAATAGGAAATAACATAATTTTATTTCCAGTTAGGAATACTCAGAAGGAGTTACGTATTTTAGACAAGCTTTCAAGAAACCTATAACAAAGCAAGAGTGTCAAACAGTGTACTGAAAAGGAGAGGAAGAAAACATTAACTGGAAATACAAATGGAATCTGACAGGAGGTTGAGTATTTATAGGTGACGGGGTGTTAATACGTTATGCAAAAGCAAACACAGACCTGGCTTCTTTTTCTAGATATTGTATTAAAAAAAACAACAACACTTTGGAGGAAATGTACTCTGTCTACAGTGCCATGTTCCTTCTTCAATAGAAAGAGGTTCTTTGAGGACTGAAGCCCACATCATCTTTACTATCTTGTGTAATTCTGCAGGGGCCATGGGAAGGCCAGAGAGAGCAATTCCAGAGATGTCAAGGGCTGCAACAACATGTTCATTACATTTTATATCCTTCTAGTTCTGATTTTTTCTGGACTATTTTCAAAAATCTGTAGACATTTTTAATTAACAAAGGTCAGTCTTTTAGACCTTAATACTTGCTTCATGACCCGCAAGTGCTAGGTGTAACTTCAACAACCTCTTGGCAGTGGAAAAGCAAGATGCTAATGCCTGAAATTATGTGGCCAGTTCCTACTAGATCAAGCAAAATGTCTGGGTGAACAAAACTGTGTTCTCACAATGTAAAACTAGGCTTTGCATGTTGTCATAAAGAACTTAGAAATTAAGAGTTCTGTGACTGCACCTGGTATTTTACACCCTATATATCACAGCAAACACTGCAGTCTCAGATGGTGCTCTGATTCCTGCAGGGTTTTTAGAGAGTGTGGGGAAAGCCATCCTGTCTTTTCTTCAGTCCTTCTCCTCAGCCATAATTTAGAGCAACCAGATCTGGATTGTTCAAGAAAGGATCACCACAGTTTTTGACATGAATTCCCAATCCAGATAATTTGAAATCAGTTTGGCTCTGAAATGGGACAACAATCAGATTTGTCCTTTTTTACTGTATTTTTCACAGATATTTTTCCATACTACATGTTGTACTGTAGAACTTCTACCTTTCTTCCTGATGAGCATCCTTCTAATGGGAAAATCACATGTTGCAGTTTTTCAGCATATTCATATCCCCTGTGATTAACTGCAAGGAAGGATCCTGCAGCATTTATAAATGACAAACTCATTTTATCCAGAATTTCTCTAGCTTGAGGCTTAGACACTACAGCCAGCTCTGCCTGGACTGTGAGTTGAAGCACAATAGCATGTAAATGTATTTATCTTCCTTCCAAGGTTAGCAGTGTAACCACTTAGCACAGCCCAAGACAACTGTGCAGCAACGAGCTGATAACTTTCCCATTAGCGCAGCAGTAAGCTGTGTTCCTGGAAGCTGGAGTCCAAGAGGTTACACTGAAAAGACATGTGGCTCTGTTCCACGTCAGCTCTTATCCAGAAGGATTTATTATTTTTGCCTGAACACAAACCCTGCAGGACATATGGTAGCTGCTGCAGATCCTCTTATGTGTGTTATTCCTAGTAAAAAAAACAACAGCAACAAAACACACACACAAAAACCCACAAAGCCTTGTGGAGAATTTGTGCTATAATGCTATACACATGGAGTTAGCATTTCAGAAACAAAGAAATGATGTCTCCTTCAGAAGTACAAAGCCTTAAAAACAAGTTCCCTCAAATGAAAATGAGGTTCATGTCTCATTTATGCACTTTTTGTGGTATGATCTCATTTGGTATCATTCTTAAAAACACTTCATGTTTCAGACAGAAATATTATTTGCCATGCTCTCATGTCTCTCATTAAATTAAATTGCATTGTTGACATAGTCCCGCATTAGTGTGCAGATAAACTGATGTTTTCTAAAAGTACCATTTCATGCCAATTCCTTAGAATCCAAACAAATCCAAAGTGTGCTGACAAATGTATGTGAAACGTATATGTGGTTGCTTCTCTGCAACCATTTTGGGATCATTAGATTTGTTCTAAAGTCTGAGTCTTTGAGAGCATGTTCCACACAATCCTAGGTTTAGAATTAAAGCAGAATTACTTAAATCTTTTAAAAAGTCATTTGTGATGAAAAGTTTGCAGTCAGTCCAACACAAAGTTTGATGCCTGTTGCTGCAGGCAGATAACTGCCTGCATGCTCTTTGAGTCTTTGAGGTTTATTAGAGTTATTTTCATAGAATTGGCCCTCCGAAATTGTTGTTCCCCTTAGGTGATCTCCTTATCCAGGTATGTCTTCTGTTCCCTTTCCCTTGCTTTGATAGTTCTCTTCACAGAGCCGTCTCATGAATCAGGAAAAAAAAAAAAAAAAAAAAAAAAAAAAGAAGCTTATAATAAAGCTGTCTTGAGCAGTTGCTTGGTAACTGTGTATTAAAATGCTTCTAAAATTCAGGAGATACATGGATTACAACAATAAAATACAAGAATACAGCAGGGAATCACTAACAGCTGTTAAAAATTTAACACCCACACCCACATGCTTGAAAAAAACATTGTACTAATTAGCAATGGATTATTAGCAGTTTCAGTAATTGCTTTGGATTCAACATAATGATCCTCTCCGGCACAAAGAATTTTCAAAAATTCTCCTGATTTTTATTTTTTTAATAACATAATTCCTCATTATGAGATGTAACAAGAGGTTATAAAATTTAAGGTCATGGATTTTGAAATTATTTTCCAGTAACAAGGTTTGGTCATCTAAATATAACAAAGAAATAGCTGCTGTTCCTTCAGAATTCACACCTCCTATTTGGGATCCACTGCCTTGTGTTTGCTTTTCCATAGAAAGATCATAGCAGATGTCTGTGCAAGGAAGGTTAGGAGGAAAATGTCTTGAAAAGATGCAGTGTACTTGTATGAGTGTGTATGCTCTTTTGAAAGTGTGGATTGTACTGAAATAAACTTTCTTTAGCAGTATAACCTAGCTCTCATAGGATTTAATACTCGTAGCCATACTTTTCCTTCCAAAACCTTACTTAAATGATTGTAGAATGACTGCAATGACTGTAGAGGAGCTTTGCTAGTTCCACTCTGAGATGGGAGTAGGAGGTGTGGGACTGACTATGAGGCTGATGTTCAAGGCAGCCCCCTGAGAAGCCAAACACCAATATTCAAATCCCTGCTCCAAAGAGCAGGAAAGGACATTTATACAAATTTGAATGTCTCAAGCAGGAAGGACTATGAGGATGTTGTAGCCTACTGCCCAAGCTATTATTGCAAATTAAAAATGAAAAGCTTTAAGCTGGAGGTAGAAATTTAATTAAGGTTATTTTTCTGACTTTTGAGTTGAGTAAGAAAGGAGAAGGGGAAGTCCTACTGCATTTGCTGGGTGAATATGTAAGTGGAATACAGTTTCCTAGATCTACCATTTCAGATGCCGAGGATTATCCTATAAGGTATGCAGCTGACCCTATAGAAAGAAAGCTGTGTCTCCTACAGGTCCTCTGCCACATCTGTTTGACAGTGCACTCCTTGCCCCCACACCCAGCCTGGTCGTTATGCCCGAGGCCTAATGCACACGATTGTATGCACAAGACCTTGTCCTTAGGACTGACAACAATCAGGGTTTCACTTCACTAAGCTCCACTGTCTGTACTGCCTACATCTTTTCAGTGACAGCTAAGCACAAGTAAAGATTGAAATGTAGGTGTTTTAATCTCACACTGAATCCTGTTTTATCTGTGTATGTCCACTGTGTCAAGAAATACAATTCTTGAAATCTCACTAATGGTTTCATCATGAACAGAAGTTTCAGATTTCTGCAATTCTATGCTGTAGTCCACGAAAGAAGAACACAACAAAGGAGTGGAGGTGGTTATAAATATCTGTAGTGTGGGAGAGAAGTTGATGGGGACAAGCTCTTTTCGGTGATAAGTAACAATATAACAAGGGGCAACAGACAGAAAGCGGCACATGAGAAGTTCCATTCTAATGCAGGGAAGAACTTTACTGTCAGAGTGACAGAGCACTAGAACAGTGCCAAGAGATGTTGTGGAGTCTCCTTCTCTGAAGATATTCGAGACCTATCTGGATATCTACCTGTGAGACCTGCTGTAGGAAAGTGCTTTAGCATGGGGTTAGAGTCCATTATCTCTAAAGGTCCCTTTCAGCCCCTACAATTCTGTGATTCTAGGAACTGATGATATAATTCTTAATTGCCAGGATGTCAGAGCCACGGTCTTTCATGCAAAATAAACCTTTTGTGGTCATTAATTGACATACTTACACATTTTCCTGTAGAATTTCCTTCTCCAAAGCGTATAGTTTTCTGTTTTAGCATATCTCATAGTAACAGTACAAAATACATACCTGTCCCAGTTTTTAAGAAGTGTACCATAGGAGATGAGATCTCACAGTTCCTTGTTTTTCTCTAATGACTTTCTCCTAGCTGAAGATCCAGGTCTTTTAATGGCAAGAGAGCTTTTCAGAGGAACTGAGAGATTATTTCAACAAATTTTTCAAGTTTTGTGCATTATGACAAATGAAAATTTAGTGGGAAGTGAACTGAATGAAATAATTGAACTACTAAATGCAGAAAAAGAGCACTTCTCAATCTGGTTGCATCATGTGAGTTTTAAGGCTCTGCTGTGGATGGAAAGATTTACACAATACACCTTGCTTATGAGAAAGCAGGAATATGCTTATGAATGTAGTATAGATATAGTGTAGTGATTTAACAGCAACTTAGAAAGACTTAAGTTGTCTGGATATGCTTGATTCTTTACTGCATACAGGGTAGAGTTAAACACACACATGCACGAAACCCTCCCATTGAATCACGAGATCCAGAATGGACCTGTCTGCTTTCTAAACTTGAACCACAGAGATAAGGAGTTTGGATGTGGCTGAATTATGCTCCTAGTCCCATACTTAATCAATGCTTTAAGGGATTATATGTGCACAAGTCATCTTAAGTAAAGCTAATAAAGCCTAAAACAAACAATTCGCCACTTACTAAGGATCTATATTAGCTAGATGTCTTGATATCAAATTGTAAAGGATCTCTATGCAGGTATAGCCTTAAGAGGTATCCCTACTCAAAGGGCAATCCTATTAATGAAGATACCAACTATGCAAAAGAGCTCAAGGGCCTCTTGGGCTGCTCAATCTAATGGAATAAGATAGGATATGACTCATAGTCATATGTTGTTTTTTAGGTGCATGCTCAATTGGTCCTCAGCTGTTGGTCTGCAATTGTGTTATCAGTACTCTTGCACATTGGCTTTCTGTGCAAGGTTAGGCCAAAGAAGGAAGTTGAGGGAAGAAGGGAGGCTGGATGGGGACAATGACAACATACTGTCACAGATTCAAATAACTGGGATGATTTACATTCTGAAAATGCGCGTATGTGTGGTCTCTATGCCAGAACTACAATCAGAAGTTACATCTACACCAGAAGACTTGCTGAATTTCTATGTGCACAAAATCTATTTTCCTCTATTTCCACTGGAAAAAGCAATGTCATGAAGGCCAATGTCATGAAGTGTGCAAGTCATGAAGGATGTAATTTTTTATTCTGCATTGAAATACAAAAGTTCATGTTAATTAGTTTTAATAACCTTATCTGGTTCACTAAAAAATCATACTCATGCTCCCCTCAATACTCAGCCGAGCTTGGGTCTAGTTCAGAACCTTAAGAAATCTTGAAGATTATTTTAAACAGAACAGATAATTCTGTAACCAAGTTATAGGATTAACTTTAGTCTCACCAGTTCTGATTGTGTGTTAATTATATAATCAGCATTCTTATGACTGTTTTGTTAGAATGTCAAAGCTGAAAGCTATCACAACTGTTAATAATTAAAGATAAAGATAATCACAACATTCTGGAATCTGTGACTCCCCATTATGGCCCTCTGCTGAGGGAACTGCTATGTAATATACTATAGTTATGCAAGCAACATTTAGTCTATGAAGGAAACAGAAATCATAAATCTTTCTTCATATAAACCATGGAAAATTATTACCTTTTTTAAAAAATAACTTGTCCTTCTATGACCCGTTTATCTGTGATGTTTGACATTGAAGCAATAAGCTATTTATGAAAGGCAGAGACAAATTATAGGAAAGAAGTAGGAAAACATTCTTGCTTTAAAGTGCTAATAGATAGATGCTTTTTGTAGTTTGTGTCAAATTTTGTGAATAATAAAAGAAATAGCACTTGATGTTTCCTTGGTTACAAATCTCCCAACTTAAGGCATTAGGATTTGAAAGGCAAGTGCAAGGAGGAAAACCATATTGCTTAATATAGTCCAAACTGAAGATCAAAACCTCCTGCTAGGACAGGGTAAAATACATCTATGTTGAATTCTAGTCAGTGACGTCATCATTTTTCATAAACCACAAGTCAAAGTCTTTTCAGTAAGATTTAGGTATGAGACTATAGAAATGGAACTGCTGAAGTTTTCTACTTCTTTAAAGATCTGTATGTTTTCAGATGTTTCTTCCTTGAGATCCAACAACTGGGAGACAGCATTACTGTTCCCAATGGGTTTAGCATGTAATGTTAATGTAATAGTGTTGTTTCAATGATAGCATAAATATCGAAGGAAAAGCTAAAAATAACATTTTGTTTTAAACATTATGAAGAAGGAATTCTTCCCAGTATCCAGTATGTGTCAAAAGAAATAAATCCAGGATTTCAAAGCTTCCAGTGTGATTTCCAGTTTCAGTGTGACTGAAATGTTACCTGCATCATAGAGGTCACTTAAAAAAGAAGAAAAATCTTACCCACAAGCTTTAACGCCCTCAGAAACACCTTCCATCACATAAGGACTGAATTTAATGTGAAATTTTAGATCATATAATCTGTTCCGGTGAAAATATTTATAACAGTAACAATACTTCCTATGTTGTAGCAATTAGTGTGACTACAGCCTAGCTAGCATAGCTGTTAGTATAGGTCTGTGAACTTTAACCAACTTCTTGCTGCAGTAGAATTAGACGAAAACATGATGAACTTCTTTGTTTCAAACAACAACATAGCTGGGTATCAGCAAGATATCCCAGAGTGTGCTGAAGTGTTGGGAACAAGCAGACTGTGTGTACCAACAATGAAACAAACTGGAAAACAACAGTAAACAAAAAAATGTATGGTCTGGTCATCAGCAAGATGGCAAATGAGCAGTGAGATAGACTGAAAACTGGCAGAATGTCCATACCCTAAGGCTAGTGGTCAGTGGCACGAAGTCGTGTTGGAGGCTGTCAACGAACAGAGAACTACAGGGGTCATTACTGGCTCCAGTTCTCTTTAACATCTTCATTAGCAACCTATATGATAGGGTAGAGTGCACTCTTAGTAAATTTGCAGATGACGTGAATCAGCTGCTCCCCTCCAAACACTTCTGTGCTGTGTGAGCAACCAAGCATTGATTGGTTGGTACAGGTTGCCCAAGAAGGCACAGTCTCTGTACCAGATCTCCAAAAGCCTCTTAGATATGGTTCTGAGCATGCAGTCCTGGGTGTCCCTGTTTATGTAGGAATGGGATAAGATGGACCCAGAGGTCCCTCCCAACCTCAACCTCTGTCTGATTCTGCAATTGTGTTCTTTAGCCAATACTAATGTAAAGATAAGCTAAGAGTGCTGATGTAACCAAAGGTAGCTGGAACAGCAAGAACAATTATGATGGTTGCCTAGTCTCCCTTCAGGGCAGTGCCATCTCTCCTATGGAATAAGGAGGTTGTGTAGGGAGCCAGTATGTTAACCCAGACAGCTTCTATCTTCCCCAGAGCACAGGGAAGCCATGTAATCAACATGTGATTGAAATACTTTAGTATGCATGTCTATTTACCCTTCCTACTTTCATTTGCATTTATATATGATATATGTAGTTTGGACTTATTGGGTTGAAGGGAAGTAATGGAGTCAGGGTAAGCAGATCTTACACAACAGCAACCTTGAATAACCCAGAGAAGGCAGATGGATGGTGATGTCCTACTTTGATCCTGTTTGGAGCTGAATACTATTGAACAGCACTAAGATCTGTGTGAGGAATTTGCAAGTAAAATGTGCTGATATTGTGAGTGCTTGCACTCTGAGAGGAAAAAAAAACAATTTAGGGTGGACTTTCCACTGTTGTTACTTACATTGGCATGATCTTCAGTAGACAAATGAAATAAAAATCCACTCTTTTTCATGGAAATGATTTTAATTATTTCAGATTTAAATGAGAAAAAAAAGTAATGAAAAACGATAGTCATATTTTCCATAATTTAAATGAAGTGTATAATTTAGCAGGGACAAAATGTCAAGTGAAATGGAAATTATCAATCTGATGGAAAACAATCTGCCTTTCACTTATCTAGCTGACTCTTACGTATTGGCTGCAGAAAGCTGAACATTATCTTTGAGCTCCCAGTATCTTATTGGCATTTGTAACCTTGTGCAGAGAGCACAGTTTGCAGTAATTCTCACAGGGTTATATTCACAATGCATTCTTATCTGAATAAGTGCAGCAAATGCTGAAGATAAAATACCAGGTTTTCATGCTTGCCAACAGGAGACCAAGCATTGCAGGACTTCCTTCTAAGTGATGGAGACCAAAACAACAGGTATGAAAAGAAAAAATTAGGTATATGACAGGAGCATTATTACCTATAAGAAAAGAAAAAAAAAAAACTACAACAAAAAAACCCCAAACCCAAAATAACAACACAAAAACAACCCCAAACCAAAGAGAGAAATAATTACTTAAAACACAGTAATATCCTTTTTTTTCTCCCTGATACTCTTTTTTTTCTTACTTATTTGATGTGGCAAATCATGCCTCCAGCAAAACACATATCCCATGTACCATTTTCTAGTCTTTTGACTTCACATATATTCAGAAGAATAAGCCACTTCTAAGTCCAGTGAGAAGTAGCTTGAATGTTCCCTTTTTTTCCAGGCCCCAGCAAGACAAGGTGACGTGAAAGCTACTGCAGTGATGTTCAGTTAATCTTATAAAAATAATTAATATTAGTGAAATCTTTTGAGTCTTGTTACAGAAGTACAATTTTTATCTAGTGAGTACTATTCCTCTACACTGAAATTTCCAAGCGTAGGTCTTCTCTCTCTTCTCCTTGCAATAGTTCTTGATCACAACACACCTTGTGTCCTTACTGTTGGTCTTACAGATTCCCATAAAACAGGGGGGTCATATCCAAACTTCACGTGTCTTGTTCTCCTGGCGGTTGTTAACCCTGAAGTCTGCCCAGGCAACATCTGAAGAAGTCTTAGTAGGCTGATGCCAAGCTATGGGCAGATGGAGAGGGTGAATGATACATGGTGGTGCTCAGGCCTGTGCCCTGTTGTGGTTTTTGTTCTTAAGGAGAAGAAAAATGAAATTAATCTAACTTTATTAAGAAAGAATAATAAGATAAGAAAATGGAAAGAAAGTGATCCATTCATCAAATATTTCATTTGAGAGAATTTTGAAATATCAGAGTGGAAAAGTCAAGATAAAGCCAGGTCAAATATGTTTCATGACAGGAAAAAAATCTGAAATTATTTTTAATGCCAGCTCTCTCAAGAAGATATAATTAGAAGAGAAATATTCATGTAAATTCCTATTTTGTGGAAAATGATTCAGATTTCTTTTTTTTAGAGCTTTGTAATAACTCCTCACGCTTTCTTTCCCCCATGGTTCCACTGTATCTGTTAGAGAAGGAATTACAGGTTATTCAGCAGATAGAGTAATATTTACATTAATTATTGAACACTTTTAACTGAAAGTGTCAGCTATCTAATTCAAAACTGCTGACATCAGCTTGAGCAGTCTGCCTAGTCTTAACTCTGTTTTGCAAAACAGCTTTACTCAAGACTGGTATGAGGAAAGCTACTGGCATGTCTTAACCTACTCTTAGATCTTGACTTAGATGCACTGAGCAGAGCTCTCATAACCTCAAGTTGCCATGAGAAACCATTCTGCATTACACTTTATATGTAAAGATATTGTTTCAGTGCTTTAAATTTTGCTCCAACTACTAGCTGACAAATATGTACTCAGGACCTCAAAATAATACTCAATGAATACGAAAGTTAAGATATGAACAATTCAGTCATTGTTAAATACAGGTCATATCAGTTAATGGCTATGAAGAAAAACATTACAAATATGTTTAAGATAATTCTGTAATACTAAACAAATAAAAATTAAGAATAACATTTAAAATAATACATGTATATATATTTTTATATGTATGTGTATATATATATGCTAGAATCATAGAATTGTTTGAGTTGGAAGAGACCCTTAAAGACCATCTAGTCTAATTCCCCTGCAACGAGCAGGGACACCTACAGCTCCATCAGGGTACTCAGAGCAGTTTCCAAGGATGGAGCATCCACCACCTTTCTGGACAAAGATGAGAAATGAATGTACACTCAGCCGCCAGAATAAATAGACAGTCACATGAAGCTCTTATTTTGAAATCTATGACCAGAACAAAATATGCCAGTTTGTAATTTTTAACAAACTTGCACAGTCAAATAATTGTGAAACATACGTTTTCAGTATAGATTTTTTTTTTTTTCAAGTTTGCTACAAATCATACCTTTCAAAATATAACCTTGCCACAGAAAGTTGTGACTACCCTTCATGCTGTGACACGTTTTCAAAGTAAATCTGGCCTAAGGGAAATCACTTTCTGTAAACTAACATCCCTGAAATCTTTATTCTGAAAACATCTGAAAATACAGAGTGTAATACTGGCTCTAAAAATAGTAAGCATTTTACCCTTCAATTTCTTAGACCCAAAAATCCACCTGCGCTTTTGTGTCAGATCTGCTGACATGCGATATGAATATATTCTACACTAAGCAAAATTATGATTAGCCTAGATAGGATCATAGACAAATTTAGTGAAGCTATGTTTAGGGCTGCAGAGATTATCAAGTCCCTTCCACTCACTGCATGTCAAAGCTAAGCTGATTTGTGTTGTGAATATCTCTGTTAAATGCAGAGATTCCCCAATCTCTATGCCTGCTTACCTTGCAAATAAAAGGTGTTTTGAGAGTATACCTACTTATTTCAGTAGAACCAAGAGAGAACCTTTATTTAGCGCAGACCCACTATTATTTGCACCAATAAATTATACTATTTGATTGGTCTGACTCCGTATGTTGCACAGATATGTTATTAATAGGAGATGCAATACTGAGGTATTCTATTGCTGTCAGTTCAAAACAGAATAAATCGAATTTACTAAGAAATGGAAGAAAAAAAAAAAAGTGAGATATGAAACAACTTTTGTAAGATATAGCTTTAGATATGGCAGAGAAATACTGAGTTTATGATGATAATAAAATAATGAGGAAATTAATCTGTTATTTCATTTGAAATGTGTGGTTGTATCCACCTACTCCTGCAGTTCTGCAATGCTACAATTATATTGTTTTATAGGTAACTTAAATTTCCAAACTTATCTGACTGATTGACTATTGTCTGAGGCCATGGAGTGACAGAAGTGAGGCAGAACATTGTCATAATTGGTCTGCAAATTAAAAACAAATTGAAAAAGAAAACCACCACAACAACAAAAAGCCCCAAATCAACTAGCTTAAAAAAAAACACCAACAAATAAACACTCAAAACTGCAGCTATGGTTGCCATTTGCGTTTGCTGCTATGTTGAAAAAGTGATGAAGGATATCTCATAATTCGTATCACTGTCTTTTTGATACTATATGCTGTAACAGCAGGAGATATCCTGAATTATGCACTCTTGACAGGAAAATATCTGAGAGTTTTCCACATTGGAAATACATAATAAGAACACAGTCACATTTACATAACGTTAGTAAACTCTTCCACGAAAGATCACATTAGAAACTGCATAGATTACATGGCTGAATTGAATTTATGAAGCTCTTCAGGAGGAAAGAACTTCATTAGATTGGAACTACTTGAAAATTTAGGTGTTAACTTTCAAGGGTTTGGTATTAATAGCTGCCACTATTTTGAACGACAGCATCTCCTCCTCCAGATTATCACACTCATTATGCCTAAGGTGCACTTGCAAGACAATTTAGAAATGATATTGTAGGAAAATCACCATCTCTTTCTAGGAAACGATCTGCCTTCTCTTCCATCTGTGATTTCTATTATTTTTATTCTTTATTTTTATTCAGACCTTGATACATAACTCTAGATCTATCTATCTATCTACCTATCTCTCTCTCTCTCTCTCTCTCTAATCTACGTGAAGTGGTGCTTAAAAATTTTATTGGGCAACTATTTAATATTTTATAATGGAAGAATCCTTCAGGTTTAAAAGACATCCAGCACCTGTTCTATCTAATGCATTGTCTTTCCTTCCTTCTCCACCCCTGCAGCAGAGATATTCATTTCACTGAGGTATTGTAGCATAAATTAGAGCTCAAAGATATTAAAACTATATATCTTTATCTTGTGCAAAGCCAAATTAACATCTTGCAGAGAAAATTACTTGGAAGAATACCAAATATCTTAGGCTGGATAAGATGAAGGTGATGCTATCTGGGAGTAGTGAGCATTCTCAAAAAAATGGAATAATGGAAGGTCTCCATCTCGTATTGGAGACGTATTTTTTTCCAACCAGAACACTCACTGTAAGCTCAGAGGAGAACAGAAGTGAATTCTCTCACCTTTGGATTGCCAGAAAATTCTAGACACTTCTTTCCCTGTAGATATTTTTTCCCGTGTTTTATTTTACCTATGTTATTCTAAATTTTATCAAATAACAAATTGTTCCAGTCTAAGTAACGTCTGTCACCATTTTATTTCGGTAACTAGGCTTCACTTACTGTTCTCTGAGCTGGAAAATACGGTTGAAACCATATTTAAATTCATACTCTATGCCCTATATCAACTTCATCTTCATTTCCAGATGAAGGACAAAGTGCAGGTTACTAAAATAAAATTGCATGACCTAGTTTATTATTTGGCAGAAATAAATTGGCTGCTGTTGTGCAGAAGTTTTCCCTTTCCTAAATCTACTGTTCCAGAGCACACCCAGCATCGCTCATGGTTCAGCTCTGCTTAGAGGTGGGTCACTGTTGTATCAGCTAGAGCTGGCTCTGATTGGACATGGGGCAGTTCTGGGTTCTGCTCACAGAGGCCACAACTGTAGCCCCCCAGTACCAAAACCTTGTCATGCAAGCCCAATAGAGTCAGAAGCAAGGTAGTCTCAGAAGTCACAGATGTAACCACAGTAACTATATTATAATTGCATGGTGATAAACATCTAAAGAATGATGTTTCATTTCTTACAGCTCCCATGTGCTGAGCAATGAGAAGGGCATCTATAAACTCAAGGTTTCTTCTTTTTATAGAAGTCTTCACAGATATAAGTAAAATGCAGTGAATACATTTCTGATTTCGAGACCAGAACAACCGTTCAGTCTTTTTCCCCATAAGAAATTAATTGCCTGTTCATAACAGCATGCTTCATGTTCTTAAAAAAAAACATTACCTTTCAGTAAAAAAGAATTCACAAGGACTTAGAAACTAAACAACTCCAAGATAATATGCTGGTAAAACCCAAAATAACAAAATATTTAGTTATTGACAGCAATACTTGTCATTGAAATCTCAGCATTTTAGGCTCATTTACTGTAGAAATCAGATGAAACTGGTGAGTAATTACTGTCCTTTGTTTAGTTTCCATAGCAGCAATAATAATACATATTTTTTTCCCCTTAATTTTCCCTTCATGCTGATGCAAGTTTCTGGAGATTGCAGCCTGTCTGCCCCTGAACATACATTGCTCTGCTCCTGCCTAGGGGGAGCTGTGCTGCAGCTGTGCTGCAGCAAATATTCTGTGAGCGGTTATGGGTATGCGCCCAGTCATTTGGCATTGCATAGTAGCAGTCTTATGTTCTGACATGGAGAGTTTTGTTATATAAATTGAAATGCTACTACTTCAAAAACTGTTGCGATGTAAATATACTTCTCCCAGGCATTAACTAATGTTCTGTTTTCCTTTTCTCTCTCTGGCAAAGAAGAAACGCCCTGTTCTAATATGTCTCAGGAAGAAGTTTAATGAGGTCATGCAGCTTTATGGCCATTCCCAAAATACTGTGTTGATAGATCTCAACTAATGACAGCGCCGTGCTCAGTCTGACACCCGCAGCACGTGGCTGGTAGATCCTGTTCCACCAGGAGGTCCAAGGTGAGCTAGATATCACGCCCTGATTTTTCTGGAAGAAAAACACAAAATCAAATTGTGATGAAGAATTGTCTCTTTGTTTAGGTAATTACCACAGCTTTTTTATCTGCGTTCTGTCTGTCTAAATTTTGACTTACTGTCTGCAGAGATGAACTGATTTTTCTTTTCATAGAATCATAGAATTGCTCAGGTTGGAAAAGACCTTAAAGATCATCAAGTCCAACCACAACCTAACCATACTACCCTAACAACCCTCTTCTAAATCATATCCCTGAGCATCACATCCAAACAGCTTTTAAATACATTCAGGGATGGTGACTCAACGACCTCCCTGGGGAGCCTTTTCTGTAGCGTGGATCTTGCTATGTGTTTATTTCAGTTTAATTTTGTTTTCTCTGTCAGCATTACAAAATGGCAGTGCGTAACACTGGTAACACAGACACAACCACCACAGTTTTTTATGGAACCAATGCATTGTCAGTGAAAGGCCGTGTTTGGTAATTTACAGAAAGAACTGCTGAGGCAGATCACAATGTGTATTTTCATTTCACCTTTTAGGTCTGAGGCAAAGTCAATGGCATTTTTGACAGTATATGCTCCCAAACTCAGAAAACACATGGGAAAAATAAACATTCTATATGACATGTTAGTCAGGCATTTGTTTAATCTCACACTACTTGAACAACTAATGGTGAAAGATAGATTTTGAGGAGATATTTTTAGTGTATATTTTTGTGATACATTCATACTGAGCTAGCTGAATTATAAGAAAACCTCAACAGGTCTTTAGTTTTTCTATCCGAAGGACTGCTCCATCTTACTAGAATAAAAATGTTCTTTTAAGAAAACTCTTTAATAAGTTGGTTCTAAAAATGAATGTTGGTAAATTTGATGTGCTTTTCCTACCTTTCATTGTGAACATAGTGAGAAAATCATTTCTGTCAACCTCTCCAGAGCAAGATGTGGAATCTCAGGTGTCAGGGTGCACTCATATTAACCATCAAGGATTTACTTGAGAACTGATAGTGTTTCTACACCACGTGAAAGAAGTTTCCTCTTTAGCTAAACTTTCTCTTCATGCTTTCCAGCCTTCATGGGGAATCTTTGTTCCAAGTTTTACGGAATGCAAAAACTAGGAGCTTTACATTATTTTTTTTTTCATGATGAAAGAAATGCAATCATAAAATTAATAATCCTCTAACATTTTCAAATTTTAAATTAAATTTGAAGCAAAATGTAAAGGCTGGTTTCAAATTCACAAAGCTTAGATATTGTCTGCTGTCATCTGTGTGAGACATTCACCTGGAACTGCTTGTATGGGTGACCTCCATCTTTCCACATCAGGCCAGACACTCTAGAACTTTATATTATCATAGAATCGTAGTATGAGCTGGGTTGAAAAGGACCACAATGATCACCTAGTTTCAACCCCCCTGCCATGTGCAGGGTCACCAACTACCAGACCAGGCTGCCCAGAGCCACATCCAGCCTGGCCTTGAATGCTTCCAGGGATGGGGCATCCACATCAGGTCAAGTCTTTTCTTGAACTTCAGACTGCAGATGGACCCAGACATGATACATATATTTTATATTGCCTGTTCCAGTGCGTCACCACCCTCTGGGTGAAAAACTTCCTCCTAATATCTAACCTCCCCCATCTTAATTTAAAACCATTTCCCATAGATCTTCAGCTTATATGTATTCAAATGCTCCATATTAGGAAGGCAATTGATTTTACCATTCTTTTCCATCTACAATGCAAAAGATTTAGTCTGTGGTGGCACAAGAATAATAATGTTCTGAGCATTGACCTCTGTAGAATTTAGTCAGTAAACAGAAGAAGTTACAGTGCATCAGAAGGCTGTGATGCTTTGTGTAGCAACTGAATCCATTAGCACAGGTTAGAATGCAACAGAGGAACAAGATTTGCAATATCAATTCAGATTAGAAACCCAACTAGGGTTGACCTACAAATTAATATGTAAATACATAAATAACATTTAAAAAAAAAAAAAGAATAGAACTGGATGGCCATCTGGGAATAAAACTTCCATCTGCAAGTAGGACAACGGATGATTTTGTCACACCTTTACAAAAACATCAAAATCAAATCTGTAAATTTTTCTTATGCTGACAAGAACTTACATATGTCAGAGAAGTTTATGAGATTGACTATATGTGGACCATAAACAAGGACTGCTCTGTGCAGTTGAGGGCGTACAGTCTTTAATTTTTAAAAAGATTTTGTATAGTTTAGTGTACTGAAAGCATACATTCAAGACTTAAAGCATTTTAAGAACAACAGCATAACTAATGGACACCCAAAGTGTGCTTTTCTCAAAGTAACCCTGTAGATTTTAAGTAATGAAGAACACATGATTAATATGTGCAGCTTAGGGACTGGTGAGTACCAGGAGGACTCTTTCAGTGGAAGACAGTCTGCTCAGAGACTCCCTTTGGGAACCTCAGTGGAATTCAAAACTCATCCTGCTTCAGAGAGCAATTCCCTTGAAGCTAATGTCTTTATTGACAATTGCAGCTCCATCAATTTTGGTTTATTTGAAATGGCTCATAAAAGCCAAATATATTGTGTACACTTAAATTGAAAAATGACCTAGTTGTATATGTGTAATTGCTCAAGCAAATATTTGTGTATCCACTAGCCAAGCTTTAAACGGGAACAGGAGAAAGCATTCAGTGTTACTAGTTTCAAAAGATCGTGCTCTGAGTTGAATACTTGTGGAAAGAAGGGAAAGCAGAGATGAAGTCACATTTTAGGCACTATCATTAAGTACTGACAATAGCTAACTCATGTTTCCTGTTCATTTAAATGGGAATTCTTACCAAATAAGACACCAAGCTGAGGATGACTTCAACAGACTGATCTTTTTGTATTTTCATATAATTCCTGCAACTCTGTACTGTGGAAAACAACTATGCTTTCCAGTTATTCACAATAAGGTCTTAGAAACACATGAATTGAGAGGTCTTCTTAACTTGCAATTTTTCGATTAAATCCATTTATTGCTTTCTTTGTGACATCTTTTTTTCTATCTACTAAAAGTAGCTTTATAACCATAGGTCATAATGTCAGTAGAGAAAAAAAAACTGCAATAAAAAATCCTCCTTTATCTGTCAGAGTTCAGCACACATGGAAGTAATTAAATTCAGAAAAGGACTATTCAGATTTCCCCAGCTTCCTTCAGCCAGTTATCTCATTAATCTAAAAAGAAAATCTCAGTTTAGAATTTTTGACACTGTAGTTTTCCTATTATCACAGGGCTCTACTTCCATTTATATTTGCCAGAAATTCCAATGGGGAACTTAGAATTAAATTTTCCTAGTTCTTTCAGCACTCACCTAGCAATTAAGTTCTTCCCAGTGCTGCAGAACATAGTGATGCAATCCTAAACCAGACATATGGCAAGTGCTTTGAAGGTTGAACATCTAGCCCACAAATTTCCATGCTCTTAGTCTTTGGCAATTAATTTCATCATCAGCTGTTACAAAGATTCTGACTTTACTCAAATCAGCAAGGAATTACAACACTCATGATGAGAAATGTGTGGACATTTAATAATTCTAATCACAATATGAATGAGCAAACAGCCAAATGGAAACTTCAGTTATGTATGGCTAGTACACTGTCTTTTTTTAACATCTCATTGGCATCTTTTACCTTTTTAGGACATTTCTGACTGCAGATTTATCCCCAAACTCTGAAGTCCAAAGGCTGCCCTGATCTGCCCCATGTTTCTGTATGTATTTAGTATTCTTGTGCAAATTTCAGTACCAGCTCCCATACCCCCAGTTCACTTTGGAAATTCTCACACACCCAAATAAGCATATTAAAATAGCAATTTTGCAACGAACAAAACCAAGAACTGCATACAATTCCAAGGGATGCAGCCAGAAGTAGTTGGCGAATCTGCACATAGTAGGGGGGTTGAAAGTAGATGATCTTTGAGGTCCTTTTCAACCCAGGCCTTTCTATTACTCTATGATTCTATGATAAGTTCTCTGGGAGGTTTAGGCACGGTATTTTTTCTTTCTACTTTCTGCTATTCAAAACCAGAATGGTCAAACAAGTGAGAAAATTAATTCTGTGAGAAGTGAAAGAAATAAAAGTTATGTGCTGACAGAGCACATGACAGTTAAAATAAGTGCTTATTTCACTCTTGATCATATCCTGGATTCCTTTTCAAAAAATCTGGAAATGATTCAGTTGTCTTGGGCAAAGCTTCTAATTGTTTTTCCTCTATTCTTTTTTTTTATTATTTTCATTTTCATTTTTTTACTACCTCACTCCATATGTAAGAGTACTGAACGTAAACATTTGGAGGGATGGGTGAGTTGGGGATGGTAAATTTTCATTAGAGAAAAAAAATATTCCAGTAACCAGTAAGCTACTGAGCTACAATACTAACATGCAGCTCTTTTAAAGTGAAATGTAGGGTCTGAAGTTTGTTTCAAGGTTTATACTTTGCATCGTCTATTCATAATCTCATGTAGCAGAATAAGCAAAATCGTAAGTTTTTACACAGACTTACTGGGAAGACAAATTAGGTAAGTTTATATATTTATATATATATAATTTATATATATATATATTATATATTTTCAAACTGTCATTAAGCTCGAAGGATTTTGATGAGGTTAGATTTCATCAAAAGTCAAGAAAGGCCTTATAAGATTCTCACCAGTTTAGAGATGAAAGTAATCCTTTGTGACAGATTAAGCCACACTCAAACTGATTCATAGCTAAGATTATAACTCAGAAAACCTGAATCTGTTTCCCAATTTTTCCCATTTCTCTACCAAATATTGCCTACAGGATTCTATAATATTTGCAAATTAGTTTTGGCTAAATATAAAATTAGTTCTGTGACAACGATGCCTATATTATGGGGAATCTTTGTCTTTAACCTATCACAAAGAAAATGTACTGTTTCCAATAACTATATAATGGTCTATTTGAATCACTTTTTCTTCAAGCAGAATTTCTTTTTGGCATACTGAATGGGTGAAGTGAAATGTCAAGCTCATCTAGTTTTCCATGTGTAGCCTTGTGCTACAGCAAAGTGAGGAAAAAGCTGAAGGTTTTCTGACAGGAATATAATCTCTGTAATGCTGAGACTGATCTAGTCTGCAGAGAAAGGGGTGGCTGTGGTGCATTTGAATGAAGAAGAAGTGCATTTGGAAAGATTGCAGCCAGTCTGATCTGTCCATCAGGAAAAGACAAGTTGTTCACTAAACTTCACAATCTTCAGCTTAAGAAAGCTTGAACAGGAGGCAAAAAGAAGACAGCATGAATGATGAACAAAAAGAAGGAGAAGCAGCTATTTTCTCTGTGCATGCTCTGATTAAAATACAATAGAGGAAACTGTTCAAAGTTCATAGGGCAGACAAGAAAGTCAAGACTGACAGACAAGGGCATAGTCAAAAATTCCTTTTATCTTCATGCTAATGCTGACAGGATCATGAGAAGCAGAATAAAGCTATAAAATATGATAAAAATAGTACTAAAACAGTAGTATATAAGATATTATCGTGATTCTATTTCCCATTCTTGGTGTGAGTCACCACACCTTCTTGAAGGTATTGAAAAGGCTGTTCATGTGTTTGCATGTTTGGCCAAGAAGTTGTAGTCAAGAAAGCAGCAGCAGATTTTGAGGATTTTTTTAGCATTTGAGGATTGAGCACTGAGGATTTTTTAGAGACTCTGAAAAAGCTTAATTGTTTCCCATCTACACACAAAGGTATATAAAGGGTCTGCACATATCACATCTTACTCTTCTTTCAATTAATTCATCATATCTTTATTACATTTTTAAAAAGTGCATATTCCTTTGTATTTATCTTTCCCCATATAAAAGAAGGGCAAGTGCCTATGATAACAACACCATCTGGGCATGTCTTCGTTACTTTGTAGGCCACACCAGAAAAATGTAGATTTGAATTCTTGAATTTGATCCCATATTTAAGTCAGACAATTGAACTTTTATACATGGCTTTGAAAACTTATGGAAATAATAGAATGACATTGCAGTGACGTTTTGTAGTATCCCTAAATTCCTCTAAAACTTGGCTTACGTCTGGTGCCAAACTAAAGATGGAATGACTGATGTCACTGAGTATGAAATAATATTTTTCCCCCAAATACCTCCAAATAGGTTGTCGCTCCTTATCCTCACACAGAGACACAAAGAAAAACAAGACAAACAATTAATGCAAAATTCTAACATATTAACTTGTTAACGTGGGAACAAAACCAGGCTCATAAACATCTCACAGAAATTCACAGGCATCTAAAATGAGAATTAAATACTATTGCAGACTTATCTGCATTTTTCTATAGAGACAATTAATTTTGTGAAGGACAAAGCACAGCTACCATGGTTCCTTACAGCCTTAATGAAGATGCTGGGCAGGACCTCCCAGGATGGGAATGTTCGCTTTTTGAACTGAGTTTTCAGCTGCCCGTAGAAGAACTGACTCTTAGAAGACTTAAAGAAAATTCTTTAGCTGGGTCATTATTGCTGTAAGTTAACTATATGGCTATGAATATTGGAAAATGCAGTATATTTTTCTTAAACTTAGTCATATATATGTAGACAGATAACTGCAGAAATCAGGACAGATGTTAAGAAAATGATAAAAATTTCGTTGTCATAACAACTGAGTTCACTGAGTAGAGAACCCAGAGTAATCTAATTAGTTTCTATGAATGTGCAAAAGCTTTAGGGTCATTTTATTCAGCAGTTAAATAACAGTGAGACACTATTAAAAAAAAAAAAAAAAAAAAAAAAGGAGAAGAAAATAATATGGGTTAAATAAAAACGAGATAAATATATGTTAAAGCTGACATCCTAAATTTCAACTGAGAAAAATCTTTAGTGTGTTGGTTTTAAAATACTAAATCCTGACAGTCTGTACAAAGTTGTTTTGGAGTGAAAGAACAGAAAAGCCTGATACTGATGAATTGGGGTTACATTGAAGAATCAAGTGCTGCCTTCACTAAAATCATTTATGATTTTTCTCCTCAAAAAGGGTCTTGAATTTAATTTTGACTCTGGGTTTTGCCCAGAGATAGTGTAAATTATCTTCACTGACTTTGCTGAAACAAAGCAAATTTACCCTCAGAAATTAAGTTGTCACCTACAAATCTACTTCATCTGTACCAACCTTGATTCATTGCCTTCCTAAAATGAAACCCTGTAGACATGCCCTCACTTTTCATATAGTATGTCTTCTGAAACACTGTGCCCCCTGAGAATTAGTCAAAATTCAGCCACCAAACTCCATTGCCAATATCTAATAAGATATAACCACATATCAGCCTTTAATGATATACAAAAGATTAACTATGTTTGCTTTTGTTCAGTAGACAATTAGGTAATGTTAAAATGCTTTATATCTGGATAATATGCGCACTAAGCAGTTTACATGTGCCATAAAGCATTTTGTTTGCCTACAGTAATGAATGCACATCATTCACGCTGAAGACAGAGTGAGGCTGTGGCAGTTTTTGCTGCTCTATTATCACTAGCTAACATGCACTCCATGCTACATAGAGCAGCTGAGCTCTCTATATTGATTTTATCCCCAGCATAGGTGCCCAGAGGTACACCTTGAACTTTCCATTGTACTCCTTGGCCTTCTGTTACTCATGTCTTTTCCAAATCGTGAACATGCAGACTCTGTTGCAGGCAGAATTATGATGAGGATTTTCTTAGCTTTTCTCACATGCTCCACTTTTTTAAAATATTTTTTTCTTTGACTACAGAGCTAGCCTACAATGTATAATGACTCAATGAACGACCACACAAATGACTCACCAGACCTGTGAAGTCCATCAAGGTAGTGCACATTATCTCTTTCATCATTCCACATAAATGAAAATCTCTCACTTACTGCAGTACTGTATTTTTCTCATTCTCTGAACTTGTTTCCACAAATCCTCCACCTAAAACAATGTGACGTGGAGCCAATCAAGCAGGCTGATCACGGCAAATACCACGGAGCATCAGGTTGGGCTGAATTCTCCTTGAGCTCTCATATATGCAGAGTACAGACCCTGATCAGAATTGGGATGTTTTAGTCCATAGTCAGACTTTTTTTTTTTTTTTTTTTCAAGTACCTAAAACTTTGGCAGTCATTGATGAGATCTACGAGGACAAGGACAAACAGTTTTAAACTAAAAAAGGGAAGATTTAGATTCATTGTCAGGAGGAAATTTTTTCTATGAGAGCATGGTGAGGCACTGGCACAGCTGCCCAGAGAAGCTGTGGATGCTCCATCAAAGGTTCAAAAGGTTGGATGGGCCCTAGGCAGCTCTCATCTATTGCCTGAATTAATGGTAAGTCATAACAGGGGTGTTATGATCTATGAAGTCCCTTCCAACCCGAGTCATTCTATGATTCTATCCTATTAAATTCAAGAGAGTGATAATGCAGGTATATATACAGTCATATATACAATCATGTACACAATCACATTGTATGTATATGATCTAAGATCCTATCCTATCAATAGGAAGAAATCCTGATGACAAGGAATGAACTCTCTCAGAGACAGGCATTCAGTTAAAGTTATCTTTCTAGACATTCTCTGGTCACAACAGAGAGAGGGCCCCTCTTCCCTCCTGACAAGAAGGAATAAAAGACTAGTTCACTGGAAATGTTTTTCTCTTCTAACAGCTCAAAGTGAAATATCAGATGGAATTAAATGTTAATTTTGTAAATGGTTCAACTTCAGTGTGACAGTATCTCCTCTAACCTTACAAGACAATTTGTACCTTACTCCTTTACTCAGAATTTTGATGATTTATTTGAATTAACATTGATTTACTGACAAATTTACTGACAGATACTTGATACGAACAGAATGAATTCATGTTCCCTTTAGTGTACATCACAGCATTGTCATTGCCTTCTGTGGGACAGGTTTTTCTATCTTGGACTTTGTTTTGCAGTACTGAACACTACATTTCTCTCAGGTTTTCTTTATTGTGTATTCAGTGAATATTTTTTATAACAGCGCTTGCCATTTCCAAAGCATTTTAGAAGTTTCCCAATTTAACAGTTACGATAAATGCTTGTTATTCTATTTATGCACAATTGAGGATACTAATAGGTGAATTGGCACTGTAAAGCAGCTGTCAGTAGGGAATTTAGATGACAGTTAGTATATATTTAGTACTCTAACAAGTTTTGAGGACATCTCATACAAATGCACATTTGTATGTGCAGCTGCCAGTATAATAAACCAAAGACTGCACTAATTATTTTTCCAAACTAATTAGGAAACATAAATGCTTATTTTATCAACAAAATTGCAAGATAACTCAAAGCAGCATAGGTAGATTGAAAACGCTGTAGAATTAATTACTTTGACTTCACAAGGGCATCTGGCTTAATATGCTACAAGCAAACCAATCCAAATCACTGTGTAGCTGTTGTTGGTAATTATTACTGAACTTGTTATTAAATGGACTCAGTGCTGTATCACCACTTTATTACATGCATATAAAAACTTTAATTGTTAATGTAAGATGACAGTGACCTCTGTCAGAGCAGTTGCATTTGGTTTTGATTTCTGAGAGGACAGATTAGAGTTAGTTTATGTTAGCGTCTCAATTCTGCCGTCAACCAGCACCATTCCTCTACTGAAGGAGCTGGAGGTTGGCAGCTCCATTCATGTTCATAAACACTTATTTGAAGTAGGATATATTCACATCAACATATGTTGAAGGACTGGGTTATGATCTGTGAGATATTTCATATAAATGGTTTGAGATGAGGGATATAAACTGTTACCATTTCAAATCTCAATTTAGCAATCTGAAGGCTGAACATTCAATTTAAGCTCATCACCATTGCTGTTTTCATGGTCAACCAGAGAGAAGCACTTCCAGAAGATATATGTGCACCTCCTAATTTCTGAGCTTTGGTGGGAAAAATCACTCACTGGAGGCACATATATATTATCACTGACTGCAGAAGGCACATACGTGAATTGTTCAAGCTATGACTAACTATATGAATGTAGGTGTGTGAGGTGAATCCCCTTCTGAGTGGGTAAATACAGAGGGAAAAAAATACACAATCTTCTTTCAGTAGTTTTAAAGGCAAATTTCTGTAGTTATTAAATAAAAAAATACAGCTGAGAATATCTAATGACCAAGATAAGATCAATATCCAATGACTATCCAATGTCTGCTGCCTTTTTTTTAATGCTTGTAAACTATGAAATTTAAAAATATAATGAGAAGAAAACCGTGCCAGAAAAGGTAGTCAATTTTCTGAAGAAGCTCAAAATCCTGTGGAAGGAGACTCTAGTTTATCTGTTGAGCTAGCTTTAGCATATATTGCAAAGTATCCTGCTTTTACTGATATTTGTTTTTGTTACTCTTTGCGCTTTCATAAATTTGGCTCTTATTGTTCTACTCAAAACTGCTATCTTAAAATTCTCAGTATAGTTAGCAAATTTGTCATTATGAGAATTACCAGACCCAACCATATCATTCAGAGAATGATAAGGAGATTATATGTCAGTGGTCTGTGATGCTGGTCCCTCCTTGACATGCAGAAGGTGTAACCCATTTTGGTCTGAGTGTGCTTGCTGAGCCTAGAAAATAAGCAGATCTTGAAATATAATATAACAGAGGGATGTTTTATGAAGCACAGCATTTATTTCATTTACAAGTAATAGGAAAATAAGTCTTCTCAATATACATGAATATATATTCATATGTCAGAGTGAATTAAGGATGAAAAAGTGTCCTTCTATTGTCAGTACATCTAGTGATCTTCCACATGTATAGCAGCCAGTTCTGACCTGATACTTTCCTTTGATATGTGAATTTACTTGACAGTTATTAACACGACCTCTGCGGCAGTGAGGTTTTATTAGGTGGGGCTTTATTCTCACTAAATCTTAGATCAGTTGGCTTTGACATTTTTCTTTTTTCTTTTTTACCTTTAAATTTCATAAGATAAATGTATCACGACTAGCATTTCAAACACTTAATTAAAGAGAAAGAAAAAAAATCTGTTACCTTCACTGCAGATTCAAAAACAACAGATACAGTACTTTTGAGTGCACCTTCCAGTCCTTCCTGACCATGAGGCACAAAACTTTATAGCAAGAAGCAAGGAAAATAGCAAGCAGCAAATGGCCAGAAGCCCAGAAATTCAGAAAAATCTCAATTGGCAGTGATTTTGATATTCATTACATATCTATTTTATAAATATCCCTGGAGAGAGGATACATTCTCCAAACATTAAACTAGAGAATTTTGGTATTTGTAAATATATTTACATTTAAATGAGACTAAAACAAGTTAGGGTTATAGTGTTACTAAAAATAACCTGAGTGAGAATGCTTTATCTATTACTGAAAAGTATAATATTTTATTTACTTCTTTTCCTTGTGTGAAAATAATCTGAAGGACTGGTCATAGACGAGAGTAGTAGGGAGCTGTTTTTATTAACATAAGAAGGCTGTGAAAGTGCAATATTGAACGAGATAAAAAATCATCTCTTTGTGGTCCTATAGTTTTTCCAAAACAGAGATAAAAAATAATTGGATATCTCTTTTTATACTGTTGATCAGTTAGACTGAAATATGTCTACATTACACAACTCATTCCTCTTAAGAGGTTAGACCATCCAAGCTTCATTAACCATGCACTGCCACTGTGCTGGGAAAATTGTATCGTTAGATTTCTTTGGGTGTACTACTGTGCCAACACAACTGCTTTGCTTTTGTTTCTTGGGACCAGTTCTGCTAACCTCATGTGAAGCCACTGGGCTGCACACAGCTGTGGGGTCTGGAAAAGGACCTGGCAGTGCCTACTTGAGTGGCTGTTTCACTTTTTAGAAAGAGTAAGTTCCTAAATGTTAAATTCTATGTATTTTTCAAGGTTTTTCAAGTTAATGCTTAAAAAATACTCTGCTTTAAATTTCAGTGAGTTTTACAGTCATTGCCCTTTCAGGCTGTTTGTCTATCAAGATCATAATTTCCTGCAGCAGAAGGAATAAGGCCTATTGTGAAGGAACCTGTATTCCTGTGAAGGAATCTCTTCTTGGCTTTGGTGACATGATGTCACTGCAAAGGTAATACTGTTTTTGAAAGTATACAAGCCAGCTACTTCCAAATAGCTAAAAGCCTCATATGTTGTGTGTAAACACGTCTATGGCTGCAGTCTAAAGCACGAGGTAAAATTTGTCAGTACCAGCTGAGTCCCTACACCTGAATGCAAAGATAGGTTAGACAGCCTGCCAGGATATATGGTCTCTCTCACATTTGGCTTATAATATATAATTGAATATAATTACATATAAGTATAATATTTAAAGCAGACATGATCCAAAATTTTGCTTCCCACTGTTTGTTCAAAAGTACAATGACAAATAGCATACAGGAGTGAGATAGAGCTTGAAAAAGGGAACAAGAAAATGATATGAACTGAAGGACAATGAATAGCAACAGTTCATTGCCAAAGAACACTAATTGTCGATAATATTTAGTGTCTTAATTCCAATAAGTGAGGAGTGATGTAGACTTTGTTCGGAGATACTCTCCTGTGCTCCTGTATATCCAAACAATTAAAAGAGAAACCTCTTACTTTTCAAGTGTTACAGGAACAGAAGTGGCTACATTACATTATGCCAGATTCAGGATAACAATCCAAGTTTTCAAGTACAAGATCACAGTAACAACTTTTCATCTGTTGCTTGAATACTTGAGGTTGAAAAGATAATAATATTAATGAAATAAATAAAGTAATAAAAAAGGACAGAACCCATCATAATAGTGGAACGTGTTATGAAAACATTCTATCTAGTTTAAATCTAGTTTAACTGGAGTGTGTCATCTCCTACAGTTAATATAAAGTTTCTGTAAAGAAAAGCAAAGAGTGCATCAGATGCACAAGAAATATTCCCTTTGCTGAGTGTCTGCAGCAGTATCAGAAACTTTTCAGTACCGATTCTGCACAAAATGCCAGTGACAAGTGATAAGGGTAAAGCTGGTTGAAGAGATGGCAGTGGATTAGCAATACAAAATTCCAGTGAACACAAAGGCAGATTAAAAGGAAGTGCTGAGGCATGCACTAAGAGCAATTCAACAACCTCATTAGCAACTAGAAGATATAGCAAAGCTCCTTGCTTCAGCAGGTTGGAAACACAGCCATGCTAGATGTCCATGGAGTCCTCAAGATTTTGGATGTTATCAGTAGCTTAAACTCCGCTACACTGAATTATATTGCACACACATGATCTTCAAAATCCCTTTGTTTGGATACAATCATCCTGGCATAGATGACAGCCTTTCTTTTTAGCAGGGAATGGCATCAGATTTGTGTTGTTCTGTAAAATGATGGTAATGCAGAAAGACCACTCATCTGTTTTCTTAGTGGAATTTATTCTTTCATTCAGAGTGCAGCACTGAAAGATGAAACATAATATGAAGGTACAGGAGAGACCTTAAAGCTTTTTCCATCTTTGTCACAGTCTTTCTGCACCAGACTTGGAGGTTACATACTAAAATTCCCAACAATAAAATATTTTGTGGATTATGGTCCTCTTTGCTGTTTCCAGAGCTGCATGCAGGGATTCAGTTCTGCACATCTCATTTCACCCATTTGAAAATCAGTCTTTTTACTTTTCTAAAGGCAATAATTGTTTAAATGCTTAATGCTTAAGCATTAAGGAATAAAAATGACAAGTAACAAAACACAAAATGACTTTTTTTCTAGTACGCATGCTTCTATAGAATTAATACCTCTAATGCTTTTCATACCAAATGCAGACTGGTAAATTTCTTTCATGACTTGCTTGTTAAGAATCATTATCTGAAAAGGAAAAAGAAAAAGAAAAAAAAAGAAGTATATTGCCTTACAGATAATACAAAGACCCTTGCTAAGAAGAAATCTAATTCTTGCCTTGTTAATGTTCCCCTGAATTAACATTTCTAAAGGGTATTACAACATGAGGCAATAAAGACAGTCTTAACTCTGCCCCACTGTAGGAACAGAATTTTGCATTAAACATGTAAGGTAAAGATTACTGAGTAGCATCCAATGGTTATTTGTCTGCAGGCAAATTATTCCTTCTTGAGGGTCCACTTAGGCCTTTTTTTCTATAAAAGAATTTAAACAGGAGTAGTTGTGAAACAATACATCAAACTCCAGGCAACTCTATTTGATAAAAAAGAGACCATTTGAAGATAGGAATAAAAATTCTGAAGGTTAAAATGGGAATTTTTATATTAGCACTCTAAACAGAAAAATGATACTTTCAGTTACAGCTTAAGAGACCTCTGACTCAGAATAAGAAAGAAACAAGTCTAGAAAATTTAAGTTTGACATGATACCACTTACAAGATGCATCTACAGCATTGCTAAAGCACTAGTTGCTTTTATGTAGATTTGTTAAATTAAGAGGTGTTTAAAGCATGCTATGCACTTAAGAGAAGAGAAGAGAAGAGAAGAGAAGAGAAGAGAAGAGAAGAGAAGAGAAGAGAAGAGAAGAGAAGAGAAGAGAAGAGAAGAGAAGAGAACTGCCGTGTGCTAATTTAGCTTACTATGTTAAATACCTGTCAGTAGTTATTTCGCAGCTTCTTTGATTTCAGATATGAATTTATCAGGTGAATGTAGATCTCTTGGCCACCATTTGTGCTAGTTATTGAATTAGTACATACTGCTTACATGCAGCTTTTCCCTCTGTCAGTACAGATCTTCAAGTCCAATTTTGTCTTTGAGAGTTCTTAATAAGGCTCTGTGAAAAATAACTAATCACTGTAAGTATCAAAATAAAATTGATTCTCTGTTGGGCTGTTATTAGTATTAGTGCTCCTGAGCTGAAAGGAGATGCTACAGGACATATTTTCACAGTGAAGTAGATGTCATTTTTATCTTGCAGTCACGCTGAGTGTAATTGGAGACAGGTGGCTAAATCTCCATCTCAGAAATGGAATGCTGTTTCCATTCAGATATGCCTAATAAATTCTTAAACTCTTGTTCTGTTTGGCCAGCTGAACATTGCAAAATGGCAGGCAGCATATAATGCTGTTTACTCATATAGATAAGTCCACTTGGGTGTCAGAAAGTTAAAGATTTTAGAATGCATCCTTGCAGAATTATGTCACATACATAGATTTTTAGCCATAAAACACTACCTTGTCTCTATCCTGATCTCGGGCTTTTCACAGGCATTTCATACAGCCCTTTTTTGCAGTGGAAAGAATGATTACTCCATCTTGCAGAAGGAAAACTGATTTTGAAAAGGATGCTATTTTGCTCAGAGGCTTTCAGTTTATATTTTATCTACTTTGTAATAATTAAAAATGAAGCATCCATAAGACTATAAAATATATAAAATAATACAAAACTTTGTATCTGTGGGATTTTAAATGTAAAGAAGAATGCTATTTTTAACACGCTACTATACAGCCAAAATCTGCATGATTTTGCATTGATAATGATTTTGCTTTGATCTGTCAGATGCAATGTTAAGCATCTAACACTGCTGCGTGGCAGGCTGCCAGAATTACTAAGCTGATCCAGGAAGATAATTCTTATGTTCTTAACTAAAAGATGCCTTAGATTAGACATTTGGGTGAAGAAAATTTAATGTCCTGTGGAACAGCATCAGGAAACACACTCTGAGGCAATATTTATCAGTTTTTGACTTAACAAGAGAGACCATGCCCTACATACTGTTGTTATACTAATGCCATCTGTTTCTCATCGCACTAATCAGAGAGATAGAAAACAGGACTCAACTAATTGAAATCTCAAACATGTGAAATATTATTTGCATTTTAAACTCCAGAATATTAATTTTTGAAGACATGCTTTCAGTAATCCAGCTCCCTGGACTGGACATGTGTAGTATAACTGGGTATTTCCATATCCAAGTGTGGTGAGACCTCTTCTAGGAAGTGTTTGTACAACACAATAGTGAATGCCCACATTATCATTCTTGGTATAAAATTAAGTGGAGACGCCTATGTTTAAAGCTACTTAAGTGTACTGTATCCACCTTTTCATACCATAAACTGTGATTTAAAGCACTTATTGTGAAGAAAAAAAGAGTGAGATTGAATTTCCCTTCAGCCTTGAAGAGATTCAAACCCATTATACTTCAGTTACAGGTATGAGTCTTGACCAATAGCCTATTGTTTGGGTCAGGTCGGGACACTGGCAGAACTACTGAGGCTGGATTATAGCCAAACGTTATGAACAAGATCCACAACAGGGTACACTGTTGTGTACTCCACTCTGCTTGAGGCCTATGTTCTGATGTTACAAGATTTGCAGCATGATCAGGGATGGGTAAGGCTATATTCAAGTACAGTTTGTTAGCTCACAGTTGTCTTATTGCAAACTTAATGTCCCCCTGTGAAGCAACATATGTCTGCCACATATGGGTCATTATTTTATTGCCTTATAATTGGTCATTTTCCATGGGAAAATTCAGCATAATCTGAGGAAATCCCACACTTTCAGAGGCAGAACTGTGTATTTCATTTCTCACAGGACTAAAAAAGATATTGCACTCGTTTTTTTCTTTCCAAACAAATGTTCTAAGAAGTACTTAGTACATCTTCAAATAAAATGGCTAACACTTCTTAAAATAGGAAGGACTTCCTAAACTATACTGCAGAAGTGTGGTCCATGTGTCCATGGCATAACTGTGGCCAATCCCAACTCATGTCCTTCCAGACAATGCTTCATCACAGCTCAGGGCTGAGGAAGGAGAAAGAAACACCCCAAAAAGGTACACTGCATTCATTCATGCATTCATTCTGTTTTGATGAGGAGAAGGTAAACATGGCTGCCATGGAGCACTAACCATGCTATGCCAGATGTTGCTCAGGGACAGAGGTGTCCCTGGACTGATTTCTTGCTACAGAAATGCAGATTGGATGCCTACATATGGACAATAGATCTCTTTCTAGGTGCCTAAGATTCAGAATTTCATATGCGTAATTATAATGAATCTATGTCTGTGGTAAACCTAGCACAAGTTAAGTCCAGGTTCCAAGAGATAGGGTGAACTTGTACAATGCCATGACAGCCTTGTGTCTTCCTGCATTAAGCTGCTGACAAAAATCCTTCCTCAAGTCATTTATATTGACAAAGTATGATTAACAGCACTTATCTGAAATTGTTGGATTCACATACTGATTAAAGCACTGCTCCGTATATCTCTAGTGAAAGCTTGCTTTATGTAATTGACTAAAGCAATCTTTTCAGGCTTCACATGGATTTACACTGAAAACAAGCAAACAACAAAGCAATTAGTTTTAACCCTCACTGAAAGCTATTCCACTATCTAAAAGTGCACTTGTCATATAAATACAAGGATAGCCCCTTATAAATTTATTTCAAGGATCTCTACATTTATCTGTTTCACATGTATTCAACATTTTCATAACATGTGAACATAAACTCCTCTCACTGCACGTTGAGGCCCTGACGCTTGTCCAGAGAAGGGCAACAAAACTGGTGAGGGGTCTGGAGCACAAGTCTTATGAGGAGCGGCTGAGGGAGCTGGTATTATTTAGTCTGGAGAAGAGGAGGCTCAGAGAAGACCTTATTGCACTCTACAACTTCCTGAAGGGAGGTTGTGATGAGGAAGAGTTTGGCCTCTTCTCCCAGGTAACAAACAAGACCTGAAGAAATGGCCACAAGTTGTGTCAAAGGAGGTTTAGATTAGACCCAAGAAAAAGCTCTTTCTCTCAGAGAGTGTTCAGGCACTGGAATGGCTGCCCAGGGAGGTGGTGGATTTGCTGGCGGGTTCAAGAAGCATCTGGATGAGGAGCTACAAAATATGGTTTAGTAGCTTGTGGTAGCAAGGTAATGGGAGGGCAGTTGGACTAGATGATCTTGTAGGTCCTTTCCAACCTTGTGATTCTATGATTCAAACAATTTCTAATGAAGATGTATGATTTTTGTCTTCAGGGAGATCAAAACTAAGGCTAAGTAGCTCATAACATGTACTGTTTAATGAAAAAAAAAAAAGCCTTTCATTATTATTATTATTTTAATTTGGATATTAAAACTTGCTTTGATGTTAAAAACTCCCTATGCATTTTATCTCCTAAGCAAACTACACATGATCTTAACAGTTTTGGATATCTATCATAAATAGAGTAGCCAGACGTCAGGAAAGTAATATGAGACAGCCAGTATGGCTTCACCAGGTGCAAGTCCCGCCTCACCAACCTAGTGGCCTTCTATGATGGCGTAACTGCATTAGCGGACAAGGGAAGAGTCACTGATGTAATCTATCTGCACTTCAGTAGGGTCAAGACTTGGACCCCCGTAACATCCTTCTCTCCAAATTGGAAAGATATGGATTTAATGGGGGACTGTTCAGTGGACAAGGAACTGGGCGCAAGATCGCACCCAGAGAGTGGTGGTCAATGGCTCAATGTCCAGATGGAAATCAGTGACAAGTGGTGTCCCTCACGGGCAGGATTAGGACCTATATTCTTTAATACCTTCTTTAATGACATTGACAGTGGAATAGATGATTCTATGATTCTAACATGTATCTAATCTTCCAGCCATCAAACATTTTGCACATTAATGCTAGGTCTACCTACATATTCCTGTACCAGCTCTGTGGAGCAGCCACTGATGTCTAGCTTGTAATGAAAACCAACAGTTTTGTATGGGCCTAACAATTGAGAAAGACTCTTAAAATCTCCATTTGAAAAGGAATTCTGTTCACACTTTTTTAATTTAGATAGCCTGTGTTTACATTACCATTTTAAGTTAGTATGCATCACTGATATACTATGGTGTATTTTATTTAAAAATTAAATTAACATGTCATTTACTTTATATTAAAGAAAGATATAAAAGCTAGAAAAAATACATGAAGAGTAGTTACTTTTGTTTTCTTGTCAAATGTTGTTGTATATATATATATTCATAACACAATGTTGTGTATATATATATATATATTCCATCAAAACACATGCCCATTTAAATTTGGCAGGACTGTATTTTGATTACAGAAATGCAACGCCAAATAAATGCTCACCAGATATACTTGAAATTGAAGTAGTATTAAATTGCCAATTTACCTTCAGTTACATCAATCATAAAGCACAACTAATTCTCCACATCCAGACAAGAAAAGATAATTTCTCTACTTCTCTTTTCTGCTTTTATCTCTAGAGATCAGAAAGGATGTACTCTTTGCTTTTGAAATAGTAAAAATAAAAGGAACGCTTATTCTTAGCTTATGAATATATATATATATATATTTTGCAGTACAGATGCATACAGCAATGCAGTGAAATTAGCTCTTAGTTCTGCATTTCATTGAATTATATTTCAAAATTTTGAAATACTGATGTTGTCTCCAATCTAGCTTTTCAAATGAGAGTATAGGTCCAAAATGAAATCATTTTGTGAATGTAGGTCCTAAATTCTTGCTCTCATAAGGATGTGAAAAGGTCTCTGTTGATAAAATACATGCATACTCTAGATCACTCTCCTTATTGTGACCTTACAATATTCAATTTAAAATTATAGAGATTCTTCATTTAAAAAAGCTCAGAATGAAGAACTTTTAAACGAAGTGGTAAAGTGTAGATCAGCAGCACCTCCTCACCCATGAATTTTAACATAAATAGTAAATCCTTTATGAGAAATGTTGCTGCAATCAGCCTCACAACATAGCAGAAATGGTGTTCACACCTTCGAAGACTGTAGGGTAACTGTAGACCAGAGATCACTGATTTCAATTAAAGTTATTAGGTGTCTGGGCATGCAGAATAGAATGCAGAAGAATTTGGATTACTTAATATGGTGCTAAAAATCCAGTGGAGATTTTAACAAAAGTGTAAAAACGTTTTTGGCTTTTCCTATTACTGGGACACTACCAGGCCCTGTAGTTAAAAGCAGGGGGTTATACTAGCTTTATTCAGGTGTGGTAACACCAAAAAAACAAGTTTTTTACTCCACACGTTCTTAATTTTTGCTGCTTTTTACTATTTGCAAGCCTGTTGTGTTGAGTGCAGTGGCAGTACAGCCCTGTTGGCACAAATTCAATCTGCTCCCAATGCTTTGATCTTATTTCAAATGCACTGACTTCCTGAGAGTGATTACACCACACCTGATTTTGCCTAAAAATCAGATCAGTCTATCTCAAATAGTGAGAAATAGTGAGAACTCTCTTTCCAGCTGCCTTTAATGAATTCAGATTAAAAAAAATTCCTGTGAAATGTTCTGGGTTTAAGAGATTGTCAGCGGCTGACAGAGAAGGTGGAGACCATAGCTCAGAGCCAATCTCTCCCTAAAAATAGGATATTATTTTAGAAAATACCTCTTAGCAGTTGAAGGTGCCATTCTGCAGGCTATGACGAGATATGCACTTACTTCTACCTGAATCTATGCTCATTTTTTAAGATAGTATTAATCTCTTCAGACATTTTCCAAGTGTAAAACGGAAAATCTAAAAAAAGCATAAGATCAAAAGTGCTGAGAATATCATGGAGTAATAGAAAACCAAGATTAATGAAAAATTTAAATCTGTCAATGAAGTGGAATGCAGCCTGATTGCAGTTAGAAATGAGAAGAAAGAATATTTGCCATTTTTATTGGTAGTATAGATCAAATAAAATCTTTGTGTAACAGAAATGAAATTTGTTTCCACAAACCCACCTGATACCAGGAGAAATCATAGCGAAAACCCTCATAGCAGTTTTCTCACTCGTTTGAGCAGAACACAGAAGCTGTGTTATCAAATTTGTCATCTGGCAACCTATCAGATACTCACATTTCCAAAGCAAGTGTGCACCTCTCCATTAAATTTAATTAAATGTTTGCTTGGTCTTAATCATTAAGATAACAATTAGAGATAATGAAAGGCATTTTGTTTGCCACGTTTATATTTGAGGGAATGTAATTTTGTAAATAGCATAGAATATAGTTTTGGTCTTTAATGAGAAAAGAACCAACCTTTAGCTTTACGTGCCTATTGAATAAAAACTAGTTGGTAACTGATTAATTTTCATAGCTTTTGTTAGCTGCAGAAAACTGCATAGTTCAAGACTGCTGGTTATATTTGAAGTGATAAAAAGTGATAAAAGGGGTTTGAAAGTGGAAACTAATCAGGCCACACATACGCTGCCAGTGGAAATTAAAATAAAAAAAATCAGCCTTCCCTTGCTAACTGCTATTGCGCTTTCCTCCTCACTGCCTCTCAATGCTCTTCTTCCAGCCTGATCCCTGAACTGTTTGTATTAGCATGCCTTTGACTGCTTCAGTCAGAGGAGGCTCAAGAAATAACCAGGCCTTTGCTAGCTCAGCTCATTTTGACTGCAGCAGTGTAGGAACCACAGAGGCAGGAGAAGTGGGGTATTTCCAGAGGTTTGGGGTGAGAGCAGTAACTCATGAGGCTGCTGAGGCTAACTGCAGGTCTCCCCTGGCAGGCACTTTTATGGGCTGTCTGAAGCCTCTTTCATGAGGCACTGTTAAAAAACAGAAGAGCATCTACTCTTCCCCAACTTTTTTTTTTTTTAATAGGGAGAGATGAAGTTCCAGAAATAGATTGTTCCTGCCCCAGAAGATCCCCAGGAAAAAAATATTTGGGTTCATTGCAAATTAACTCTGTGAGACGTGGACTGTCCAACAGCTCTGCTTTTGTAAATCAGGATTAATTTCTATAAATAATGGAGATATTTTCATAACTAAATCCTGGGTAATACCAGAAAACTGGCACTAAGCATAATGCTATGGCATCTCAGACCTTCTTACATGAGATTTCACATTACTAATATACTCCATTCTAAAATTCACAGAAAAGATTTAATTTTTATTAAAAGTTAAATGATTCTGAGAGTAAGCAAGATTTTATTTTTCTTCTACGTCATTATAGTAGATACTGCAGAAACATCAAGAAAGAATAATTATAACATCCATTCACTGGTTTATTAAAAACAAGTTCTTGGGAGATGTGGCTCTTCACAGGTTAGCAGAGCTGCAAGAGAAAAAAAAACAGTTATGTAAGTGCAATTTCTTATTTCTTCCACATAAATCAAAGACTGATCTCATCCCTGCCACCTTGTTACTTTTATGACTTGGGGGATACGACTCACAGTTCAAAAAAAAAAAAAAAAAAGGAAGGGTTGGGGGAGGAGGATTTCTTATATCACTGACTGAAAGAGGCATCTTTCATTGTAATCTTCTCACTGTGATCATGTTGGAGACAGGAAGTATTCTTCCAAATGCTTTGTTTTGTAAATAATTTCCTGATCAACAGCACTTTAATTCTTCCCTTAAAGTGTATTTAATCTAGATTCAAAAATATTCCCAGACACACCAGCCTTGATTTGATCAGTTTCAGTACACGTTCAGGTCTCTGATTCAAACCTTGTCTTTAAAGGATTTCCTGACTAGGGATATTTCCTAGATGGATGGAAGCCTGGTGAGCCTTTCCCTTCTCAACCAAGAACGTGTGGCAGCTGTGTGCTGGTCTCATTTCCCCATCGGGATTTCACTTTAGGCTGTTGGGAGGCACTTGTATGTGACTGAGGATCCTCTGCACTAACAGTGTGGTGAATGGAAGTACATGGAAGCACAGTATTTTGCAGGGAGTCAGGAAGGAGGATGACCGTATATACAAATTAAAATTCCATAATGTAGATCTCCTCAGCCAGCTGAGAGCTGAAAGATGATTGTCTCAATCTAAAACACAGGTCATGTGAGGAATCAGATCATGTGAGGCCATCAAGGAAGTGAGTGCTTGAAGTTATATGGTTGGGCTCAGGAATGAGTCGCCTCTCACCTAACTTCAGACACCTACTGGATGAGATGAATCACCATCAGAAATGTGTTTCTCCCCACTGACATTAAGGTAAATCTGCTTGGACTTCAACATGCAAAAGCAAATATTTATTTGTTGATGGGATCTTTATAGATTTTTATGGGTTATTTGGCAATCTGAGCCTGAAAAAGATATCTAAAACTAAGTTAGGCAGAAAAAATAACCCAGAAATGTTAGTCACTGATTTGAGTGGTTTGCCAGTCAGGAACCTCTCCTATACTTTTAAATCTCAAATACACAATGGCATTTTAATATAAAAACAAGATGCTTTCTGATCTCAAATGCAAGTGCAAGTGCTGGAAATGGATATAGTGGATCTGTTTTGCTCCTTATTTGCAGCATCTTCAAATTGCAGTGATGTACCTTGAAGTTTTTGAAATGTTTTTTTCTTCTAAGGCAAAAGAGAACATTTAGAATAAATGAACCAAACAGTCTGCAGACCTACAGTGGACTTCATGCATGATTAGTTTTGCTGGCCTTTAAAGCGCTGACTTTCAATTTATTGAAATGCTAATGAAATTTTGATTACTAATATAAAATATCATTTTTTTCCTAGAACATTATTAATGCAGTTCCAGAGATTAATGTTGCAGCCAGAATGCTTCATTTTTCATTAATCTGCTAGTTCATTGCTGAATTTTCTATAAATCTCTCTCCTTACCCAGCTTATATCTCATTGCTCCACCAAATTTAAATCCTATATAAAATTTTAAGACAGCAGAGGTATATTACTGCAATTAAAATACCAATAAAACAATCCGTAAAGTAACTGTCACTATCACTTATACCATGTTGGCAGAATATGAGGACTAAGATGAGTACGGGCCCTTTTATGCTTTAACTGTGCACTGTTCTGTTTGAACAGGGATATTTTATGAGATTAATGGAAAAAAAAAAAACTGGATCAAAAGCAAAATGGATGCTGAATCCCATTAATCATTAAATTGATTTTCACTAATTTTATACGTCTTTTTTCCACTTTATTTCCTGTCTCAAGTATGCCACAAACTAAGGACTAGTTTTGTTGCCATTTCTGCCTTGTCTCTTGTCCTGCAGTCACTGTCACAGCACTTGAGTTGCCGTAGCTCTTTAAGCAGCCTAGCTACTATTTGCAGCACATTTTGCTGTTGTACTCTTTTAAGGCATTCTGCTCTTCTTCTGGCTGATCTTTTCAGCAGAGAAGGATGACATTTTTCCCTATGCTTTGAGCTAATGCAGGTTGCAGACTTTCTGAGTAACTTCTGCTGTTGAAAGGTTTTTACTGTTTTTATGAGGACTTCTCCAAAATAATATGCCTCCTATTTTATGATGTCGACCCACTGTGTCATAGGCAGATGGTTGTATGGCAGTTGAAGTTGGACCTTCTCAGAAATATTCCATAACATTTTGATGCTGTGTGACTGGTGGTGGCAGACGGGCAGTCTGACAAATGGCATCTGACATGGAAGTGTATATGAAGAAAAGGTGCATCACTGAATTCCTTCTTGAAGAAAAAATAGCACCCACTGACATTCATTGATACTTGTTGAATATTTATGGATACTACAATGCTGAACGTTATGGATACAGTGGATGTGAGCACAGTGAGGCACTAAGAGATGCGTTCCAACACTGCAACATCAATGCAGTGGTCCAGCATCAGCAGTGGTCACTTCTACTGGTGCGGAATTGTATGAGCACAGACTCTTGTTCATCACTGGCAAAAACACATAGCTAATAGTGGTGACTGTTGAAAAACAGTATTTTGTAGTTAAGAATTTGCTCTATCAAGCAGTGTTATTGTGCTCTTTGTTGTAATTTCCATAGAAATAAATAGGAGGCACTACTTGTGGAGCAACCTACCTACTTTCTGATAATAAGGAATTAAGAGCACATGCTTTCCAATTGCACTGTCTAATATTCTACCTTTTAAATTATTGGTGTATAGCGCCTGTTGTGCTTTAACCCCAGCTGTCAGCACAACCCAACTGCTCACTCACTCTTATGGTTGGGATTGGAGAGAGAATCAGAAAGGTAAAAGTGCGAGAAATCATGGGTAGAGATAAAGATAACTTACTGTGCAAAGCAAGGACTATACGCAAGCAAAGCAAAACAAGGAATTCATTCTCTTCTTCCTGTAGACAGGCAGATGTTCAGCCATTTCCAGAAAAGCACGGATCATCACGTCTAACAGTTTCTTTGGAAGACAAATGCCATTGCCATGAATGTCCCCACTTCCTCCTTCTTTAACCCATCTTTTTCTTTTCAGCATGATTCCATATGATATAGAATACCCCTTTGGCCAGTGTAGGTCAGCTGCTCTGGTTCTGAGCCCTTGCAGCTCCTTGTGCACTCCCAGCTCCTTGTCGGGAAGGCAGTGTGAAAAACTGAAATATCCTTAGCTCACAGAATCACAGAATGGCCTAGGTTGGAAGGGACCTCAAGGATTGTGAATCTCCAACCCCCTGCCACATGCAGGGCCACCAACGTCCACATTTAATACCAGACCAGGCTGCCCAAGGCCCCATCCAACCTGGCCTTGAACACCTCCAGGGATGGATGGGGCATCCACAGCCTCTCTGGGCAGCTGTTCCAGCACCTCACCACTCTCTCTGTAAAGAACTTCCCCCTAACATCCAATCTAAATCTTTCCTCCCTCAACTTAAAACCATTACCCCTTGTCCTGCTGTTATTAATCCTTTCAAAGAGTTGATTCCCCTCCTGTTTGCAGCCTCCCTTTAGGTACTGAAAGGCTGCAATGAGGTCAACCCACAGCCTTCTTTTCTCCAGGCTGAACAAGCCCAGCTCCCTCAGCCAAGGCTCAGTGAAACATGACTCAGCAACAACTAAAACATCAGTGAGTTATCAACATTGCTGTCATCAACAATCCAAAACACAACACCACATAAAGCTGAAGAACATTAACTCTATCACAGCCAAACTAATGACAGAGCTCTTAATTTAATACTGGTGATTTGCAATTTATGCTAATGTAGAATTCTAAAGGGCTTTGTATTTTAGCACCAGAAAGACAAATTTTTAATTAATTTTAACCTTTCTTTTCTTTTTTTGTTTCGTTCAAAGCTCTTTCTTAATTACAACCATTAAATGGTCCCACTGATGCATCAAATTTGCCCTTCATGAACTTTCAAGGTTCTGATTTAGGTTTCTGCAAAATTGCTGAAACTCCCACTAATCTGAGAGAATAACAAGTCATTCTCCTGCTAACAACTGTAGGAAATTATTTATGCTGCTATTATCTGGAAGAGAGAGCATACTGCCAAGGTTAAATGCTGAGGCTTGAAATTATTGCAGAGAGAATTACCGACTTGCTTTTTAAATGTAAATCTTTCATAAAGGCAGGATGAATTACTGTAGAAATTTAATTCTCATTCATTCCAGAATCCTTTGGATGTATGTGAGTATACTGTGGCATTTATCCTTCATCTTCCTTTTCTATTTCTCATTCTTATGTTCTTGACATATGCAGTTGTGACTTTTGCATTGCTTCCAGAGATCTTCCAGCAGTTTTGCACTTGATACAGGTGCTTGAGTATCTGAAGCTGAGCAAATGGATGTTCATGCTGGCAACCCAAATAGCCAGGGGATACATGGGGACAAAAGGAAATTAATTCTGCCTTATTCCAGGTCAAGGCAGTGGTGAACCTGCTCTGAATGTAATGCTTCCTTTTATGATGTTGGCCTATGACATCAGAGGCAGATGCTGGTGGGATGGCAGCAGATGTTGAACCTTCCCATCAATATCCCATCACATCTTGTTGCTGTGTAGCAGATAGCAGCAGAGGGGCAGTCTGACAAAATGGCATCTGACATTGACATGCAGATGAAGCAAAGGTTTGGAACTGAATTGCTCCATGTGAAAAAGATGGCATGCTTCAATGCTTGCTGAATGTTTCTGGAGATGAAACAGTGCATGTGAGCATAGCGGTGGGTGGTGCGTTCCAGCAGTGGCAGCAGCAGGTCTTCTCCACTGAAGCTAAGATTTTTACAAGCACAACGTGCAGGCTCTCATTCATTGCTGGCAAAAATTCATAGCTAATAGTGGTAACTAGGTTGAAAAATAGTCTTTTGTAGTCAAGAATTTGCTATTCTAAATAGTTTTATTGTGCTGTCTGTAGCCAATTTAGTTTCCATGGAAACAGATAGGAGGCATTACCTTTGGAGCAATCTGTGCATTTCCAGTGTTGCATGCTTAGCAGTCTCTTTGTTCTGCATGAACTGTGAGGATGTAGCATTGCACTTTGAACCATCAGCTTTTATGGCTTCTCTGTTCTGTGAGTGTATTCTGCCACCAAACCTAGAGTTTACCACTGGTATCTCCGGTAGTCCCTGCACAAAACAGATATTACTGTTTCTATAGAACTCACACATTACCTTTCTTTTCACTTAAACTTGCTGAGTCCTATCCCAAAGCATTATCCATTTCACTCAGAACGAGTTGTGTGAACTACTAGTGTTTTTGCTGTGCTAATTACATCCTAGGAAGTATGCAACTGTGTCTACTAATAACTACACCAAATTTGAAATTATAGAAAAAAAAAAAAAGTATGTCAAGACAAAATAGGAAAGAAATCAGATAAATGAACAAGTTGAGCTGCATTATTAGAGGCCAGATATCATAATTCTAAAGAGTTTCAAAATCTTAATATAATGTAGATGGAAATACTGATGAAAGAATCGGCTGAGGTGTTGAAGTTTAAGTAAAGAAAATGCCAGACATTTAGCAAACTATCCTAAAATATACTAACTCAGAGTGAGCAACAGTGATAGTTTTGCAGGTTTTAAAATTCAAAGTAATAAGTACAGAAAATGAATCCTGCAAGAAAAAAAAAAACAAAAAAAACAAACAAAAAAAAAAACAGAAAATAAGCAACACGTAGACTTTGCTTTTGAGTGATGAAGTTGGAGAAATTCACACCAAACTTAGTAGTCCCTCCCAGGCTACAGAAATGCGCACAAGCAGATGAGTATATCAAAAGAATGGGGTTGGTTTACATGAGTCTTTCCAGTCTAAGTTTGTACACTACATAACTCTGCTGAGTTCTTCTCATAACTGAAGCTCAAACAGTAGACTGTCAGCAGCACATCACTTTCTAACATATTGCTGTTACTGTTTTTAATTGATAGATATCTGTCAATAAGTTAATTCCAAGAACACTTTCCACAGTGCCTCTAGCAAGAATGTCAGTTTTCTGTCAACAGTGTAACTGCAGGAATGGCGCACATTTGTTAATTTTGGCAGCACTGCACATGCTGGAAAGAGCTGAAATGCTTGATCCCATCTGGTCCTCTAGTTAAGCAGGAATGGGGTGAGACAATACTTTGATGACTGACTTTTACAAAGAACATAGGGCCTTCAACACAGTGGTGTAAGCTACTTGGGTGATATTCTTTTTTTGGAGTCAGTAACAGATGTGCAATGAAATAGCACGGTTTATTCTTGCTGGTCAATCTGGGCAAAGCATAACCCTTTGAAGTCTTATTTCAGAGATGCAGTGATGACATCCTCAGTTTTACAATCCCCACCCTGTATGCAGCATGAAAAAAAGCACTATAATCATAAAACTAAAATAGAGACTATTCATGAGAATTATCTGCAGGAAGGCACAAGTTCTCTCCCACAGTCTGCCTCTTTTGTCATTTACTCTCCAAAATCTTATTGCTGTTCATCTAAGTAATGAACACATGATCATAGGCTGGGTGACCATTAAAAACACATGGTTACCTTCATTTCTTCAATGTCTGTTCATTGCCAACATGCTTGGCAATGCAGTGTACTAATTCTCAGAGCTTTTAATCATCCTGTTTTCAGAAAAGAAGTTATATCTCCCATTTGAGATCAGCCAGCTATTTGCTTTGAATTCCCTAGCTAAAACACCTCAACACTTAATTGCTAGTTGGGGTTGAATGCTGAATTTAACATCGAGTAAGAGAAGCTGAGACTAGCCAGTTTCCCTGTGGAAGCACACTAAGAAAATGCTAAATTTAAATTTAATAATGTACTGTAATCATATGGTTATATGAATCCCCCAGGGATCTTCTTGTCCCAGTCTGATAAAAGGGAGGCTGCTGCTGGTCCATGTTCTTAACATACTAGCAGCGAAGTTGAGGGTGTATTCCCAGCTGATGTTTGTGCACACACATACACATAGTGAACACATGGCCAAGTACAGAGGCCAGTGCTGAGATAGTTCAGTGCCTTTATGAGCACACAAATAGACAACCATAGTGCTCATGCAGTCAGAAACAGCACAACCACCTCCTGTTCTTCCTCCCAAGGTGATGGGGATTACAGTCAGAATATTTGGACACTCTCACTCTTTATTCACAAACTAAAGTAGACCATCCAATATCCATGGCCCATTCCCATACATTCCCTCACATCTTGGGTCTTCTCCCTACTCACCAGCTGGTCCAACCTAAAGTTCATTAGGAGTTTGTCCATGGAGCTCAGAATGGACAGTGACTCCAAAACAAAATAGCAAGAAGGAGTTTAAGAAATTAGGACAGTCTGTGGTAATCAGGCACCAAGTTTTACTGGGTTTTTGATTACAGATTAATTGCACTTTTTATTCTTTTTCCTGTCTGATCCAAATTGATCCTTCCTTTTTTCCAAGCTTCAGTCCTTTCCCAAGTATTTTGCACATTTCCATATTCCCCTGAGAATACCCTATAAATTTTATAACATCTTTAAATTATCACTGCTCTAACCCAAAGTCCTCCTTAGTCTATAATCACAAATAGGTACTGTACCCTTTTGAAAACAGTCCCCCTTAGTCTTCATAGCATTCCAGGAAGATGGATTCTTTCCTTAAGTTATCTTAGTAGGTTTCACAAACAAGAAAATGAATTAGAGACACAATACAAATTCAGGACTTTGACTTCACAATTTCAACACACAAGGAATAAAGTATGAACTTAGAAAGTCACACAGAAGATAGCAACACAGATGACTGCAATATATCAAAGCCTTCTTTTTATGACAGTTGTACATCACCTTGAAGTATTCCTTCCCTTACACGCTAATTATGCAATAACAGCAAAATTTGGTTAGGATAGAAAAGCAATCTTATTTTATCTTGCAAGCCTGACAAATCAGTCAACCTTTTTTTATGAGACTCTTAATTCAAAATCCTTCTGCAGATTTTTTTTTTAAATTTATGCCGTGTTTCAGATTTCAGAGAGAAAAAAGACTGTAATGCAATCCCTAGTGAATAACTGATATGCTCACATACATTTAGGTCAATGAAAGCTAGATCCATTGCTCTGTTGAATTTATGCTGGAATAAGCGATGTTGACTAAATTTAGCTGAATCATCACTTCATTAGGTATTCCTTCTATTCATACATTAGACATAACTGAATACAGGCATTTTTAAAATGCTTTCCTTCTTTTTAGAGACACATCTTCTGACATTCATGCATAATATTTTTGTCTGATACAATCATCACTGGTTTCTACTAAATAGGAACATTCTCTACAGGATTATACCTATATTCTCCTCAGAAGAAAAAGAAGTGTTTTCTGTAAGGTGATATCTAAATGATGACTTTTTTTGTGTTTCAGCATCAGACTTCTATGTCAGAATTCAGATCAAAATTAAAACATCTAAATTTAGTTCTGTATGTATAGGTATCTGTAGGTATGCAACACATCTAAATCCTTGTGACGTCATAAATATCTGAATAATACGGCCAATGTAACTCAGAACTCTACTAGAAACTGATCCTAAAGAAAATATCTAGATCTTTGATTCAATTGCCCACATACAGACATTTTTCATAACATACTACATCACAACCAAGTCGGCATTATGAGGCTGATTCATCTAATACTGGGAACTTGTATCCCTAGGGATCAGAAACTGACAGGGAGATACCTTAGAGCATCTAGAATTCCATTAAATAAGTGTGAACAGCTGAATAAAGCCTCACATCTCTTGAATGTAAGTAGGGACTAATATGTGGAAGAGACATATTTAGCTCTCAGTTTTCTGAATTGAATACTTCACCAATTACAATGAATATTGTAGCACGTTTTTTCTACAGGACTTCTATGCAGCGGATGCATTCTATAAATGCACCCATTTATTTCTGGTTCCTGAATTGTATGCAAATAGTGTAATTCAATGCTGTTGGGGCTCATGATTAAATCTAGTCTGTGAAGCTAAAACTAAAACTTATCTTGAGTTGTTCAGCTGCCATTTGAGAAATAGCAGAAGGTCTCTAATTGCAAAAATATTAGAAGGAAGTCACATAAACAATTTCCTTTTGCTGGTGCACATCAGCTTCTTTCTTCCCTCTTAAAAAATATAAATATCAGCATTTTTTCTGCCCAAATCTGCCAACATTACTTAGTGCAGAAAAGTTCTCAGAGCATATGGATGCCTATGACTGTAGCGGAGACCTATTTTGTACAATATGCTCAATGATTAAAACAACAGTAAAGAAAGTCAGAGAACCTACTTCATTCCTGTCTTGATTTTATTGGTATTCAGACCCAGACTACATCTTTCCAAGAGTTCACTAAATGCTGCTTCATTCTCTTGGAATTCTCTTGGAATTCTTCATTCTCTTGGAATGCTAAAGAAGATACTTAAAAACCAGCACTTGCTAAGCAAGTGTTGAATCCTATTCCCCTCTGCTGTATTTGTGGTTAGAGATTTGGTAAATTCAGGTTTTTTTTTTTTTTTTTTTTTTTTTTTTTTTGCAGTAGTCATTATTACTCAATATAAATCTCTTTTTTTTGTACCTCCCCTGAGTTTTCTTTTGTAGCTAGATCATTTATACAATTGAATTTGGTTAAGTATTCCCATATCACAGAAATCAAACTCTGAAGAAGCCATTTAGCATCATTTTATATCCTCACAATGACACATTATTCTCTATTGAGCCCTTCACAGCATGTTTTCAGCTATAAACCATTCTTTTGTCATACTTTTTATATCATTCATTCCAATAAACCTAACTGTCCTTTTATGAAAATGATTCTGAGTAGTATTCATAAATTTAAAATAGAAGAACATTTTTAAACTTAAAATAAAACCAACAATCTTCCTTTATATTCTTGTTATAGTTTGGAAGAAATTCCTAATGAAACTTTTAAATAACTCTATGTACATCTTTACATATCTTATAAGTATGCTTGTGGATTTATGTGCAGGAATTTGAATGGGTGACATTCTCCGAGAAATATTAGCTTCTTTCCAAACTGCTTTAAATTCTTACAGATTAATGATTTACATAATGATTTACATGAGTTTTAGTCTGTAATCCTTTCAGCCTTTTTCCTTTTTGCAGCACTGTGCTTTGTAGAATTGTACTGAAAAAATTATGAACACGCAATTCCTATATTCAGAAGCAGTTTCTCAAACCCAAAAAGAGTTTCATTGTGGCATTATGTAGAAAAGAAAGAAACTAAATCACTCAGTGCATGAATGATATATTGGCAAGCTTTCTAATATATAAATGGTTACGTATTTATCAAACTAATACTAAATTACCAAAATAAATATATAAAATAAATAGGGGATGCGTCTCGCATATGAAATGTGACATTATCTATAAGCAGTATGCAAGAAACATACACATTGTTCTATTTAAGAAAATATATTTAATAGCTGATAAAACTAATTCTGAAGGAGAATGTTGACTGATGGGAAGGAGGGAAAACATCATTTATCTTTTTTTCTACACTGTCATGAAAGTTCTTAAAATTGGCAAGAAAGAGAATAATGTCTTTGACTGTTCTTTGTCAAAAATGTATGTAGAAAGAGAATAAAGAATTCAACATTGTTCCCGCTTGTCATGAATATATATTGCAAGTACAGATATATTTTCAAAGGTAAAGAGACTGAGAAGATTCCTCTTAAAAACTTAGCTCTTGAGTGGCGTCAGGTGAAACTCTCCAAAAAAGATAACTCCTTTATGTTCATGCATATTTATTATGAAGGGGTGGACAAATATATTGAAAAAGCCAGGAGCTAACTTGATCCGGGTACCTGATCTGAAATATGCCAGAGTTTGTTGGGTCTTAATTATAGTTGGTTTTGGTTCTGCTAAGGAAAACAGACGTAGACAAGGTCAGAGGCATAAAATAAAATATTAATGTTGTTGGACAAAATGCTGATTTGATAGATAATTCCTTAAGACCAACATGGTATTAAGAAGCAGGCATTCTTTTTATTACTGTGTCAGATGCATGGGGGACAACTGCCTATCATGCCTATACATGCATTTGACACCATAATAAAAAGGATGCCTTCTTATAAATACCACATTGGCCTTAAGAACTTACCTATCAGACTGGTGTTTTGCCCACTAACATTAACACTATGAAATAAAGAGATCACTTAATGCCCATTTTGCATCATGAATACTTCAATGTTAATATGATATTTGGCTTCCATAGGCACTCAGTACAGTTTTGTCTTGTAGAGTACTGAAAGGATCTTCCCTGGCCCCTCCAAGACCCTACTGGTCTAACAGAAGTGATGCACACAGCAGATACCTATTTTTACACAGATGAATTCAACACCAAGTATAAGACAGATTTGGGGACTTAAATGTAGTAAATGTGTAACCTACTAGACAATAGTTGATAGAGAAAAAAACAGCTGAGGTGGGAGACCCATGCCATCTAAAGGTATGCACTTCATAAGAGTGGGAAGAATTTCCTTTATTTTTCCAGGAACTATTGAGGGAGCCCTAAACTAGAAAACTTTTAGATATCTAAGTTCAGATGAATCAATCTTCCTCTGACTTTCTAGTGGTAAACCACGATTTTTATGAAGACTCCTAGGTTTTCTGTTTATTTTTTCAAGTTTCCTTTTTGATCTTTTTATTTGGCTTGTAAAATCACCATTTGCAAGACAAACTGATCTTTCCCTCCTTATCGTGTTTGTGCTTCACAACTCCTTAGTGTATTGCTTGAGGGCAATAATCATTTACAGTAAATGAATTAAATGTCATTTTTCATGCTTCGGCAACTGCTATTCCAAAATTATGCAACAAACTATGTCAAGATGGAATTCAACCTTGAGCAGAATGTGACCTTAGATTCTGAGATGGCAGTGTGAGGGGTTCTTTCTATATGGAGATGAGATTCACCTTTCATATTATTTTCTTGATCCTGAGGCATGGGGTGTTGGGTTTTCCAAAAATATCATCACATCCATCATTCTTCTGCTTTTATGTTACATCTTTGCTAAAGACATACTGTCATAATTTGATTGGTCTTTATCATTGTTTTGAATCTTTTTGTGGAATCCATTGTGTGAATGTCATAAATGGGGACAGTTTCCTTTTTAGCAGTCATTCACTCACCAGAGTGTGTTCTGCTCAATGCTGCTAATCCAAACTTGCTGACCAACACTATAAACATATAGTTTCACTCTACCTCTTTGCTATTCATGATATTGCATAAAGTTACTTAGTTTCACTTCTATACATACTGTCACATTGTAAAAAATAGATTTAAATAAAGATTCATTTGTATTTCTATCATTTTTCCCATTCACTATTCAATTTCTACAGTTTCATCATAGCCCACAAATCTTTGACCTTTCCATTGGAACACCATGTCAACGGATTGCAGAGTTTCCCCAATTTTGTGAGTCAGTGTAAAACCAGTTTAAATAGCAAGAATAACGTTTAGTGCTACTGTTTGTCTTCTGTTTCTATTTCAAGCCAGTTTGTAATTTATTGAGAAAAATTATCATTTGTCAAAAAATAAAGGTAAGGTGTGAGCATTCTGCTGTTTTTTCATTATTAAGAAGTACTGTACTTTTTTTCTGTAGCTATCGATTATTCTTCCATAAAGTGCTCTGGTGAAGAGTATCGAAGTATCAAAATGAATACAATTATTGATGACTAGCAATGTATTTTCAAGCTTTTCTATATGTGTTTTTGTTGAGCCCATAATCTCCCTCCTCTGAAATTTCATACTTTTAATTTTTGCTTCCTGTCTTCAATTTCTTCTGCTGTAGACTGAAAACTGGCTAAAAATTAATTGGACTGTCAGTAAGCTGTGCTGTGACAACATCTGCAATTTGGCAAATACCTTTTCTTCAGTAGCTAGACAATTAAAACTCAGGTAGTTATTACATCACATCATATTGTTTCATTATTTCTTTAGACAGACATATTTTGTCACCTTCAGAAGTTTGTTACCTTCTGTCTATATCAGGCGATTTCTTTCTTCAACTTAGTGCTATTTGCAGTTTACTTTGTAGTGTACAATTCTATGTCAATAAAAAAGATCTGGTGAAAATGCAGAATCTGTAAAGATAATACTCATCTATCTAGAATCTCTTGAGAAAATTGTATCAATTTCATGTATTAATCTTCATTGTAAGCATATTATCCTATTTATTGTTTGTGGTAATGTTTACTTGCTTTGCTGTCTATGAAAGATCTGATGTTTCTGCTATCTGAATGTTAACTTTTTAGGCTGCACCTTTTGACTTATTTTATTACTTTATTTTGCGTCACTGTTACGTCTGTGTTTTCTACCTTGAGTTGAAAGATTCATTTTTTTTTCTGTTTCACTATTTTTCACAGGCCTGAGTATTTTTCCAGAAATCTTACACTTCATCAGTTTTCAAACATTTCCCCTCTGTTCAACATTTATCTAATGAACTGATAAGCTTGAATTTCTTCCATTCTTTCTAATGTCATACTATGAGTTTCTCTCTTGAAGCATATCATCTACCTATAATGTCTGCTATCATACACATATGGACACAGTATGTCAAGCACTTCACAGAAAAGTACATCTTAAGGTGGTCATATCCATCTTGTGCAGTAGACATTTATTTCCTGCTTTTATACCAGATTGCTCCTTTTATATCTTTATGAGAACATTCTGTCCCTAGAGCAGTGAAGTTACTCTATTTTTATTATATAAACAGGCATTATATAAACAGGCATTGTACAAAACTTCCAGTGTGTTCCTGTCAATAACAAAAGGGGAGCTACAGAAAGGAAGGGGACAGACTCTTTAGCAGGGTCTGTGGTGATAGAACAAGGGAAAATGGTTTCAGGCTCATAGAGAGTAGATTTAAGTTAGATACAAGGAAAAGGTCAAAAAGGTCATTTACAGTGAAGGTGGTGAGGTACTGGAACAGGTTACCTAGTGTTGTGGTTGATGCCCCATCCCTTTCAGGGAGACTTTCAGGGCTGGGCTGGATCAACCCCTGGCTAGCCTGATCTAGCTGTGGTGTTCCTGTTCATTGCAGGGGAATTGGATTAGATGGCCTTTAAAGACCCTTCCAATTCTAAGAATTCGATGACTCTGTGAAGAGTTGTTAATTATTATGTTTTATGGGACCTACTTATTATTCAAAGCTTATTCTTGTTCATTAAGGTTGTAAGAAATCAAACATGCTGACAAGTCCATTTCTCTGGTACGTTACAACAAACAAGGCTTTATATATATGCATATATATTTACAAACAGCAGTCTATTTTAACTCATTCCCCAGATGTTTGGTTTGTTTTTTAAGACAGAGATATTTTTAAGCTACCCATTGTGTCATTCCAGGCTTTCCACACTATGAAAGCAAGATGATGTTTGTGTAGAAGAGCTCATACAGAAATCACCGAGCATTTAATTAAGCTAGAATATCAGAAGATGAACCAGCTGTTAACCACAAAAAGCAGAAGACTGAAAAAGATCAAGGCAATTATGAAACTGTGTGGTTCACTAGTCAAGACATTTCACTGTCTGCTTGTAAACCTAATATAATGCATATGGAGACACATAGTCAGGTGGAAATTTATTGCAATTCAGCTGACATTCGTGTTTTCTAGAGCCACTCTCTGGAACCAAAATATTCAAATCCTATATAGAAGCAGCTTCTTCGGAGTAACAGATCAAATTATTTTAGCACTTTGCTATCCTGAGATTATAGCTATTCAGACTACTAAAATAAAACAAACAATAGTTTCTGTCTAAGGTTTACATAGTTATTCTGTTCCCATTCATATAATATTCCAAATATCTCCTTAGTGCATGAAAACATCCAATTCTTCTGTTAAATTTATGTCATATTGTCTTATTGAAGAACATAGAAAAGGCATTTTGTGCCTCAAGTCCATGCTAAAAACCAGTATGAAAGCCATTATACTTCCCCAAATCCTTGTACTATGATTAGATGTCTGTCTGAGGTGTATCATTCAGGAGATATCTCATCAGCGTCCTAAGAAATACAATAGTATTTTCAATCTGTGCACCTTTCAACAGTAAGCAGTTACTGAAGAACATGGCTGAGACAAAGGAGTTTACAGAACTCTCTGCTTACTCTGAAGGATAAAATGTGGCATATAAGAGGATTGACCATTACCTCTATTAAAAAGGGAGGTTGGTGGCCCTGCATGTGGCAGGGGGGTTGGAGATTCATGAGCCTTGAGATCCCTTCCAACCCTGGCCACTCTGAGATTCTGTGATTCTATGTTATGCTGATGTTCTCTGAGAACAATTATAATTTTTTTTCTTTTTTTTTCTTCTGGCATTTACTTCATGTTCATGTGATGTTCAGTATTCTTCAAATATACAGTCTATTACTGTGTACTTATATACAAGTATAAAGATCATCATATGACAAGTTAAAGTAAATAATGTGATAAATATGTGGTATAAAAATCATGAAGATTTTAAGGAAACTACTTCTATGTATAGTATACATAATATATAAAATAATATGTATGTATTATTATATATATAATATGTATAGTACATAAAAACATTATTTATTAAATCAATGTCTTAAAGTAAATTAATCAAAAGACTGAATGAGTCTTTGTGTAATTGTCCTTTAAAATAACTAGAGCCCTACTCAATTACAGGGATTCTTGCAGAAATGAGATACCACAGGGGAGCCTAAACTCTTTCTCTGCAAGAGCAGAAACACGTATATTTCGATAAGATCTTCAGAAATATAACTGAGCTTGGAATACTGGAAAAAAAAAGTCACTTTATTCATAATGTTTGTGTTTGCTCACATATCAAACACACAATTGTTCAAGAATAATGATCTTAAAATACTAACAAAATATCATACATGTATTTCCAAGGAAATTAGCATAGCCTGAAATTTAGACTGTTAATGTTCTCTAAATATTGTTCAAAGGACTTCAAACTTAAGGAATGTATCTAAAAAATGCCTCTAATTGGACATGCCTTAATTCCTCCTCTGCCAATCAAACGTTTGCTCAGTAAAGGCAAATTCATGCATGAATGCCAAGAAGGCATCTAAGTGGGAGAAAAAATTGTGAAATTTGTGAAATGTTGCCTCTTTATTACTCCGCTGGGAGCTATGTGAACTGCCTGGTGTTCGTGCATTGCATCAAGTACTTAAGTGAGCTTCAAAGAGATTTGAGGTCTGTTTGACAATATCTAAGCAGTATTAATTCCTTCCAGAATAAAATAGCAATGAGTGAGCAGCTGGTTGCATGAACATTGTTGGACTTATTTATCTAATTGTAGTAAACATATTACATTGCTGAAAGCAGATTTGAACTGTCAGAAAAAAAAGTCATAAAATATTGACGAGGTGAAAAAATATTTTTTCTCCTTCCTGTTTTTAAATTTAATGAAAAATTTTATGGGAAATGATTCACATACTGTTGCGTATTGGTGCCTCTTTTGTTTGTAGTCATATTTTCCATTTTTATTGTATATCATTAAAAAAGCTATTGGGAAATATTGTAGGTATTCAGTTTGCTTAAAAATAAACTGTAAGAGGATATATAAAAACCTGTTACACTTTTTATCAGCATTAATCATTATTTTTCCTTCTTTACCACTGATTTTAAGTAGAAACAACATATATATATGTATATATATATATAAAAAAAAAATTGTAGGTTTCTATAATCATCTTTAGCATTTTGATCAGCAACTAAAATGAAGTCCTTCTCATATAATGCATTGAAGGAATGAACCTGGGTGAACATGCAGAAGTATGTTAGACCTCAGTAAATCATATATATACCCCACCAAACATATGTATTGATTCACTGGAATGCAAGCTTTCTCCCAAAAAAGACCAAGAACATCTTTTCAAAGGGATTGTGGCATCAGTTAGTTACACAAATCTTTATGTCAGACTTCAGCTAAACCAATGTAATAGTATACTGATAAGTAACTTCAGAGGAAAAAATAAAAATAAAAATCCAAAACAGAAATTAATTCACAGTGTCTTCAGCCATAATCATTAATTCCTCTCTACTGGAGTTGCACATCTGTTCTGTTATTACTTCTCCGTATCAAATAACAGGATATACATGTTCCATGCACAACTGTTCCTTTGTGTGTCTTTCTGTGCCTTTCTTGACAGCATATGTTTGTACTGTCAGCAATATGCCCTTGGTGTTACAAGACTAATGATATTGGCTACCTTAGGCAGAGTATTGTTAGCAGATCAAGAGATGTGATCCCTCCACTTTCCTCAGCGCTGGTGAAGCCACAACTGAAACCCTGTGTCCAATTCTGGTCCCTTTGACACCAGAAGGACATTTTGAAAAGAGTTCAACAGAGAGCCACAGAGATGATCAAGGGTCCAGAGTATCTTTCCTCTGAGGAGAGTCTGTTAGATTTGGGTTCTGGTCACAAACTTGAATACAAGTCTGTGTAAAAATCAGGAGACACATCTTTACTGTGTGGATGATGGCACATGAGATTACCCAGAAAAGCTATAGAGTCTTCTTCCTTGGATGTCTGGGAATCCTATTCTGGGCATTCCTGCTTAAGCAGGGGTTGGATCACATGCCCTTCAGATATCTCTTCTACCTTTAACCCTTCTGTAATTCTGTGATATTTGTTAAAATTGCACTTAAGAGCCTTAGCATATATTTATAGAGAAACATTTTCTTTTTGTCTTAAAGAAAAATGCTGCAAGTAATATGAACACACAATATTATAAGAGGTTTCCATACACGAGGAGCTTTGCAACACCCTTTAACCACAAAATAGTAAAAAAGAGGTCTTTTCTAGTTCAGTTACTTTCACAATCTTTATTATTTGCCTGGAATATGAATAAATCTATACTGCATACAATTAAGTGGGAGTAAATTCAATAAGTCTTGCATTACTTAAAAACTTGAAGGAAAAAGAGACTGAGAAATAGAGGATAGTAGATAGGTTATCAGTCCACCAGTGATGGAGCTGCCTATGGGAGTGCTCCATGTGGTGAAGAAGAGCAGCAGCAGGGAGGAGCAGGGGCAGCAGCAGAAAGTGCTACTCCCCTCACCCCAGCCTCTATTTACAGTATTAAAGCATCAAGGGAAGAAAGAGTCCCACTATAGCCCCTATTTGAAATTATAGTTTGGCTCCAGATTCAGGACTGCTTGAGACACCAGACACCAGCTGAACGTAACACAATGTCTCCTTTTCTGCTTGACTGTTTCTTGAGTATTGCTTAGTGCTCTTGCAGGGGTGGCTGAGACACCCCTCAGGATATCTCCTGGGCCTGTTCCTTACATTGCTGAGATTGCCCCTTACAGTGAATATACGTCACTCTCCTAAAACTACCAACGATAGAACTTCATGGTCTTTGGAGACTTATACTGAAAGATATTTCAGAGGAATTTCTAGCCTCTGAAAGAAGAGTTGTCAGCATCGATTTCTCCCACAGTAAAATGTGTGAATATACAACACCCTTAATACCATGTTTGTTCAGAACATTTGGCAGTTTGCTACAGCATTAGTGGAATGATGTATAATGTTGCTAGAGGGAAGAAAAGTTCCCAGAAGTTCACAAAAATGATAAATCTTTAGCAAAGAAACGTAAGGTTTTGAAATGCAATTTAACACTAGCTGCTGGTTTCTGCTGACCCCTTCTACTCTTTTGGGAAAGAAATAAAGCTTGTAGAAATACTACTTCTACCACTGGGAAAAATGATCCCTGGAAACAAAGAATTAATCTTGACTCTCTGTGATCTTATTTTTTATTTTTTTCTCTTAAGCCAATCACCAAAGAAATTATTCACCTGTTGCTTTCAGAGTCAAATATTACACGTCATTAGAAGTTTGCGGAAGGGAAGGGAAGGGAAGGGAAGGGAAGGGAAGGGAAGGGAAGGGAAGGGAAGGGAAGGGAAGGGAAGGGAAGGGAAGGGAAGGGAAGGGAAGGGAAGGGAAGGGAAGGGAAGGGAAGGGAAGGGAAGGGAAGGGAAGGGGAGACTGTATTAGAAAAAAAAGAAAGACAGTAAAGAGCACTGAAGCCATTTGTTCTGTCACGCTAACGTGATACCAGAGAATTAAGGGAATTACAGAAGAGCATATTTGTTTGTAATTCTATAAAAGATCAATGAGTAATGTGACTGTTTCATTTCAAGTCTGGATGCAAAGGTTTTTCTTGTGCAGATCTTAAGAAATAGAACTGATCTTTCTCTACTTGTGGTTGACTGTTTCCCACTTTCCTTCTGCTAGCTTTTCACTGCAACTTAAAGAAAATGTCAGCTGTGACAGAAAAAAATTACTGGCATAGCCACGTGACAAATGGAGAGTGACCAGATGTTATCCTCACCAGTTAGCCTCTGCTGTTTCCTCTGATAATTTGTTTTGCTTTATTAAGAGACGCACAGTACCTAAATCTTCTTAGTGAAAGGGTCAATAATCGACCAGTCTTGAAACATGTGGTAGGAAAAAGCTCAAAACAGCAGAAAAAGCTGTCCTGTTCTCCGCCTCTGAAGAATGTGAGGAAATAAATAAAAATATTGTCATAAATATCCATGAAGATGCATCTTCCTATGGACAACAATATATATTTTTAAAAAGGACTCCATAAAAGTGTTGGGTTTTTTTCCTATTACATATCACAGAATTGCTGAATCATAGAAGTTGGAAGGATCCTCTGGAGATAATCAAGTCCAGTTCTCCTGCTAAAGCAGGTTCCCTACAACAGGTCACACAGGAAAGTGTCCAGATGGATCTTGAGTATCTCCAGAGAAGGAGACTCTATAACCTCTCAGGGCAGCCTGTTTTAGAGCTCGGTCAACCCAAAAGTAAAGAAAATTCTTTTCATGTTCAGATGGAACTTTCTGTGTTGCAGTTACTGCCCCTTGTCCTATTGCTGGGCACCACTGAAAAGAGTGTGGCCTCATCCACTTGATTCCCATCCCTTAGATATTAATAAATATTGCTTAAATCTCTCAGTCTTCTCTTCTTCAGGCTGAACAGTCCCAGCTTTCTCAGCCTTTCCATGTGAGGTCCCTATCCTACACTTCACAGGCTTACCTGTGAACATGTTATGGGAGTGTCAACAGTTTACAGACTGCTTCAGCCTGGTTCCATGACAAGCGGGGCAGGGGAACCCAGGGATCCATGTCCCAGAAAGGTAAAAGGTAAGAAAAGGAAAAAGGTGGAGAGATGGGCCTGAAGCAAAACAGCGCAATGACCTGAGGAAAAAAAAAAACTAAATTACTAAAAAGGTATCGGAATACAAGATAACATTATAATACAATATAATACAATACAATTAGAATTGAAGCTAATAAATCAAATTAAATGAGAGAGTGAGTCCAAAAACTGAAGGCCTTACTCTAATGCTGAGGCAAGGCGTGGTCAGAAGAGCAGAAGGGAAGAGAGCCTGGTCTCATAACTTTGTCAGATGCTTTATCTCCTCTCTGAACGCAAAGCCCCCTGGAGTATGTAGTTCTTCTCTTCTGGGACAGGTACCCAGAGCATTAACTCTTTAACCCCCAGTGCACTACGTGATGTTATGATGTGGAATACCGACAATCGAAAGTCATAAAATCATGACAGGGAGACAGTGTCAAATGCCTTGCTAAAATCAAGGAACACAACATTCACTGACCTCCTCTCATCTACCCAGCCAGTCATGACATCATAGAAGGCTACCAAATTGGTCCAGCATGGATTCCCTCTTGGTGAATCCATGTTGTTTCTGATGAGCTTTTCTTCCATGTGCTTGGAGATTATATTCAGCCTACCTAATAAATAATCATTAAAATTCAGTGCAAAGTTAAGGCCAAGGATATAACATAGTTCTCAGATAAACAGCTAGTTTTATATGTAAGTACAATGTTATTTTGAGATTGCCTCTAATATCAAAAAATATATATCCAATTCCCCCTCTGAGACATTAATAGCATCCTACTCCTCCATTGGCATTAATGATGTAAGGAACCTTAGCCCAGACAATATTTATACCATAGTGTTTAATCATGCCAGTATCTATGTTTATTGAAACAAGGGTCATCATTAATCATTTCTCTGCTTCTGCTTCTGTACATTTTATAATTCACTAAAATGAAGTAGCATATGGTGGATAATATTTTCCAATTACTGTAGTTAATTACTTTAGTTAATCAATTTGAAACAAAAGTAAAAGATGATGCTCCTTCTTGCTGGACAACATACATCCCCATTTCACCATTTAAAGACAATCTGTGAAGAAATAAATTCTGGGACAGATATTCTCGCACAACTGAGTTAAAGATTCTGTGGTTTGAGATAACTGTTCTTCATCTTCTGATAGCACACAATTATTTACCTCTGGTCCCAAGACGATACCTTTATAGACAGAAAATTTCAGACCTTCTACTGGATCAGAGAATAGAGATGAATTCGTTCTGCATCTTGAATGTTTTCCATCAAATAGGATCTAACTCGTGTACCTGCATAATTATCATTCTCACAATCATTAGTGCTTTAAACACTATTTCTACTCTTATTACCAGCTTGTGTCAATAACAGGCAGGTTCTTTGATCAGCTATACCTGTACATTAAGCATTTTTTCCTCCTTCATACTGCCATATTAACATCTTCAGTTTTGATTTACAAGCCTTACAGTAAGATAAGGAAAAAAAGATCATTCACCTTTTACAAGCCGTGCAAACAAACGTGAGTTGTTTTGAATTCACCTACTATTCTTCCTTTATTTTTTCCAGTTGACAGCAGATGCCCTACACAGGCCAGGTTATGAGTGTTACTCAGTTTTTCCTCAGCAGTTTTGCAAATGATACAGAACTAATAGGAGGAGTTGATACAACAGATACTTGTGCTTCCATTCAGAAGGACCTTGAGAAACTGGAGAACTGGACAAATGAGCATGTGAAATGCAATATAGAGAAAAGCAAAGTCCCACATCTGGGAAGAAAAAAACCCAGGCACCAGCACACACTGTGTGACAACCAGATGAAAAGCAGCTTTGTGGAAAAGGACCTAGGCTTGCTGTTGGCAACATGGTGACTATGAGCCATCAATGTGACCTTGTGGCAAAGAAGACCAATGCCATCTTGGACTGTATGAGGAAGTGTGTCATAAGCATGTGAAATGTTCCTTCTTGTCTACTTAGAAATGATGGGACACATCTATACTGCTGTGCCCAATTCTGGCTACAAGAGTCATGTACATACTGTAGCAAATGCCCTGTGATGAACTGTAAGAATTGTAATGTGAGAGCAAGCTGAGAGAGCTGGGATGGATCAGTCTGAAGACAAAAAGGCTCAGGAAGATCTTATAAATGTCTATAAGTACCTCACAGATGGAGTAAAGAAAATGAAGCTCATCTCAGGGATACTTAGCGACAGGATAAGAGGTAATGGCCACAAAATGAAGTATGGGGAATTCTGTTCAAACAGAAGAAAATATAATTCCTGTGAGGGTGCTGAAGCACTAGAATGTGTTTTTCAGAGTGGTTGTAGAATCTCCATCCTTGGAGGTATTCAAAACCCAGTTGAAAAATTTTCTGTAGCTGAACGTGATCTGAGTAGGCAGGTAGACTCTCCACTGGCTACTTCAGACCTCTATTAATCTGTGATTCTATTCAAGACATCCTGTCCCATGGGCATCAAGTTTTCCTAATTCTTAATTACAGGACAAAATAACAAGACTCTAACAAGCACATGGTAGATCTAGATGGTATGATATAATAGGTAGTCAGTGCTCTGCTGAACCGACTAGTTACACAGATATTTGGTGATCAAGAAATAGGATAGCAAGATACTGGATGAAAATGACATTATGACCTGCCTTTTAGCATGAAGAAACTGGAGAGAGAAGACCTGGGCTCTGGTTATTCTCTCCAGGATGGGTTATACAATTTCAATTAACCAGTATTTAGATTGAAATAAATCAATCAATAAATAAAAATGAGTTGCCAGATATTGAACATTTTCTATGCCTAAAATCTAGAAAAGATGAGATTTAAATACATTTCTATTCATAGATGTCCCCGTTGACAAGCATTTTAACATTTTCTAAAAGTAGATGTGATTTGTTTGTCTCCTACCTCAAGTACACACTTAAGGTATCTGCTCTCTAGGAGACAGACTGCATTTATATATTTAGTATAAACGTATATATTCATATATTTATATTCAAAGTCTTGCACTTAAAAGTCAGACATTCTGGTACTTAACCTGGGAGTGAATTAAAACCTGGACTACAGGATTAGAGTATCAGAGCCTAGCCTCTGAGCTGGGAGCTATGCCAGAACCCTTTCCCTGGGCCAGCTGGCACAGGCAGGCCACATCCATACTATTAAATTCTCTTAATCTCCAAAAAAATGTACACTGCATGCAAAATTTCTATCAGAGTTTGTTCCTAGCCTATCTGCGCCCAGGATCTTTCCAGAAACTGTTTTGGAAAGTGCTGTTTGCTCAGGGATGATATTGTGCCAGGGACTTTTGTAATAATTAAACAGCCCAGATGGTTGGCACTGTTTATTTCATGGATACAGTAGTAGAACAGCTGTAGTCTCAAACAAAATTTTATCTTATGTAATTTAAACGCTGAAGCCTAAACTGACCATGGAAGCCTCCCTAAACCTAAATAGGGCAGTGGTAGATTAGTCTTATTAGATAATATCCTGTCCTGACCATTGATTATGGTGCAAGTTAGGATGAATTAGGGTGATTAATGGGGATCAGGCAACTGATCGTAGTCTGTTAATTTGGAAGAGTTCCAGTTTAGAACCAGATTATCAAAGAATATTCAAGTGTCAAAGATGAGATAGATGCTTTATGGGGATTTTAAAATCAGATGGATCCTTAACTTCTACTCAGTGTTCTACAATTGCTTAGTAACAGCTTCTAGTGATTTTTATCCAGAGGTGAATATGAATCAGAAGAAAAAATGTATTCCAGATAACAATTACACAGAATCACAGAAACACAAATTTCGGGGATTGGAAATGACCTCAAGAGATCACTGAGTCCAACCTCCTGCTAAAGCAGGTACCATTCAATAGGTAGCACAAGTAGGCATCCAGATGTGTATTGAGTATCTCCATAGAAGGAGATTCCACAGCCTCTCTGTCACCCTTACTGAAAAGAAGTTCTCTGTCATCAGGGCATAGTAGATAGGAAGGATTCATCTTCTCTCAACCTGCTGGCCACACTCTTTTTAATGCAATACAGGATGCCATTAGCCTTCTTGGCCATAAGGGCACACTGCTGGCTCATGAGCATCCTGTTGTCCACCAGGACACCCAGGTCCTTCTCTGCAGAGCTCATCTCCAGCAGGTCATCCCCTAACCTGTACTGATGCATGCAGTTATTCCCCCTCAGATGCAAGACTCTACACTTGCTCTTGTTAAACCTCATCAGGTTTCACCCTGCTTGACTCTCCAGTCTCTCTAGTTCTTATTGAATGGTGGTACAAACCTCTGGTGACTCCTCCCAGCTTTGTATTATCAGCAAACTTGCTGAGACTGGACTCTATCCCTTCATCCAGGTCATTGAAGATGTTAAACAAGACCAGACCCATCACAGTCCCCTGGGGAAAATCACTAGATACAGCCCTCTAACCAGAAATCTGTGCCACTCATGACAGCTCTCAGAGCTCTGTCACCCAGTTCTCAATCCACTGTCCACTCATCTATCCCCCATTTTCTAAGTTTCATTAAAGAGTGTTGTGGGAGATGCTGTCAAACAGCTTGCTGAAGTCAAGATACACAACATCCACTACTCTCCTCCCATCTACTCAGCCAGTGATGACATCATAGAAGGCTATCAGGTTGGTCCAGCATGATTCCTCCTTGGCGAATCCATGTTGACTACTCCTGATAACCTTCTCATCTTCCAATTGCTTGGAGATGACATCCAGAACAAGTTGTTCCTTAATTTCCAGGGACAGACATGAGACTGACTCACATGTAGTTCTCACATGTAGATCCTTCTCTTTGCCCTTCTGGAAGACTGGAGTGACACTGGCTATTCTCCACTCTTCAAATTCTTCTCCCATTTGCCAAGGCCTTTCGGTGACACTAGACAGTGGGGGTCTTGGATTCCTGACATCTAGTCTTAGCATTTAAGAATGTAGCAAAGAAGGTATTCAGAATCTTCACCTTCTCAGGGTTCCTGTTATGAGGGCACCGATCTTATTTAGTAAGGGACCCACAGACTGATAACTGAAAATTAACTTTAATCAGTCTTTGAGAAACGATGCAGTTAGAGAATAATGAGACTTTACTCAAATTCTCTTAATTCAGTTAATTACAAGACCAGAAACTAAGTTATGTGAATTAGTCTTGAATCATCAACATCTTAAAACCTTACTTATCATATTGGTCTGCATCCTGGTGAAATTCTGTCCGTGAATGAGGATTGTCTGACTACGCAGATTTATGATTGGTGGAGGATTAATTTCAGTTTTCTCACTGAAAATGGAACCTAAACCAATAAACTAATCTCAGCATGTCATATGTTCATTTTGTTAAGCATTAAGGATGATAGCCCCCAGACGAACAAGTCCAGACAAATTCCTGCAAAGTCAGTTTGTTCACAGGTGCAAAGGACTGATCTATTTTGTTGGCAAATAATATTGAGATGTTTTGAGGGATCTCATGGCAGATAAATAAGTGTTATGATATAGGTAAATATATTCATAGAAAGAATTCAATTTCTGTTCTCTGTCACCAGGAAAAAATATAGTGATTTCCAGAAGCAGAACCAGGTTCTTAATTCAGTAGTAATCTGAGAAATGACTGAATTGTTACTGATTGTTAAACTCCCTTACAGACATCAAAGATTTGGCATGTGCACATTCTCTTCTTTAAACTTTGATTAGTATCTGATGCTAGCATAATACAAACTCTCTGTTTCTGTGAGGATATGATGTTTGAAATGAAGAATAATTAGTAAAGATTTTTTCAGCTTCTCATGATGAGAATTTAGAATAAATTCTTGCCTAACACAATTAATTGAATTTGGGTGTGATACCATATGTAAACGTGATTTTCCCCTATTAATTAGAAGTCTTAATTACTTTGTTCAAAGACCTCATTATATCACTTCTGGCAAAGTAAAAAGATAGATCTTGAATGAGCCAGTTATTCTAGCATCACAAGCTGAATTTTTTTCTTGATGTGGTTGTGGTTTAACCCAACAGCTGGCTCAGCAAAACACAGTCATTTGCCAACTGCCCCCCTTCCCAGTGGGATAAAGGAGAGAATTGAAAAAAACAAAGGAGAACTCGTGGGCTGAGATAAAGCTATTTACTAAGATAGAGAAAAGGAAAAGAATAATAGTTATGACTATATACGACTACATATATATATATAAAAGTAAATGTATATAACAAGTATATACAAGAATGTATGTAACAATTGCACAAGCAATTGCTCCCCACCCTCTGACTGATGCCCACCTAGCCTCTCATGCAATGGAAGAGAGTGAGATGAACTCGTACACCATCAAAACTCCTTACACTTCAAGTCATATGATATGGAATATTCCTTTGGCCAGTTTAAGTTCACTGTCCTAATTCTGTTCCCTCCCAGCTCCCTGGGTCCTTTGCTGCAAATGACCTTGGCTGTGTACAACACTGCTTAGCAGCAACAATAAACGTTGTTTTATCAACATATTTTTTCTCCTAGAACCAAAACATTGCATCATACCAGACAATCTGAAGAAAACAATTTCATACGTGCTGAAACTAAGACAGTGGTCTTCATAACCTTGCAGAAAAACTCTAGTGGATAAGATCTGAACTTGTCCAGAGTATGTATGTACAACATAGCGCCCTTCCTAAATTTGTAATTACCTAATTTCATCTTTACATAGTATTTTACCAGTACTGAGAGGGGAAATCATTCACCATTCCTATGGTGAATGTTCCTTACTAGGCCTGGTAGAAGGAAGATATCTATATTCTATTTAATAAAAAAATTAAATAAAAGAATTTCTGTTATTTTATTTAATATCTTACAACACCGAAACAAATAGCATGTATTTATTCTAAATGAATCCTTGTTCTTTTCAGCTGCTACTATAACACTTTTGTTACCTGTGTCAGTGGCATTGATCACTTCTCTTTTTAATTTATTTTTTAACCTGCACCTCCAATTTGTCCATCTTGCAAAGATCTGCAGTCCTGGTTTGCATTTTAAAGAGGTGACCGACAGACACTTTAAAATTTGCTGAATTCAGTCAACAGTAATGAAAAGGTTTTAATAGTACCCTACAGCAGGACAGGTGTGGAATGTAATATTTTCTAGTGCTATGACATGAGTCCAGACTTCAACCTGTTGTTTTTATATTGTGATCACATCAGTCAAGTTTCAATTTCCTGTTACTCTGAGACAGCTCAGAGGCTTACATCCCTTTGCTGAAGCATACAAATGAGATATTTGTCTTAATTTGTATGTAGAGGGCAAAAGCATGGTCATATTATGAAGCAGATAAAACAAGGAAACTATATTTTATTTTTGAATGAATTTATAGCAGGCACAAAAAAACTATCAGCAAAATGTCAGAAAAATGCTGAACTTTTTTTTCTTTGCATGCACCATGAGATTACACATGATCAGACAGAACAAAACAACTGTCACTGCTAAACACCAGCTGTGTACCACACTCCTGAATTTCATCAAATGTCCTTCAGTCATTATTTTTGTAATGTTCTGATTGTACTTCTCGAAAAAAAAAATTATATGTCCAAGGTAAAATGACAAAATTGGATTGCATTAAATCAGCAGGAAAGATTGGTCTCCTAATCTGTGCTTGAGAGCTTGAATGCATTCTTTGCCTTTCTTCATCTCAGTTGTCCATTAGATCAAATGAATCCTATGATAGGTACTAAAGCAGAGGAACTTACATTAAAAAAAAAAAAAAAAAAAACACAATTTTCTCTCCTGTTTCAGTCAGTGCTCTCTGTATTTTGTTAACTTGCTTGCAATAGTACTTAGAAAGTCAGCGATATTTGACTTTTTATCTGCCTAAACTTATTACAGCTTCCTTTGGCTGGTGTTGGAACTTACATAGAACTTACATAGTTCCCATAAAGCATATTAAGAACCATTGATAAATAAAATATGTGATATGTTCATCTAATGCTCATATACACTTTACAGACATGAATATAAAATCCCTATTTTGCTATAGACTAAACTCAAAGCATTCACAAAACAACAGTTCTTGCAGACATCAAGTAAATAATGAGCAAAACTCAAGCACTCTTTTGTGGTTTTTCCAGCATGGGAAAGGCAAAGGTGTAACTATTCATATCAAAACTCCAGTAAAGGGAATGAATGTCATTTGGACAGTGCTCTCAGAACTATGATCAGATTTTTGGAAAGTCCTGTGTGGAGCCAGGAGTTGGGCTTGGTGATCCTTATAGGTCTCTTCCAACTCAGGATATTCTACGATTCTATGAATAGTGTTTCCCTTGAAGAAAAATCATATATATCGTGCAAAATGTCAGCTTTAATACTTAAATACTTAAGTACTTTCTTAAGAAAATACTTAAGTATTTTCTGTCCAGCACACAATGGTGTTGCAGTACTTTTCAGATTGGACCTACAGAGGAATTTTAACTAGGCAAAATCTCATTACATTTGCAATTCAGCTGGACGCCAGGCCGAACCCTCTCTGTACTCTTGAAAATGCCATGAGGCATATAAAGCTTTAAGCATCCAAGACATTAATTTTGCAGTTCTTCCAAAGAAGCAGTTCTGATGCTGCAGCAGTTGTAACTACTGAGATGGCAGCACGCTTACATTTGACACTCCTATGTAACCATAAAGAGGACAACAGTATGCATTAAAAGACCACCAGCAAACAGGTTAGTGCAGGAACCCCAGCAATACACTGTTCCATCAGTCTGAAAGAAAGGCAAAAAGAGTCCTAACAAAACCTCTGGGAATACACCAGATTACTTTATATATATAAGTGTATATACATATATATAACTTAGTGTGTGGCAGTGCTGTAGATAATAATTTGATACCCAGTTCAAGCAATTCTAACATCATTCAAAAAGAATCACTAGCTGATGGTTATAACCATCCCTGAGGATTGCTATTATAGTCGTGAATATGTATGTATGATTTATATAAAGAATAAATACACATACATATACAAACATAGATATAATGTGTTTATAGCTTATATGTGTATATTTATTGTTCTTACATACATACGGATGAAAGAGCTCCACGTGTTTACACCCAAGTTCACTGGAAGCCTCAGTGTTAATTGTTTTTATCCTCACTAGTGCCTAAGCACTACAGATGAGCATGCTCCCCTGTAGTCAAATGTGAGTATGGAAGAAATCTCATTATTTCAGAAGTCCTTTGCCCCTGTTAGAATTTAAATGACTGTCAGTAGTTTCAATTTATCAACAGAGTGCAAACATTGTCAGATTTAAGAGATACTGTGAAATGTGTATTTCTATATCTTCTCCCATATACAGGCTGCATATTTAATTGCTATTCTTTTCCCAGATACACAAAAGGAGTGCTGCACAACCTGCCAGCTCTAGCCCTGGCTGCATCATGGTGCAGCACCCAGGGTGAGAATGGGGCTGAAACCAGAGAGGAACATCAGCCTTCCTCTGGGCTGATCATTTCTGCAGTGTATCTAATAGTAATTAAGTCACACCAGGAGCATTCCTGGGCACTGAGCACCAGTTTGTATGTCTTTTAAGGCCGAGTACTTACACTGAGCTTTATGGACAAAAGCTCAGCTAGCATTTTAATATATGAGTTCAGACGAAACCTAAGGTTTCAGAATATGACCAGTTCTCCATGGCAGTTGACAAAGGCTTGATAGAGGTTGTGTTGTATTGCATTTGCCTCTCAAGTCTGTCTCACTTAAGGTGACAAAGGGCAAAGGGAGAGAGAACGGTATTTATTAGTATTTCCATCTATCAATTAAATACTGATTATTCCAACTGATCTTCTGTGCTTGTATTCTGAATTTTTCTTAACTTTATTAAGTAATGCTGCTACACAGCATGATAACCAAACATCCTTCAACAAAAGAGCATGAAATAATTTCCTCATATTTGCCCTTAGTATTCTGTAACAATTATGGACCAGATAGTAATACAATGAATAATTGTATTACTGATTAGTATTAATCTGGTGATAACTATCCTATCAACTGGCACATTTGTGGTAGGTAGTGCAGTGATCTTCCTTATTTGTTACTGCATTTTCCTGAAGTCTTCATAAAGTAGAAAAATGAAATAATATCATCAAGACTCAAAGTAAAGGAAAGGTACAAGCTGACAGCTGAAGAGAGAATTTAATGACATTTTTAAAATATGAAACATCATTAAAATTATTTAATCACATAGCTTTCTCCTTCATGTTCTACACTGAAACTGAGTTTGCCAGGGCAAAAGTAATAAAAACCTGTGATGCTGTTGGACAGCTTGACTTTGGTCCATGCAAAGTGATAAAGTTTTTTTTTTTTTTCTTTCTGTCAATAGGACATTAATAAAGTGGGAATGTCAACATCAGAATCAAAAGCAGGCAATCAAATATGTTTCTTGATTTTAATATGGATTATTCTTTCAGAAAAACACAAAGTTAAGATAATATGAAAACTTTCTCCATTGTTCCTGTCTCAGTACTGAGTGGCAAATGGTAAGCGTGAAAAATCTCTGATTCAGTCTGGACATCTATACCTAAGAGTAAGGGGTCACTTGAAACTTTTTTGAAAGACCATGAGAATGTTTAATACTTAGAACAAATGTCTACATGCAGCTCCAGAGTCCGGATTGAAGGTATAAGGTACAGAGGTGGCTGTTATGTCTAAGGGAATACACCCTTCTCCAAGCTGTTAGACAGATGCAACTGAAAATCAAGTGAAATGTTGTCACTTGGAAATATAGGTAGAAGCAAAACAGTTTAATTCATTTTGATAAAACATGTAAAGATGCCCTAGAATGAATCTGCTATTAGTGATTAGTGATTCAGTTTTATAAAAGGAGGAAAGGTTTTCTTGACACAAAGAGTTGGAGGTGGTGATATGCTCCTGCTGGAAGTCACCTTCTTACCATGGAGAAAAAATGTTGTGTTTAGAAAAGATCCATTAATTTATAATTTATAATTTTTTAATTTTCTTTTTTTTTTTTTTTTAAATTATTTGCTAGGAAATGCTCTTAGTTTTGAAAAATGAGGTCACTTGCAAGGTTATATTGCACCTCCAAGCTGTAAGTGAAGTATGTTTATCTGAAATAGAGGATATAAGTATTAAATATTTTAATTAGTTAAATAAATCTTGACTGGGAAATTTCAGCTAAATATATACAAAAAGTAGATAATAGATGTAGCAAAAACATAAGAAGGAGATACATGTGGGGCATTTCATGAACTACTGTTTACTGATATCAGGCCATCCGTTTTGCCAGACTGTGTTGTACATGGAAACTGTTAAGGAGTTACTAATCGATTTTATTCATTGCCATGCACCTGATGAAATAAAATCAAGTTTAGAATACAGTTACTTCTCACATTCTGTTCTGGTAAGACTGAGATTTCTTTGACAAATTTTCCAGTGTCTGGTCAAAGGTATACCCCACAATATAACATGTAGTCCTGAATCTGAATGCAACTTCATGATAAATGTTATTAGTTATTCATAACCTATATACTTTATTTTTATTTGTAAGTTATTGTATTGCCCGATCTTACTCTTCCAAATCCTGTGGTTTGCCTTATTTGTTATAGACATATAATATAAAAAAATATGATCAATTGGATTGGCTTTAACATAAAGAAAGAAATAATTACTAATTTAGAATGTTGATCAGAGCTCCCATTATACCTGTCACCATTCTACTGAAGATGAATGATAGACCTTATTTGTGTTCATATCTTTGCTGAGATTATAAATAATAATTTTCAGGACCTGACAACAGCTGCAAGAGACTTATTACTTTTCTGTCAGGTTCACAGTTCAATTTATTTAGTCACAGGTTCACCTTTTAGATTTTACTGCAAATGTTGAAACATAAGACATTTTCAAAATATAAAATCTTTGCTGGGTGAGTAAAAAATAAACATCAATTTTATAGGTGTTAAATCCCACCAGAGAGATCTAGTTGATTTTATCATCCAGTATAGTTCTCTTTCCTCATACTTTCCGGTATTTAAATTTTGCAATATATATATTATGCACTCTATTAACTAATGTATTGTCTTCATTCATCTAAAGAAAATGAACTTTCTAGGATATGTGAAAAAGACTTTGTACTGATTTATGTTTTGTATCTTTGTTCAGTATATACACTTGGAATATGCATTGTTTCTGTGTATTTACTGCTGAGATATCTGTGAATTTCATCAAAAACTCACAGGCAACAAGGCACATGTACTTGTCTCAATTCTTGCTCTAAAATCACTGTTAAAACTATGTATTAACATCAGACTCAAAGACAATTGAATTCAGAGGAAATACTTTTCTTTGATTTTAGTAGGACGAGGACTTACCACAGGTACTTACCTTTATATAAAATGACATGTTTACTGTTATCTGTTTTTTGCCACTTGGTGTACTTTATATAAAAGAAGTGAAAAATTTAGAGTTAAATGAAAATTTTCATCATCTTATTCTGAACCTGGACAGGCAAAATGATGTTCAGTTTATCTTTGGGATCATAGTGCACACGTGTTTGTTTGTTCTGTCACTAATTATACTGAGTTTGGCTGGGGTCAGCTTTTACCATGCAACAGAAGTAGGCGTTTCAAGTAAGATGTAATGAAAAAGGTCAAGACAAGGAAAGGAGCGCTCTGAAAGTCCCAGACTCACAGCTGGAGATTCTCCAGCTTATATACATATGAGTCTTCTTCTTACATACATATAAAATAGTCCACACAGGTCCTTGAGGCAATACTTTCTGAATATATCAGGCATTGGAAACTTCAGCTGTAAGCTGACTACTCAGTGGCAATCAACTATGAGGCATGCATCCAACACCAACATTAATTTTTTTCTTCTAGCAAACACAGAACCACTTGTTTTTATGATGCCAATAATACATATGTTTTCTTCTGCTCTGCTATAGGAACCTTAGGGGATTTTTGCATATGGGAAAGAACATGCTCTTAGCAATTTTTGTCATGTTATATGTCAAAAGATTCTCCTAGAAAATATGTATATGCACCTAAACAAAAAGCTGTTTTAAACAATCTGCTTCTGTTGTGAAACACTAACAAAGCTTTCACTTGATATCTCAGAAACCTTATAGACACTTTAAAAAAATTGTTATTTTTTCTTTACAGTTAAATAGTTTGATCTAAATTTTACTAGGCACAGGAAAATGATTTTATGCTTAATAATATCAGTGTGTGTTTCCCTTGATCTTTCCACATTTCACAAAACATTTATATATTTAATATCCAATTTTAAAAACAAAATACAAAAAATATCTCTTTTTCATAACTTTAAGTTTCAAGTGATGAGTTAAAATAATATTTTTGATTGGTTAGAAGTCCTCAGTAACAGACACCTGATGTAAAAGCAATGAGTTCTTCATAATGTAATTTTTGGAACATCATTAAAATTGACTTGTTGATATAGTTGTTTTTGGAATCAGTTTTACATGTTATCAGAAGATCACAAGTAATTATATACACATACTGGTCATTCCTTGATGATTCAAGAATTGTAGTGCATTATCAAATTATTTCAAAGTCATTGTCATCTGTAGCAGTCCCAAAGACTGATCACACATGTTTAAGGACAGACATCAGCAGTTTGACTACTTAGAACTGTCACATACATAATATATTATATATACTATTATATATATTCTAAAACTCTCAGTACTACAAATAAGATTTCTAATTATGTCAAACAATGAGAAAGACACATTTTCAAACAATTCTAAATTTTATATTCATTTTTTTCACTAAAGGTTTCTTTTTTATGTTCTTTATTTATTCAATCTGACGTTAATATGATTCAACCGTTGTACAAATTGAACTGCATTTCTGTTGTTCAGCTTCCAATAATGTGCCATTATGAATGTTAGAAGTAATCTCATTAAGGATGCAAGAAGGTGATATTTTTTTATATATATTTTTCTGAATGTGATACAAACCAATTTGAATACAGTTATTTTTTAAATATAGAAAATGAATATGATTTCATGAAGAAACTGTCTGGTTGTTTGGCAGAAGTTTAATTTTTGTAAAATTCTCATTTCTATATTTCACAGAGTCACAGAATTGTAGGGGCTGGAAGGGACCTCTAGAGATTGACCACCTTTGGCAAAGCAGGCTCACTAGACCAGGTTGCACACATATTTCCCATACTTCCAATGTGTTTATTCTATTCCACTGCTTTGAGATGTTAGTTTTTTGATTGGTTGATCCCTCTTAGTAAAATTTGGGATCACATGGAGGAAGACTAGGAGTGTGAAAAATGATGTCATAGTTATTTTCCCAAAATAGTGATGAAACGTAATTAATCAATTAATATTATAACTGGGGAAATGTGCAACCAATGGGTTAAACCTTCCTCATATGCAGAGGTTTCACCAGAACTGGATCATCTTTTGCAGTTCTCTTGACAAGTCATGGTGACAACTTCATTGTTTCTTGTTTAGAGTTAAATATAGGTCTTAATCTGGGCATAACATTGACAAAAAAACAAAATGCTATGAGCAGAGGTCAAAAGAGGGCAATATTTCTGACACCTCTAGTTATACGTTTACCAAAACTGTATCAATTTGCTCTTCCTTTCATTCCTATTTTGTGTCGGCGAATCCTGTTTTGTTCTTTGAGAAAACTTATATTTGGTAGTTAATAGTTTCCATACATAGCTTGCATGCCTAAATGGAAGTAGAGGATTATTTTTCTTCCCATGTCATGTAACAGTTGGACAAAACATTGAATTAGGTGAGAAATGGCATTAATTATGCTGGTTCAGTGTTTGTATCAATGAATCCAGCTAGTTGTTAAACAGTTTCCTTTACAGTCAACGTTAGGGAAAATATAAATAAAATACTTCAGAGGAAGACTCATTCCATGCTACAATCTGTCCAAAGGATTACATGAATATTATAATTATTATAAATTATATGAATAGCTCATTCAGGCTGCTTCATTGCGTCCCTTGACAGTGGAAAGATCTACCATGTCTTGCTGAAACAAAATGTTAACTTTCAGATGTTTAACTTTCAGTGAGGGAAAGAAATTATAGAGTGGCTTAGGTTGTAAGGGACCTTAAAAATCACCTAGTTTCACTTTCTGAGTAAAAAAGTTCTTCCTAACATCACAGCTAAATCTTCCATCTATATCTCCTCTCTTTTAGTTTAAAGCCATTCCCCCTTGTCTTGACACTATCAGACATATAAAAAGTCAGTCTCTCTTCTGCTTATAAGCTCCCTTCATGTACTGGAAGAACACAGTGAGGTCTCCCTGGAACCATCTCTTTTCTAGTCTTAACAAGTCCAACTCCCTCAACCTTTCTTCATAGGAGAGGTGCTCCAACCCTTTGATCATCTTTATGGCCCTCCTCTGGCTCCTGTCCAACAGCTCAGCATCCTTACTGTGCAGGGGGCCCCAGGCTTGGACACACTACTCTAGATGGGCCCTCACGAGAGCAGAAAAAGGGGAGCAAATACTTCCCTCTCCCTGCTGGTCACCCCTCTTTTGATGCAGCCACGGTACTATTAGCCATCTGGGCTGCAAGAGCACACTGCTGGCTCCTGTCCAGCTTTTTCTACAGATAAAACCTTTTCAGAAAAAGTGTTTTCCAGTACTGCATAAATGAAGTACTGTTTTTCACCAATTTATAAACTTATTAGCATGCGTGAATAATTTTCATGCTGCTTTTCTTATCTAAGAATTGCCTATGAGACAGTAATATTGATTTAAAAACTAAACAAATCATATATACCATATGGTTTGGTCTATGTACATAAAAGCCATCTATATTTGTAGCCATAGAAATCACACTACCTCTAGAAGGTGATTTTAAGACCACGGTATTTAACCATCAATTCCAATTCAATTTGTTAAGCTCTGTCCAAAAGTATGTACAGGGGCTTTTTTTGTCTGGATCACAAATCTACTGGAAATAACCAAATTCTGAACACAAGATATTATGGGTTTATATTTTTATGTATCAACAAAGTACAGTTTATAGGATGAAAGAAAATTATTTTCTTTTTCTAAGGAGGGACAGACAGAAAATAATCTTTCCTTAAATCTTCATCCTATGTCCTCTGTATTATAGCTTGCATCATAATTACATGGCTAATGACACAACTATATTCAAATAATCGAACAAAGTCCTCAGTTCTCTAACTTTTCCTCCCATTATACGTAACTAGAAATGTCCAGGTTCCTCGAACCTGTCAACTTGTTTCTGGCTAAGTCCAAATGACAAATATGTATTTAAGGACAACCTGAAATCATATCTCAAATCTTAGTACATTTCCTAGCTCTACATGGAGAGACAACTCGAAAGTTAAATGATGATAAAAAAAGAATCAGCTTTCTCTTTTTATTTATCATACAGATTTATGCAACATTTTTGTTACCATGAATTACTACATAAAAGGTGTATATTTGTATATTGGATTATAATATTTATTATAAAAGATTTATAAAATGAACCTACAAGTAAGACCACTCTTTTTTTAAATATTGCACTCTGTGCCTCATTGGGAAAACAATGGCTGTCTTGCAAGATGTTCGGAAAAGAAAAAATCCTTGAAAAGAATTATAACTAGAAAGTAGATTCAACATATTTTTCCAATTATAATCAGAATTTTTAAATTGAAATGTTGTCATAATAATAGCTGTAAGATGGATGATGCTTCAGCATTCTTGTTTATACCAAATTCTGACACTCATACAGTTGCAGGTATTGCAGATATTCAAGCATTTGCAATAAGTAACACAGTTAGGAAACTATTCTTGAAATAATATGAGAAAACCTGCAGAAAATAAAAAATAAAAACAGGGTTTTTTAATATATAATTTGCTAATATTTCTTTCTTAATGATTTAGAAGACCTTGTCTGCAGCAACAAGATAAACCAGATTTATGGATAAGGGAGAGGCTAATGACATTTGTTCTCAGTCCTGTGCAGAGGCTTATTGTTCTTTGAGTATTCACTCAAAGTTTTCCTCTTTGGCAACAATCTCTCTCCCTCTCTGACCAGGGAAGATCTTCTTATTGATACCTTCTCTAAAACAACTGTATAGGTTCTGCTGTTCCGCACTGGGACTGAGATGGGGGGAATGGCAGAAACAGTGGAACTGTCCACCTAAAATTACTTTCTTTTAAATGCAAATCAGGTTTCCTGGGAAAGTGAGATGCAAATTTTCTGGGCAAAGCAAACATAAGCTTTCATGTTTTCTGCCGTGTTGTTTCTGCACAGAGCATCCTCTTGTGTTTATCTAGAGGCTCTGTGCACCCTCACATTTTACAGCAGATATATAGAAAGACAGCATGGATCTAAGTCTCCTTCAGAATTTGTCCCTTAGCTCACTAGAAACAATTAATCAGCCCCCTAGGAAATACTGCATCCATGTAGCCTATTTTAGTACCGTGAGTTATGATCTTCTGGTCTGCATCTCAACTGGAGCTGTTGAATAAATAATCACTTTTCAAATAATTTGGAATGAGGCCAAGTCTTAGTATACTTCATTCAACTAATAACTAAAACAGCTTTAGGCCTAAAAAGTAGTCATAATTCTCATGCTGAACATATGGAAATTGCATGTAATCCTTTCTTTCAGTCTGGATACTGGATTTTTTTTTCGTGTTATAGGTAGAAGAGTTGCTACTGTAAGATATTCAGATTGGATATTAGGAAGAATTTTTTCTTAGAAGGAGTGGTTAAGCACTGGAACAGGTTGCCTAGGGTAGTGGTGGAGTCACTGTCTCTGGAGGTTTATAGGGAAATAATAGATGCAGTACTTAGGATCATAGTTTAGTGGACAATATTGGTGGTAAGTGAATGATTGAACTAGATATCTCAGAGGTCTTTTCCAACCATATTGGTGCATATAATTCTTCCCATTTTTATGAATGCTTACAGTGTGTATGGGAGAGAATATAATTTTAACCTCCACCCTAGCTCTTTCCCTATCTTTCTTTTCCATTCTTATACATTTTGTGAGTGATATAAGATAGGGACTTGAAACAAACGAGCTACCTCAACCTGGTACGTACAAGGGCTGTGAAATTGTTTTTGCGTATTCTCCAAGGAAAGTACTACAAAAAGGTATGGATAAGCAGAGAAGCTTATCAGTGTTTAATCTGTATACCTCAAGAGTTACAGGAAGACTAGAACCGACGACCTCATGAAAATATTGTAATGAGTGCATTGCCTGTCATGTTTCTGATCCTCCAAGGCAGAAGCCTCCAAACAGCAAAGGAATGCAGAGGAAATCAAAACTGAATACAACCCAGAGGTAAACAGCGTTTCTTACCTCTCCTGTCAGATTTGCTCAAATATTTTCAGCGATTGGGCTCCTAGTAGCTGGGCTGTAAGGATAGGTTTAATTGTATGTTCTTGGAGAGAAAATACAACAACCAGTGCATTTTTAAATGGAGACTTACATGAAACATACTTTGTGGGACCTTTTCTGAACAGTACAGCTTTTGGGGTTAAGCTAAATTGGCCTCTACTTTCTGAAAGTCTTGTAATATCAGAATTTCTTTCATTCATGCAGAGCCCTCAGATCTTTTTATTTATTTATTTATTTATTTTACAGTTGAATGAGATGCAGCTTTACATTTGAAATTATGTAATTACATTTTTCCCCTCAGCGACATTGCTCATTATTGTGTAGTATTTAACTGCACAGTGCTCATCTGAGTAATGTGTTTTAAGACACTGAATGCCCTGTGCAAGTAACCTGAAAGAATTTACTGAGATTATAATAATTATCCTGGCAAAAGATTAATGCAGAAACTCACAAGACAATTAGAAACTCAGTTTTGCCAATCTAATGTTTAATTCTTCCTTGTGCTTTGTTAATAAGCAAGAGTCAGGAACATGAGGAGAAAAACTGCTGCATTTTTTATTATTCCACATGCACACAGCCTACATGGTATAACCAAAGGGAGTTATTTACCCTGCAGTGTTTAGTGTCAAGAAGTATATTCTGCCTCTTTCTCAGGTACCTCATCTGGAGAATAAATTGACCTAGCACTTATTCTGCTTCTGCTTTGTGGTTTCTGGGAAATCTGTTAACACTCAGAAGTTTGCAGGAAATTACAAGCAGGACCCAGTCATCTTCCAAGGTCACCAGCATTTACATTTGTTCTTGGTCCCTAGCAAAACAGTTCTCCAGAAAGAAATATTTAAAATCATTTTTTACTGTTGTTGAGATATGTTTGCCTTTGAAAGCTTTCAGAATAATGATTTATTTGCTTAAGATGAGTTTTCTAGGTTAATGTGGACATTTTACCGTTATAAGACTTCAAAGACTCCTCCAAATACTCTATTTTCTGTTAATGGATCTGCATTCAGAAACTGTTGAGTTTCCCTCTTCCAAGAATTTCCTTTCAAGTCTATCAACTCTATCTCTCATACTCAAGGTGTGACAGAACATAAGCCTAAGCATAAAAAATAAATCATAAATCTATTTATAACCCACCATTTTCTAATAAATTTCACATTTCTTATTGTCACTGAAGCATTAATTTAAAATGTGGTCACATATGAATTTAGAAGATGGCACAACATCCATCAAAATATACGTAAAAAGGTAGCGTATAGAAATTCTTTCCAGTTGTCGCTAAGGTGCCAGCCACTGCAACAATTTGATTCCCAGACTGGACCAGTTCTTAGTAATGCAACAGATTTATTTTACAAAGGAAAAACTACTGTCACCTTAATACCCCCACATTCACCATATGTATTGATAACTATTGCTCCTATTTAAAAAAAAAGCACACACAAAAACAACACAACAACAAACCAACAAACTAAAGAACTAATGAACAAACAAACAAACAAACAACCACTACCACCACCTATGTAGGCTAACCAATTCTAAGCCACATCATTTAGAAATCTTCTACAGGAAGAAGTGCATGGACACATCTAGACAGAGAATAGATCATAGAATCATAGAATCATAGAATCATAGAATCATAGAATCATAGAATCATAGAATCATAGAATCATAGAATGGTTTGGGTTGGGAGGGACCTTTAAGATCATCTAGTTCCAACCTCAACCTGCTAAGGCAGGGATGCCTCCCTCTAGACCAGGTTGCTCAAAGCCCCATCTAGCCTGGACAATATCTAGCTAAAACAAATGAGATACATCTGTCTCTTCATGTTCTGTTGGAGAGGCCATTTTCTAATAGAAAATTCTTAGCATTTTTATGTGTGAGGGGGTCCTTCCCAGACCCTCTAAAATCTCAAAGATGTGTATTTTCTTTCTTATAAGATGAAATCCAAAGCCAACTTTTTTTCTTATTTAAGTATAAATTGTCTAAAACAGTAGTTTCTGTATGTTGTACATCAACTAGGTTAACAAGTATGGTGTCAAAAGTGTCAAAAGTTTCATTCTTATTTTACAGGAAAGAGATACAAAGATGGGCACTGGAAGAGATTAAGAACTCCAAACATTTGAGCATGATTAAAATAAAAAAATGTAAAAATGTTTTATTAAATAAAGTACTAGTTACTAACATTTCTATTCAAAAGTTACTTATAATGCAAATAAAGTATTTAAATGCTCAACTCAACCACTAGGATATGAAAATAAAAGAGAAAATGGTAGAGGTATTACCTACAAGTTTACCCAGGCAATCCTACCTAAATCCTAATCATATGCCTATCCTTTTCATTGAGAACAGAAATGTAAGAACATTATTATAACAGAAAAAGAATAGTTCAGTTGGAAGGAAGTGCAAAGATCTTAATGTCTAAATGTCTGAGCAGGTGGAGGCCTTATCCAAATGCCTCTTGATCACTGATAGGCATAGGGCAAAAAACACTTCTCTAGAAAGCCTGTTCCAGTGTTTAAACACTCTCACAGCAAAGAACTGTTTTCTAATGTCCAGTCTGAACTCTGTTGCAGCTTTCTACTGTTCTCTGGTTTTCTATCATTGGTAAACACGAAGAAGAGATTGATGCCTCTCTTTCCATTTCCACACATCTTTTCATAATAATACACTCTCAGTTTACATACAAAGCTGAAATTTCAGTCTTGCCAATATCTCTGCCACATTCCTGGATGAAAAGATTGTGTCTTGTTGAGTAAGCAGTCATGTAATATGAAACATAACCATATCCTAAATGGAAAAGGCCTTCCTTCTGGTGTTTGCTACATTTATGTAGACGTATTATTTGCTCTATCATTATTAATAGCACTTAGAAAACTAAGAATAGTTAATGATATTTTGCTGACCTTTGAATTCCTTTATGTTAGTGCTTCCTCCTAAATCTGCAAATTCACATCCTTTTCTGTACCTTAATATAACACCTTTTTTTGATATTGTCTCTATCTACATTTGTAAAGCATACAGTTGAAGAGATATTAGAAATATTCCATGGCTATCTGTTATTCTCAGGCTTACAGATTTTTTTAAATAACATTTTAAAGCTCTGTTTTTAAAGAACTGTTTCAGTGTTGGATTTTAAATTAAAAATATTTAAATAATAGTAAGATCTTTGATATTTCAACATAGGTAAATATTTGTAGAAGAAAAAGAAGAAACATAGATTAACTACTGTACTTTCATAAATAATTTTATAAATTAGGTATTCCACTTCATTGTAAACTTTTGTCAGTTTGAAAATTATTACAAAATATTTCAAAGTTTGCTAGGGATTTTCTTTTCTTTTTAAATATGCTTTAACTTTTGCATTCTTTGTTTAAGTGAATACAGAGAGAAATCAAAAGAGGCAAAAACAGATTTGGGAAGAATGATTTTCCCACAGCACAAAAAAAAACATTTGCTATTTCTGTTTGATTTTTAAAGCTGACATATGAAAATTAACATGTAACAAACATTGCCAAAAATATTTTTGAAACATGAAGTTTAATAGAGGAGAGAAGTAAAAGGGGATACCACTGTTGATTTGCTCTAGTTAATATTAATTATTTACGTCTTTGGAAGATCTTATTGGCATAATATTCTTTCCACTAGAATTTCTGTAAAAATATGATTTTCAAAGAAGATCTTCAGTAAAGTATTAGCAGCTTTACATCTGTTTTAATGATGGCCTTGCAGTGTCTTTTTAAGGACAAAATATTGGCTCTGGTATGTTTTCCAAGAATATAGCAATAAGAATTGTTGCCAAATTTTAAAATACAGGCATCTTTCCACAATCTTATCACAGAGTTCATTTCTTTCCATTTATTTGATCAAGAGGAAATGGTAAGTGAATTTTAACAAAGAAGAAGCTTTACATGTTCTATGCCTTCTTACTCAGTCATTTAGCATGTTTTGGAAAAAGTGCTTCAAATTAGAAGTAAAATGCCCTGAAATTAAGAATTATCTCAGAAATAAACTGTTTAATTTCATTATTATCATAGATCATTACAACCTTCTTCAGCCAACATAACCTATTTAACCACAAATAAATCTATTCTCCACCTATTTACCTATTCACGTTCTCTTTATAGAGACTACAATCTGATAGCAGCTGGAGTTATGTACATCATTTCAGATGCTCTTCAAAACAGAGTGGTTATTCTGCATCCTCTTCACTTCATAAAATGTTATGGTAAATATTTAAATATATACATTACTTGCTTATATAAGAGATAATTATTTTAATTGAGCTGATTAGATATGCCTGACTGAAAGTATGTTAATAATTTACTTTTCATCAATTTGTTCCAGTGCCTAGAGGGCTCTGAAAACAATAAAAAAAAATCCTAAAATGTTAAGCAGGGAAGCAATTCAATTTATCTGAACAACCCATGCTAGTTCAAGAGAAAAAAAAATAAAAAATCATAATAGATTCATCGAGATACATATCCAAAAAGCAAAGAGCCATGTCATTTGTGATTGACCCTGCAGGCAAAGTATTGATGAACTAAAGAGGAGAGAGGGAATAAGTAGATATTACCTTTTGACATAACATTCTGGGATGGATTTGACCCAGACTTTTTTCACTAAAAGCTATTCTGGTTTCTGGTGAGCTTGACACATTCAAAAGGATTAAATTAAAGACTTCCTTGAGCATTTAGTTTAGAGGAAAGATAGTTAATCTTCTTTTTCATTAAATATTTTCAATTATTCAGTATATATTTCTGATTTCATTAGTTTTTTATTATTATTGTTCTATATAAACCACATTAGAAAGTTTATTATGGATTTTTAGACAAAATCTGTTCCTTGTATTACAATGAATCACAGAATCATAGAATCACAGAATCATAGAATCACAGAATAGTTTTAGTTGGAAGGGATGTTAAAGACCATCCAGCCCCAACCCTCTGCCATGAGCAGGGGCACCTTCCCCTAGACATGTTTGCCAAAGCCCCATCCAATATGGCCTTGAACACTTGCAAGCACGGGATATCCACAGCTTATCTGAGCAACATATTCCAGTTTCTTACCACCTTCATAGTGAAGAATTTTTCCTACCCTTTTTTGGTTTAAAACCTTCATATGTTGCCTTATCTCTACATCCCATTATAACTTTCTCCAGCTTTCTTGTAGGTTCCTGGTGCTGAAAGGCAGCAATAGAACTCCTCAAAGCCTTTACTTCTCCAGGCTGAAGAAGCCCAGTTCCCTCAGTCTTTCTTCATAAGAGAGATCCTCCAGCCCTCTGATCATCGTCGTGACTCTCCTCTGGGCCCACTTCAGCAGCTTCTTGGGTTAGGGATGCCTGACCTGCATGTAGCGCTGCATGTGACTCCTCATGGGAGAGCAGAAGGGGACAATCACCCTGCATGCCTTTGATGCATCTCATGACATGGTTGGCTTTCTAGGCTGCAAGTGCATATTGCTTGTTCATGTTGAGCTTCTCATCAATCAGCACTCCAAAGTTCTTATTCTCAGGCTGCAATCGATTCATTCACTGCCTAGCCCGTATCTGTGCTTGGGATTACCCCAACCCGTGTGCAGGACATTAGACTTGTCCTTTTTGAAATTCATTATGTTCTCACAGGCTATATCTCAAACCTGTCATGGTAGACTAAAAATTTCATATGTATGAATGAGCAGGTCTTTACAAATACTTTTCAGAGATACCAGTCTTGTGTACCAAATGATGCATCTAAAATAAGCATGCTTCAGAGACTGCTATTCAACATCTAATTTCCCAAAAACAAAAAACAGCAAAACGTATGTAAGTAAAAATGACATATTTTTAATTTCTTGCTAAGTCTCATGGGATTTAACTCCTTATAAAGCCACCTAGAAGCATGATTCAGCTTGCACAGAATCATAGAATCATAGAATGGCCTGGGTTGGAAGGGACCACAATGATCATCTAGTTCCAACCCCCTTGCTAATGTGTAGAGTCACCAACCACCAGACCAGGCTGCCCAGAACCACATCCAGCTATGTTTGAGATTGCCACAAATAAATTAATTCTGGCATATTTTATGAGAAATATATGGCAAGCCATGAAAAAAATTATGTCACTGACTACAATTGTTAATTTTTCTTGTGGCGTTACTATAAAATGGCTTGCAGAAGTTCATTCTGCTTTGACTGCCCCATTTTCATAATGAAGTTATGAAACACCCAATGAGGAAAACCACTCAGTTTCATTCTTCTTCAGTATGCAAGTCTCATGCCTTTCATCTCTTCTTTGCACATCCTCACTGATGGAGAGGGAAGAATAACAGCACGATTCTTCATGTCTTCATGGAATTCTCAGCCTCCATGGTGGAGTGGGAAAAATCTGCTTTTTCCTAATACAGAGAGTCAAAAAGATTTAAGAGTGGAGCAGATTAACTATTCATACAGATCTCAAGATAGCCTCCAACAGCTGTTGGAGCCTCTCTGCTTTTTTTTTTTTTTTTTTTTTAAGTATCTTTCAAGAAGGTATAAAAGAAGAAACTTCACTGCAGTGTTTAATACAGATTCCATTTTACTGTCATATTTTAGACTGACAAACTACAGAACCCTCCAGAGAATACAACTCTATGCACAGCATGCTTTGAATCACTGAATATTGCAGCCCCTTCCTTCCTTTCTATTCCATCTCTCCTTGTTCCCTGGAAAGAAGCAAATTATCTTCTATGATTCGTTTTGCTTTCTTTATATTTCCAGGTACATTTCTATTTTCAGAAGCTATATATTTTCATAAAATAGCTCCAAAATGGGAGGGGAAAAAAAAAAATTGATTTTTTTAAGAAATACACAATTTATTGGGTCAAAGACAAGGAAGTGTTTCTTAATATTGCAAAATATAAATCAGAGTTTTTTAGAAAGCCAAATTTCAACACAGGTTTCCACCTCTGCAGGGTAACATATGAAACTGCATCAGCATTATTAAAGAAACGTTAAGTAATAAAAAAATCTGATTGTCTGTATTAGAATGATTTGTAGACTATACTAATTCTGGGATTATGTTTCTTTTGAATTTAGAGCTTGGGCTCATCTGTGCTGACAAATGTCCAAACATTTCTATAGCAACACTACTGAGCCCAGCAGGATTCACAGAATTCACTACAGGGTGATCAAGTGCTTTCAGCAGACAGGATGAAAACTTGATGTGACTGTGGGCAGCTCTAAGTTATGCAATCTTCACTCTTTACCAGATGTTGCTAGAAGAATTTCTCTTTTGTTTAATATCAACAATATTTTTCCCTTGACTTCACTCACTGCAGTCACATGTAATCATGTCAATATTAAAATACAAATGCCCAAACTACCTTTTGTATTCATCCGTAGTAGCCAAGGATTAACAAAATTGTATAAATAAAACAAATATGTAAGAGTGCACAATATCTCTACAATAAATCAAACATATTTGGAGGTTGTTCTTTAATAAATGGCATAAGAATTATCTGTTTAATCAACATTATCCTTGATATCCTTAAAAACTTTAAACTCTGTTTAAACTTTATGGCACCTGTACTGATAAAAAATGAAGACATTCATGCATTCCGAAGTACCATTGCAGACTATAGCTGGCTAGAAAGAAGGAATAACTCTCCAGTCAAGTAAGACAGAAATAAAATTTATAAAATTTAACAAAAAAGTAATTACAGACCTTCTGAAATGCAATCCCAGGACTCTCTGCCCATGCTCCATGAAATTTATATATATGAGCTAGTGTAGATCATACAGCTGTCTCAGCCTGTAACACTACTCAAGCAGGTTTGCATCTATGCATAATATGCCATTGCTGTTCTGACTATTTGTCATTATGCTGCTTGGCATATAAACTTATGGGTTTTTTTGAAGTGTTTTTCATGCTTCATTTCACTCGTATGAGAAAGAGATCATAATGTAAACAATTATCTGCTTTATTCCTAAATTGTATATATTTTTAAGTCAGTCATCTAATATATTTGCTTATTTATTCTTTATCATAAACCATGGAAGATGGTCAGTTTATTCTTTTCTTTTTTTTCCTTTTTTTTCCCTTTTCCCCCTTTTCCTCCCTTTTTTCCCTCCTCTCCTCTCCTCTCCTCTCCTCTCCTCTCCTCTCCTCTCCTCTCCTCTCCTCTCCTCTCCTCTCCTCTCCTCTCCTCTCCTCTCCTCTCCTCTCCTCTCTCCTCTCCTCTCCTCTCCTCTCCTCTCCCAGATCCCACTGTCTTTAAAGTACTGGTACAACATTTCATAAACAGGGCTATGTGTAGCTCTTTCCACATTGAAAACCTGTGAATGAATATGTCCACCATCACAGCAGTATATCCAGTGCTCTTCTTGAAAATTTTGACAAGAGAGAATGCTTGACATCATCGATAACATGGAGAATAAAAGCTAGCTTGAATGAAAGATTACTCACTAACTTATCCAGCTCCCAACTTGCTTTACTGAAGGGAAAACACTGCATATTACATTAATTTAGGACGTAAGTATTACCCAAAACACTGCAATTTCATTTTGCTTTGTTGTTGCTGCTTTTTCCTGGAGGTATTCTTTTTGAATTAGGTACGTTTTGAGATGTTTTTTAGGCAACGTACCTCAAAATATGTTCAAATATAGCTAAGAGATTTCAACATCTATCCATTTGTTCACTCGTGATATTTTTGTAAATATTCCTTCTGAAAGGCATATAAATGCTGCAACAGAGGTATTGGAAGATTCCTTTGCTCTGTCTGATACCACATATAAAATGTGCATGAGTATCTTAACGGAACACACCTTGGGAATGACAGATTTTGGAATGTGGACTTAAGGATTAGACAGTGCTATGAGAATATAAAGTATTTTTATGCCTCCATGTCTGGTAAAGAACAATTTTTCTGGTGGGAAAAGGACAGTACCTGTCCCTCTTCAGAAATTATAAAGGTCTTCAGCTTTGAAAAACCAAAACCCGATAATCACTGAACATTTTCCGCAGTGGTATAATAGTAGTGTAATGGAATAAAACAATCCTAGGAGGATGTGCAACTGTTTCTAAATGTTTTGATTGAAAGCAAGGTAGATGTTTGGTTGGCCTTCTCCTGGTTTTCCTTGGCCATCACAGCAACATCGCCACACAGCAACCTACCCTACTGATCAGCTTTTCAACTCTGGGAATTAAGCTGTTCTCAAGAAAAATCATTAATGATAGTTCTGACATCTCACACATTTACTTCTCTAGGCTGCATGATTCTTCAGGTATCTGAAGGCTGGGGAGTTGGCATGTAAATTCAAGCTAAAAAAATCAATGATATTTTCATAACTGGAATTCTTTTAATTTCCTCATTTTCCATTTTCTTTTCCTCTCTTTTCCTCCCCCCTTTTTTTTTTCTTTTTCATTCTTTTTCTTTTTCTCTTTTTTTTTCCTACTTGAATTTTAACATTGCCTTCAGTTTGGAATGCATCATAAAGAAAAGATTATTCTGAAGATAAAGATTTTAAATTCAACCATATTTCAGAAACCTCTGCTAAATAATTTATTCAGTGGCAATGTTGTAGAATCCTTGGGGTTAAGCAATAACTTAAAAATTACATTAAAAATACTGAAAATTATTGATAGATAAAACTGTCATTCTTTAGTTTTCAAATATAGCTACTGCAAGAATATTTAAAGAGTTACATTAAAAATAATAAATGAAAACCGGAACAAAATACTGAACCGAAGTATTCTGGCCTCACAGAGCATTTTTCTGTGCACTGAAAGCATTTCAAGAAGTTCAGACCTTTTTCTTATCTGGCATAAATTCAGTTCCAAAGCAAGTTGAAATTTCTAGCTGAACATGTAGTGAAAGACTGTTTCTGATCACTGCAACTTCTGTCCCTATCTAGCCTGAAGTCACAGCAGACTTTTCAGAATGTATTTCGATGGTAATGTAGATTGTCTTAATAGGTCAACACAGACAAGCATGCAAAAGGAATTCAGAAAAATACAGTAAAAGTAATCAGTTCAAGAAAGCTAAAAGTTTAACTGTTGCCAAAAGAACACTGATCAAAAAGCACCACTAAATAAGAGGTAGAACAGAAACATAAAGTAAAAGAGCATTACAAAGCAAATCACTTTAAAATCAAAGATGCCATTTGAGACTAAAAGAGCACTGACATTAGAAATAGTATCTTTGCAATATATAAGAAACTGAAGTTATGTAGATAGGGACAATGATAGTTTTGCACTTCTTCAGAACCTTTAGCCTAAGTATTTGAAGGCATTTAAAAAAACTAAGCAAAAAGATTAAAAACTAAAAATCAAAAGACCCACAGCTCTATCTAGTTTGCAGATAATACTGGAATTCATGTTATGAGTTGGATATCTTGTGTCTTTAGTAAAGACAAGATAAAGATAAAACTGCAAGGTTTGGATCTGCTGCACCCAACTTAAGTTCTAAAAATAAGACTCTGCTTTTAGTCTCTCAGACACTTTCTGTCTGAGAGGCAAATGCTGAAGATGATTCATTTCACTTGTCTTATAAACCTAACTTAGGATGGGACATAGTTACAATTTATGAAAAATTACACTTGCAAACTCTTTATTTATTGTATGATAAGAAGCTGAGGTGCTTACCCTGGGTGTGGGTACCTATACTGCTTTGCAGAATCTGCTATAGTCCACAGAATTCAAACTCAGCAGCAAGAAGGAATCTCTTGATCTCAGATATACCTCATTTAGGTTGGGGTAGCAAAGCTGCACACAGAAGAGTTTGAAATCCTTTTGCATGCTTCTGAGATACAGCTTTTCCCTGAGTCTGGAAGGCTTTATAGTCTTAAATGGTAAAGTAGTGCAGAGGGAAGAATGAATGTTCATGGTCTGATGTAATATTGAACACGAGGAAGAATTAAGAATCATAGAATTATAGAATCCTTAGAGTTGGAAGGGACCTTTAAAGGCCATGTAGTTCAACTTCCTTGCAGTGAACAGGGACACCACAGGTAGATCAGGTTGCCCAGAGCCTGATCCAGCTGCACCTTGGAAGTCTCTAAGGATGGAGCTACCTGCTCCATTGCTCACCACCCTCACTGTAAAATGTGCAATTATTGTTTGGGAAAGAACAAAATTAAAACCAAGCTTTTTAAAATGCTATTTAATATTTTTGATCTATCAGCTTAATTAACAGTCTGGTAGAGAAGACTTAAAAAATGCTGGCTGTTAAGACTAATTTGAATTTTTTGTTTCCACCAAACAGAAAGTAAATAAATACAAAAAAATGCTTTTATTTGTATGCATACTCAGCTCAGGCAATTTTGTGAAAATGAAGTAATTGTCTCAAATCCAAATTGTTTACCAAATAATTTTCTCTCATACTACATTATACCACTCCTTTCACACCATCAAGAATTTCTTGGTTCTTTCCCCCTCCCAATTTTTTAAAATATATATTTGTTATTTTTGAGAAACAAGTACTATTTTTGTTATTTTCAACAATAATACAATAAGGTGTATAATGCATTTATTTATTTATTTCATTTATGATGAAATTAGCCTCTGTTCTGATAAAGAGTTTATGGGATTTTTCTTTAAAATGCAGGTGTATCAAACTACTGATAGCAGTAATACCTTCTCATCACACTGACGGTTCAACAATTCATCCTTATAGACTTACTGTAGACTTGTCAGCTACTGGGAAGCAACAAGAACCCTGAATGTGTTTAAAACACTGGATGTGTTTAAAAACTGTTTGTATGTGATACTCAGGGACATGTTTTAGCAGAGGGTTGTTAGAGCTAGGGTAGTATGGTTAGGTTGTGGTTGGACTCAATGATCTTTAAGTTCTTTTGCAACCTGAACAATTCTATGATTCTAGGATTCTAAGAAAAAAAGTTTACGCAAACAAGAGTTCCAAAAGAATTAGATGATAGCATTCCCATTTAGAAGTTACATTGAAACCCTTAGGATCCATCATGTACTTCCAGTTAAAAGCATGACCAGTAAGCATTTTAAATTGTAATGCGGAAGTTCGTTCATTCAGATCTGAATGAGCAGGCACGGAGAGGCCACTGGTGTCCCTGCAGAAGCATGTTCTAGTCCTAGTGACACAGTTCCTGGAAGTAGAAACCCTGTCATGAGGTGCATGTTGCTCAGAATATTTTACCAGATGTTTTGAGAGCTGCTTTAAGCCCTCTTGGCTCCAACAAATGGGAATTATGCACCTGCAGTTTAGTCTTGAGCCTGTGAGAGTATGGAAATTCCAGGAGTCTGGGATAATAACAGCCTCCTGTAAGTCTAGCCAAGAAGTTTGGCTCCACAAGACTGAATACCCAAGAGCTTTCAAAGACTCTGCAAGAACAAAGTGGTGGAACAAAAAGTTCCCCAATGTCATCAGACTAATTTGTGTAACTGTCAAGATGTACTGACAACAGAAGAAATTTATTGCCTAGATGAAAGAGAAGAGTAGGCAGCTTATTAAATAATTGCAATTGCTTTGCAGATGGTGGATATAACACTGGATTATAACAATTAAAAGAATGTGAGATAATCTGAACTGACAAAAACTGATGATTGTACTCCACAAGCATCGTAGAAATAGATAATTACTTATTCAATATGGTCACTTTTATCCTCAGAAGGGAGGAAGAACTGTAGTACTATGGCGCATAGTCTATAATTTCAAGATGAAGAAGGGCATTTTTAAGTCTTGAAATAAGAAAGAAAGAAACCACGGCTATTATGATAAACTCATGGTGGAATTCTTTTAGCATGTGACATGTCTCAGGCATATTCAGATTTCTGTTTGACAATTTCAAGAGTACTATAACATGACTGACAAGCTGTACTGCAGAAAATGGAGCTTGAAATAAACTTGTGTTTTATTAAGTGCCACTATGGATGAAGTAGTTGATTGTACTTCAACCCATTTCTGAAAAAAAAAAAAAAGTAGTTCTGTGAAGTTTGCTGATTATCAAGACACACAGATATGTGTTGCATGGTATCTGAATTAGAATGAGTCAACAGTCTGCTCATTACCATTAAAATTTTTGCTAAGATACCACATCAGAGTTATTTTCACATGTGAAAACTGCTGTTTATCTGAATATCTGTGAACTGTTAAAGGCTTTAATTAAGCAGTTTCCTGTTCATTCCTTTTAGAAATGTTTTGATAAGGAACTGGGAGTTCCAATCAAGTAAACTCCATTAAAAAAATATTGATAATCTCTATGAACTGAAACTAAAAAATTTTTCAAAGTTTATTAAGCTTCAGGAGTCCCATTTCTCTTTGATCGCTATCAAAAGCATTCATTAATCGAAGTTGGTATGATAATTTCCCTGAATTAGGTGTCAAAGATAATTATCTGCATTGCTTAGCAAATACTCCTCAAATGCAAAGACTTACTGGATGTTTGTTTTCTGGTTTACTCTCAAAACTTCTTTTAAATGGTAAGATAAAATGACTAATAGGCATTGTATGTCAGTATTGCCAAAAGCATCTATTAAAAAAATAAAAGAACCATTTGTTAGAAAAACATTTTTGATATTTCCTCCAATAAATAGTGTATGTTTTGCACTCATACAGTGCAATGCCTCTACCTTTTTATGTTCTTAAACTTCAATTGCCTTTCATTTTCTTCACATCTATATTTACAATATCACGAGGGTCACAAATATTTGCAAATAATTTATCAAAGCCACTTCAGGTTGCAGTGACATGATTCAACATGATTGGTATCAACACAAATCCTTGATATATGCTGTACTAAGACATATTCATCACTCAGTGTCAAAACATCTTACCATTCCTTTGAATAAAGTCAACAGCGCTACAGATTGACATAGCACAGTACTTTTTTTCTGGTTACCTAATGAGCAACAAAAAATCACCTTCTCCTGTCTCAAAGGTACATCATAGTTAACTTTTCCTCTGAAATGAAAAGCTGTATTAGTGTTTAGATGAACTGGAGAAAGCTGCAGAGATCTGGAGAGAATTTTTTTTTCCCATTAGCTCGCAGATTTGTCATAAGATATCTGAATGTTTAAAAGAAGAAAGGGACTAGTAAGAATAAAACTTGGCAATTCCCAAAGGAAATCCATAGTGAGCACTTTTAAATACTTAGAAGGATTATGTAGTTGTCAAAGTTTATGACCCACAAGTGTACCAACCACGTGTAGTGAATAAAAAAACTACTGCACTCAGTTGATGGAAAAAAAAAAAAAAAAAAAAAAAAAAAAAAAAGTGTATACCAGCACTTTAAGCCTCCTACTTCAGAACAATCTCAATTTTGTTTTCTAGGGATCAAAAGCAAGAGTCTAGATGGGGCTGGGCTGTTTGTGTGGAGGGGAAGGGGCAAAGCTGGAGGAAGGGCTATGACTTCACACAGTTACAGGAAAGAGAGATAAAAACTAAATTCTGTTCATGGACTGCTCAAAGTTCAGATGAAGACATAGGCCTATGCTGTCCTTTTATATTACCAGCAACACTACTTGCCAGGATGCCATTACTAGCATAAGCCCTGGGAACAGCTGCTCTGCATTTCTCTCAGGCAGTTTGCTGCCATTTCAGTGTTGCTGCTCTGGGTATTGCAGCTACACAATCAACTATGTGAGTAAATTTACTACTGTGGCTTGCTAAAGGTATTTCAGAAATTGAAATTCCTACATCTTAATTAACAACAAAATTAAAAAAAAAAGGCAAAAAAAAAAACACCCTGTTTTTGAGGCCCCTGAATTTACTTCATGCTTCTATCTGCAAGAATATTTATGCTCAGATACTTATTCAAAAGTTCCAGACAAGGCTAGGATATTCCACCGAGCTTTTGATGCATTCCCCTACTCTGTCTTTGTCTCTTGAAAAGACAAAATTATTCAAGGCACTTTTCCCCTGCCCCTAACTGCAGGAAGATAATAAGGATGATAGCCAGGGATGTGATCTGCTGTTTCTCTTGTCAAATGCATATTATACATGAAGTCACTGGGGAATACAGGGCTTTTGGCCAAGTATGAGCAACAGTCTGTGATGCTGGAATTCATTTATCTTCCACAGTGTTGTGTTGTAATGTGCAACCTAATGGGATTTCATACTGACATTTTCCGTCAGATTACCCAGTCGTGGTGTTTTAACCGTAGTGGACAGCTATAGTTTACCACACCATTCTCTTACTCCCCTTCCTCAAAGGAAAAGTGGGTAAGAAAAGATGATGAAAAAGAAACCCAAAACTTATGAGTTGAGATAAGGCCAATTTAATTAAGGAGAAAAGAAAGAGAAAAAACCCACACACATTCAAAAACAAACCCAAACCAAAACAAAAAAAAATAACAAACAAGCAAAGGCCATGGAGAAGCAAAGAGAGAGAGAGAAAACAATTATTCTTACTTCAAATTAGCAAGAGTTGCTTGGCCATATCTGGGAATGGAAGGCCACTGTACACATAGCAGTTGTTCAGAAGAACAGATGTTTATAAAACAGATGTTTTATAAACAAGAACCTCTCCCTTTCTGCCTTCCCTGAAGGAGAAGGGAAGGAGGGAAGGGAAGGGAAGGGAAGGGAAGGGAAGGGAAGGGAAGGGAAGGGAAGGGAAGGGAAGGAAGGGAAGGGAAGGGAAGGGAAGGGAAGGGAAGGGAAGGGAAGGGAAGGGAAGGGAAGGGAAGGGAAGGGAAGGGAAGTGTTAAAGCCTTTTTCATCAGACTTTTAGTCCAAATCATGAAGCAATCTGAAAAACCTATACAGTAAAACAACCAGCTTTCATCACCGTCTTTGAATCTTTCTTTTTCTCTGTTTTTTTTTTTTTTCTTTTTCCTTTTCTTATTAACCTTGCTCTAGCAATAACTTAAGAGATAGCAGAAGATCACTGTTCAGAGCTCCTTCCTACTGCCAAAAATCTAAAATTTAGGTCTTCCAATCATTGATACATGTTCATTCACCAGGCTGATGGTAAGTTATAAAAAGACACTCAGTTCTTTTTAATCTTGAATAAAATGAGATGCTGTCATTTCTCACAATACATTGTATGCAGTAAGCTCAGGCTCCTGATCCTTTTGGTGTAATTACAGTACCATTGGCACTACGACAGTTAGACAGGTAGGAAGGGATTTCACCTTCTGAGTCTCTATTTTGGGAACCTACATACAGATTCACAAGTCAACTTCCTTTTAAATGTAATTTAAATGATATGTAAGCACCTAAGTGACACTGAGAATCTGAATCCTTAAATTCGTTTAAAGCAAAAATTAGGCACTTCAAGATTCAGAGTATTAATCATCATAATTCTGGGATGAGTTCCAAGTTCCAGTAAGGTTAAAATTTGATAGTTACTTACTATTCCCTTTAGAGTTCCATTACCCAAAGGACTTTAAGCATATTTTATTAAAATTGAATGTTAAAGTGGATATTAAACTTCTTATTCTCAGTGAGTAAATATCTGGTGAATTAAAACCAAGGAGTATGTACATACGATAAGAACTACCCCTTTGAAAAGAATAAGCACATACCAAATAATCCTATACCTCAAGCAGACAAAAATACCACAAACTATTCCATGTAAGATTTTTTTCCATTTTTTTTCTGTCTGGAACAAGATACATCAGGCCATACACATGTAAGTACGACTATATCAGCATATAAGTGTGTTCGTGCATACACATATAGTTAGCATAAATGAGCATTAATATATATAAAACATCTCAAATATATTATGCATATAGACATGCATGTATGCATTGGTACATATTCATGATTCCATTTGTAAATAAGCATTATGCTTTTATTCCATTTACACTCTGCACTGGGTATTAGATTTCTAATGGAATTATAATACAGAAATGTAAATTGTATACAGCTGGTTGAAGTCTATTTGCATTCTATTATCCAGATAATTGAATACTGAGCAATTACAAGTCATGTTGGTATTTCCACCAGGAATACATATTTTAGACAAACAAATGAATAAATGGAGTATTATTTACGTGCTATAGACAGTAGCAGCATCTTGTACTTGTCACTTCTTTCTGAGGATTTGTTGCCTGGGAGATACTGCTCTGATAATGTGAGCTTGAACAAATGTCTGCAAATCACCCCTCTTGATTTTGTCCTATCCTTCCTTTTGTATCACCTGAATAGTCACCCAGACTCTTTTGCCTGATGTTGTATAATTCTAACTGGTTGTTTATGGTTTGATCTGCTTTCACATGCAATAGCTAGAAAAAATGTTTCCCTAGTTAATCACAGATAGATTAGAAATTTCTTTTGCTCATCTAATGAAAAAAGAGCCTTCCACCAACTTGGAAAATTTTTAGTATATGTGGACAAAATTAGCCACTAATTACAATGGGAGCAAAATATGCTAGTATTGTTTCTGATTGTTCTTTGCAAAGAATGGAACAATGGTCCTCGGTAGCTAGGAAGCAATTGTACTTTCTAGAGAAAGGAAAAGGAGCAAATATAAATGCAGTCTCCTACTTTTGATGAATTCCATCTTTGTTCTGACCAGGTAACTTCAGTGCATTGTTTTTGAAGTATGCAATTTACCCTGTGATTGATTTTATTTCCAGTAATTAAATTATTTATTTTACTATGTCTGACATTATGTTTCCTTGTATCTTTTACCCATCCTTCATAATTACTCAAAGAAATGTTTCATAGAATACCTTTCACTGAAATATAAACTTTGATCCATTTTCTAAGAGAAAGTATATATTTGTAGTGTATAGAATATAAGAGACAGAGAACTATTATAATTTAACATAGACACTTATGAAAACAGAGCTAGTCATTTGTCAGATGTTGAATGTGTCTGCGCTTACCTCACTAGCTAAACTGAAGGTTTATGTGGTACTTATTTTTCAGAAAAAAAAAATCATTTTTTTCTAAATATATGAATCATTAATGACATTTCTCTTTAGTTACTTATTTGAATTGGTGATATTTTCCCTCCAATTTATAGACATAGGACATTGTCAAACTTTAATTTGCAAGTTTATATATTTTCCCTTCATCAGCTCTTTCTTACTCTAAAACAGCTCAAAATGAAGCAGCAAGGGAAATAAAGCTTATCCAATGAAAAACTCATTCCATTTTGAAGAGTCAGTAATGACAAGCCTATAGATATATACTCTATCCTAGCAGCTGCTGTAATGCCAAGTTTTGGGTTTAGGATGAGAATAACGTTGCTAACACACCAAAAGTTTTTTTAGTTGTTGCAGAATGTTGCTTGCACTAAGCCTAGGACTTTCCAGCTTCTCACACAGCCCTGCTAGTGAGGAGCTGGGAGTGCACAAGGAGCTGCGAGGGCTCCAAATCAAAACAGCTGACCCAAACTGCCCAAGGGGATGTCCCATACCAACTGATATCATCCAGAACAATAGAACTGGAAGGGCTGTTGTGCGGAAACAAGGCAGGGCATCGATCAATGGGTTGTGAGCAATTGCACTCTGCATCACTTTCTTTGAATGTTCTTTTATCATTTTTATTATTTTTTGTCCCATTAGACTGCCTTTCATAGAGTCATAGAATCATAGAATAACCAAGGATGGATAAGACCTACAAAATCAACCAGTCCAACTGTTTCAACCCATGGGTTTTATCTTTTTTCTGATTCCCTGCTAAGCCACTGGCAGTGGGGATTGAATGAGCAGCTCTGTTGTGCTGATCTTTTTGCCATGTTAAACCACAACAATGTAATGTCTGAATCAGAATCATCATGAAAGCACCCATCACCCAAAATGTGAGGCTTATAGTAAGAAGTGTTGTTGTATGGATGATAAATGTTAGGAATATCATTTTTGATTCTGAAATAGAACTTCTTGTCATAATCTATATCATCTGGAGAAATAAAAAACTGATCTTTTGAGGTTGTTTCAATCATTTTTATTTCTGCTGAATGTGATTTTTTCCTGTTCAACTTCAATTCAATTTGTTTACAAAGGAAATAGAAAATATTTTAACATGCTAATGACTTTGTTTACCTGTTACAAAATTTACGTGATACAAAAACCATTCCAAATGTTTTTTTTTTTAATGGCATTTTTCAGGCTTTGTTTAGTTATTATAATCAAATTATAATTTACTTCTAATAAGGTTGGACTTGATGATCCTTATGGGTCCCTTCCAACCTGGGATATTCTATGATCCTGTCATTCTGTTGTACTGCTATAGACTGTGGTGGAGCTAATTTTCTACATAGCAGCCTATTTTGTGCTATATTTTGTTTTTGTGACCTAATCAGACCTAATCAGAAACTGATGTTTTAGTTATTGCAGAGCAGTGACTACAAATCAAAACTATTCAGCTTCTCATGCTGTCCTGCCAACTATGAGGCTGGGGGTGCACAGTGAAATGAGAGGGGACATAGCTAGGACAGCTGACCCTAATGACCAAAGGGATATTCTATAAGACATTTTATAGCCGAGGAGCTCCACACTTAGGAGGACAGGAAAGAATCTCACATTTTACAAGTACATCAAGGAGTATGACCAATGTCTGGAAAAAAATAAGACAGAAACCTCATTTGAAATAATGATTCCGTGAGAACATTATGCCTGATTTTTTTCCTAAGGTTTTGTAATTAAAAGATAAAATCTTCAGATCTCCCCAAGGAATCTAACTAAAGAACAAATCAGTTATTTAGTCTTGTTATATAATTAACCTTCAGGATTTTGCTTCAATTTTAAGGTGATGACCAAGGAATAAATCCAGTTGCTTAAATTAGGGATCAGATAAATCACTCTTTCATATCCCTTTGCTTTCTTGATTGTCTCAGCAGTAACAAAGGTAGAAAGGCATAAAGGAGGATGCTATTTTACTCGCTGTTTTGTGCCGACTCTATTTCACCTCTCAATCTTACTAGCTCTTGATTAGTAACTATGCTAATAAAGTAAAACTAATTTACTAATTTACTAATAAAGTAAAACTATACTAAATAAAAGTAAACTAACTTTTACTTAGTAACTACATAGTTACTAAGTAAAAGTAAGAAATTACCTTTGTATTGAAAGCAGCAGGTCCAAGTATATGAATCCGTCAATTAGTGCTGTTTATATGATTTTCAGATGGCTAATTAAACATAACTCCTACATTTTCATATAAATGCAGGTGATGCATAGAAAACTAAACTATTCTGTTATTGCAGAAAATTGCTGAATTTCTGAACTGCTAAACTGCAAAATTAATTTTATCACCTCGTCATTCTTCTCAAAATTCCACTTTGCAACTGAAGCACTGACAGCTCTATCAAAAACACACATGGGCCAGATGCACAAAAACATTTGGTCCTGAAAGGTATCCTGGCCAGAAACAGGATATCTAAGCCAAAGTCAGGAGGCTGTGGGATTTTCCAGCCTGTGCCCAGGTTTTGTGACTCAGATCTAAAGTAACTACCTTAAGCCAACTGAGATTCACTTGCTTTGGAATGGTAATGCTTTGGAGATCAGAGAAGGAATGTGGTGAGAAGGAAGGAATTGAGCAGATCTGTCCCCTTAGTTTATTTCATCTGCAAAATGATAAACTTGGAGAGTTACAAAGTGCCTTTACATAGAATACTTCCACAAGTCATGACAGCAGACGCTTTGGCAAATATATTTCCTTTCCCTCGGGCGCAGTACAAGATGTACTAAATGAGTCAGTTTGCTCTTGCTTATGACTGTTTTGAACTTAGCCCTCTGCCAAAGTTATTTGCTCTTGGGGGAGATGCTGAAGAACTGTAGTGTTTTAAAGAACTTTTGAAATTTCAGAGGCCTTTGACTTCTTTATCTGTAATAAATGGATCAAGCATTGTGATCTCAGTATGGTAGTATGGGAAAAGAATTCTAGAGAATGTACTGCACAAAAAGACCTTAATCCATCAACCTCTGGTGGGTTGGTGATTAGAATTCTGTTAATGAAGAAGCCTTAAATCTAGGCAGCATGTCACATGTGCAACCATGCTTTCCATTTAAGAAAAACAATTTATGGGAATGTATTGTTTTTATATAAAAATTCAGATTCTGATAATTTGTACTATCTTGGCATGTAATCTGAGATGTATGTAATGATATTGTATGCATTGCTATTCATGAAGTTTTTTTGGATGAATTCCTTTTAATTCATTGTTTGTTCTTATCTTAGATACTGCTTTGTTTTCTTCTGGTTGTACTTTCATTTCACTATGTATTTCACTATGCATGGACAAGAAACTTGGTCAAAGAGAACCATCAGCATAGCTATATATAGGTGAATATGTGCTGTGAAATAACACAATGTATGAGATTACTACTGGTTAATTGTGTCATATCAAGTTATCCTTCAGTATTGCATTGGAAGAAGTAAAAAACAAAAAGCACATAAGAGTTTAAACTAAAAAATATCTAATGTTTAGTATTTCTCCTTTTGTTAGCATTAATCAGACTGTCAATTTTTAAACTTAAAATTTTCTTTTTTTCCCCTCTGGGTAGAGAACAAATGAAATCTTTATCAGGAGGTCTCTTCCAACCCCTATGATTCTGTGATTCTGCAATTCTATGAAATGTCAGGATAGCATAACATTCTGTCAACAGAAAAAGATATTTTGATAGTGTACCTCTGGAAGTAAGGTAAAAATTAACATAATACAAAATTAAATACTTTACAAGGCACAGAAATTACAAGACAGACTAATTCACTGTCCATTTCAGAATATTTGGGACACTAATTGTCATGACTTTATTTTTCTTACTTTCTGTACTGAATTTAATCCAGTCTCACTTTACCATCATAACTTCTGAAATGTTTGCAATGTTTGATGGAACTGTTGCAGAAGAATTACCATTGCTTCATTTGTCAGAAACAGGTATGGAAATTAAAACCTGTAATACATCTAATAAACATTTCAAGATATTAGTCTGTATGAAGCCCACAGTGGTAACGAAATAGAAATATCTGATGTAGAAGTGTAAGAATAGTAGCATTTTTAAACACCAATGAGATTTTTTTGATCCTTATCCCATTATCTCTTGGAATATTTCTAATGCTGCGCAAGAGAGATGGCATCAAATCTCTGATCAAATTTTGTGCAGACAAATTATACCTTTCTGAAGCACTTGGGTATGAAATCTGCATTTATATTTGTAGTTGTCAAAGATAGGATATTTTGCTTTTGGACTGGCACTGTATAAACATTTTAGAACTCATAGCAAAGTCCACTTGAAATGTTTTTGAATGTTCCTCTCTCATTTTAGTATTGGTGGTACTGTTGTTCTCACCTGTTCAATTTTATTTAATGTCATCTTGCCTCTTTCCCCTACGAGGAATTACTGCTTTTAGACCTATCTATTGCTCTTTGATGAACTAAAAAAAGTTTAGATAAATTCTTCTCCCTTTTTTAATTGCTTTTAATTGATATGGAAGTGAGAGATGTTGCTGAAGACTGGGCTGGACATTATTTTTCTTTCTGCTAAAGGTCCAGATGCCAGATTTGGTACAATACAGATTTGCAGAGAGAGTGTGTGCCCAGGTCATATAATAACAGGCAATCTACAGCCTCTATGGGTCAATGTGATGTTTGTTGTTTATTGCTGATTAACTTTTTTCAGTGTTCCGCTGGACTCCTGCATCTTTCTGCTTATACTTATTCTTTGCTTCTCACCTGCATTTTGTTTGTAAGTATTCAGATATATGTGTCATCTCTGTCGAATTTAACCAAACGAGGTCTTGTCTGAGATAGTATATCAGTCAGGTATTTCATTTCTGGGAAATCACTCAAAACTTCCTTTCTGTTCCCTGGTATCCATTCTACTAAAGCAGGACATTTTGTTTATATTTCCACAATCTGAATTCCAATAGTTTTATAGTGCTAAGGAACTGATGATGATCCAGCTGCTTCCTCTGTTTTATTGTAGTTACAAGAACTAACCATATCCATAGAGTCTAATCTACAGGATTGCTTATTATTTGTCTTCCAATAATCCCATTGTTTTATCTCATTTTCAACGAATGAAATACTGGCTTTCAATGTCATTTACGTTGATGTCTTTTGTTTTCTGTTCTTTCCCTCTCTTTTTCTCACCACTGTACTACATTAGGCCAATTTGCAACAACTTGAATCACACAGGAATCAAAATACAAGATTAAATTAATAGAAAGATTAATATATATATAGATCTAGAGCTACAGGAAGGCAATCACAGTATCTGTTTGGGTGAAAATAAGAAAGTTGTTTTTTTTTTTTTTTTTTTTAATTTAAACTGCAGGAATTAAATGAAATTCGTGTAGCTAAGGAAGGGTATTACCCATCAGAAACTCTAAGCTGCTTCTTTGAGGACAATCTTTTTACTGGTTTTAATTATGTTTACTTGTAAAGACAAATATGAAATGTTTTCATGAAGGAGACACTTGTTCCAAAGAAATCAACTGTGATCATGGAATAATTTTACAAGTTAAATAGCCTTTAGTGGCACAATGAGCCATTCACAGCTAACGATTAAAGTAGTAACGATAATCAATCTTTTAGAGAACATCTATCTAAATATTGAGTTTATTCTAGGAAATGCAGGAGCAGCTGGATTGTATGAAGATATTAATCTATTAAATAATTATTGCCTGTGTCTCCATTAACATAATATTTTGTATTTGTTATTTATGCAGAGGTGGAGATGCCATTTCATTATTTCTGCCAGTAAAAACATAAAGGCCTGTGCTGGAAAAACAAATCCTGACATGTCACTTAAAAATTTATAGCTATTAATCCACATTTTTTGCAAGTCTAGTATTATATCTCATTCCCTTCAGCAATTTATATTCATGCTTGTACAAGCAAAGATTGGATAGTAAGAAAAAACAAAGCCTGTGGAATTTTAATTTAAAAGTCCTGCAATACATATAAACAGAGAATTAAGATAAATGAAATGCTGAAATATGGTCATGCATTAGAAACTCTCTTAACTCCCTGAATTTTTCTACCAGCTAAAGATGGATGCTACAGGGCTTCTCTGAACATGGGAACGACAAGTATTCACAGATCCATAGACCTTCCTGAAGGTGGCTCCATTTGATAAAGGTTAAATTAGACAATCCAAGATAAACTCAATTGCAAATTCTTAGCGTGATTTGGAGAAAAAAAAAAAGAACAGGAATTAATAATGTGATGAAGGAATTTCTGTAAAATATTTCTAGGAGGTAAAGTAGATATGCTTGAAAATAGTTGAGAGAGCAGTGAGACTACAAAAAAGGCATAACAGTCTCAATTCTGAACTAAAGGCTGTCTTAACTAGTATTTTTTCTTTCAGTTCTGAAAAGTACAGACTCATTAAGCTGTAATTTCTTTCACACAATTGTTTTCAGGTTCAGTGAAATAAAGAGCAAGGGAGCAAAAGAGACCTTAAAAAGAACATTTGTTTATTTTATAACAGTGTTCAATTCTCCCTCAAATTACTGCAGCTCATGCAGTAGATGAAAAGATAAAATGTACCAAGCTTCATTTCAAAAGAAGTTCTAAAATAGAAAATGGAAGAGGAAATTAAATTTCTGTGTACTTCAGAAGTGAAAAACTACAGATTGAAAAACTTTGAAAAACAAGGAATAAAATTATATTTGACCTGCTTATTTAAAAAAGAAAAAAACAAAGCAATGAAATATTTCTAGATGATTTAAATTGCAGTTTAACAGCTTTGCTAGCAGATAAAAACTGCCATCTTTTTTAGCTTACACCTTTGGAACTCTGAAGTTTTCCTTGTTGTTCTAGTGGCTCAGTGGCAATGAATGAATAATGTAAAGTTGGTATTTTTCCACTGTAGAAGAGAGATAAATATTTAAAACAAAACTGAAGATATGCATTCAGAAACTGATCAGCATTCTATAAGGTTATGAGTCTAGACTAGCATTTGTCTCAAAACACAGATACAGCATCTTTGAAAACAACTGCATCAATTAATCGTCTGCTACTTTACACATATTTAGAAAGGGCTTTAACTGTTTAACTACTTAACTACCTTAACTATTTGAAAGTCATTGAAGTTATCACAAGGAAGTATTTAGGCATATGCTATCTTCCTGTCAGCAGAGACTGCCTTGTACATCTTTTCCAAATCATATTTCATCCAGTTCTGACATAATCCTCATTAAATCAGTAATGACTCTGTATATATACTTAATACTTAAAATTGTATCCATGGAATGCACAGATATGAAAAATTGTTTGTCATGAAAAGTTCAGGCAAATCCAAAAATAGTAGCTGTATTTGTGGTAGGTGGCTAAACATATCTCCAGGACAACAAAATCCTATTCATCTACCACAAGTGGCTACAAGACAGCTTCCTGTGCCCTGCTGAAGACTGTCAAATCTTGACATCTGCTCCTCTCAGATAAATAGAAGATGCTGTCTGTTTATGCTTCTTGTTTAGATATATATCTATTGGGATATAATAAATATTTCATACTTTGTACATATATAAAGGATTTTTCACTTCTTTTTATCATTACCATGAATAAATCTAAGGTAAAAAAATCACATTTCCATGGAAACTGAATCAATTCCAAAAACATCTTAAGGAAAATATCCAATCAGTTCTACCTTGAAACATTTTTTTCAGTCTTGAACTGAAATACAGGATTGTGAATAGTTATCTAAATTAAACAAAAATGGATATAATAGAGTATAAAAGAACTTTCTTGTTTCTGCTTTTTCAGTAACTTAGAAATATGATCCCAAATTTCAGAATCTTATTGCTACATTCAAGGCAGACTCTGAAAGTATTCACTCAGAAGAAAATGACACAGGTGAGGTGAAGAGTTGAAGACATAAATGAGAACTGAAAATTACAGTCCATAAATGAAATGATTTTTTTTTTTTTTAAGAATTCTGGTTTATCTTTAAAGAATCTTAGAAAATTCACATTCCATGACTTCTGTCTCTGTAAGGAATTAAGAAGACTTGGAAAAGGACATGAGTCAATTTTCTGAAGCAGACTGAACTTAGAGACAATTTTTCTTCTTTCAGTCAGAAGGTTAAAATATGACCCTTTAAAGAATTGTTGTGTCCTAATGGAAATTCAAGGCTTTGTCTCTTTAACCCGTGGTACACCACATGCCTTTTATACATGCATTAAGTTCTATTTCAAAGAATTTCTCTACGAAGCATTGTATTTTTAACTGGAATAGATTATTTTGTTTTCTGTATATTAATAAACTTTCAAAATATTTTCTCCTGTTCCAATGACTATGTGACTACCAAGCAGATTGCATGCATCTAAGACTAAAATAATTATGTCAAATTTTACCTTTTGTGAAGACTAATGAGTACTTTCTATGGTCTGTAGAAAGGACATTTCTGTTGAGTGGCTAAATAACTGTTGGTTTTAAGGGAAAAGCAGAGAAGAATAGGAGGTTTTGTTTTTTTTTTTTAAAGACTGCTCAGTGGTTGTACATGGATTTTCTCCTTCTTGTACCAGGATGTGGTAAACTCCAGAAAAATTAGAGATTGTTAAAGAATTTTGATGCTAAAAGATTTCTATATATTAATAAGTATTTTGTTGATTTTTTGCTCATTTGTAACACAATATTCTGTAGCTTACACAAGGATTTGAAATGAAGTTTTATATCTCCTTGATGTATAATTCAGCTTTGCCTTCAGTCTTTTACTGTTCTCCCATTTTTTAACTTTTTATATTCTACTGGGAAAAAAAAAAAAAAAAAACCAGCAAAAAAACCCACAAAAAATACCAAAACAAAACAAGAAGACCTATTCTTAGTCTTATTTCAAAAAGAGAAGAAAAAATGATATCTGAATTTTTTTTGGAATATTATTGTTCACTGAATTGGAAAATCTTAATTTGTAGTCTATGCAGTACTTCAAAAAAATTATCTATACAATACAGTATCTAGAATACTAGCAACAAGTATTTTTCAAATGTAAATATCACTATGGAATAGGTAGAGTATAATTTCTAATGGCAATTTCTTTCCCATCAGTTTCATATTTTTCAAGTATATTTCCTGTTGACAATGTTTCTTGGAAATAATTTTCCCATTCAAAAAGTTGAAAATACAAAGACGGCTCTTTTAGTTTACTTTGATGATTGCAAATGTGAGAGAGAGGAAGAGAATACTTTTCCCCTCGCTCAGCTGAATTATAGCAAAATATATGTATCTAAAATTATTTGTCTGGTGGTAACTGTTGACATTTCATTTTTAAATATTAAGCCTATTTTGGAGGATGAAAATGAAGAAGCAGTCAACAGTGTTGTAGGCACTAAAAGTAAAATCTATGCAATATTAATGAAAAAGTTTATCCTACTCTTAGAAATAATTATTCTCCACAGTCACTGTTTGCAAGATTGTTTTAAGCAGCAGGTTTTCTTACTCATTCCTGTATTTCCTGGTCTAGAGTACAATATCTTTTTCAGATTATGAAAACGGCAGCAAATCCACCCAGAAGTCAGGAAGCACAACAAAATCATTACTCCTTGCTGTTACACAGCTAAACACAGCCTTTTATGAAAGGTTTGCATCTTTTTACGTCAGAAACCAAAACATCATCACGAATTCTCAGTGTAAGTAAAATGCCAGAATCTTCATTTACTGTGAACATAGCCAAATTTCATTTTTGTTGAGACCCCAGATAAGGTGAGACATTCTAAGAAAACATTCTTGAGTGTGAACTTGGAAAGGTTTCTTTTCCATGTGTGAAGCGGCTGTCTGTGTGGTCACATTTGTGATCACAAATGAATGCAGTTTGAAATGATTAAACATAACACAGCTTTGATGCAAAGTTATGGCATCTGCTAAGTTGCAGCTAAGAAGAATTGTGCTAAGAAGCAGGATTTGTCACTTCAGGCTCTACTACCCTCACCAGTACAGCGCTTGCCAGCCCCAGAGGAAGCACCAAAGCAACTAGCTTGGGCTATCTCAGCAGAGTGAAGAACAAACTTTCACCTGCCTAAGCAATCTGGAATATCATAGTTAACTTGTCTCTGTTATTATCTTGTTTATTTTATTTTATTTTTATTTATTTATGGAAATTATGAAGTTGATATAGTCTCCTAAGAAAAGAATAGTAGGTCACGTATTTTTCAGAAAGAATATCAACACTCTAGTTTACCTTTGTGGAAGAGAACAACCTAACACAAGGTGCATCAGCTTTTGGCCTAAATCATGAGCAGAGAACTTCAGATGAAGCCTCCATTATAATTAGAATGAAGTATAATCTTTATAAATTGCTAAAATACTAATAGTGGGTAAACAAAGCTGACACTGTTGGTGCGATAACTATTTTATAAAATAAATAACACAAGTTCTGTCATGCTTGACAAATTTAACTGCAGGATGCTTTTTACATGCAAAAGTCCCAGGCTGTTAGTGGTAATCAAACTAATATTTTCTCCTTGTTGTTTAGCAAGGCCTATTTTGTATTAGTGAAAACTGAAAGGTAACATAGTAAACATACAACTGGTGTACTTATCAGGATCAAGATAAGTATCCTACTTTCCTGAAGGATGAGAGAGTGAGGAAATTTTGCTCTCCTCATGTTCTCAGCAACTGGAAAGAAAGCAGAGAGATTAGTCCCTGTTTTACCAACCAGTATAAATGAAATTCCTCCTGTGATGGCATATACTTTTCATATCTGACTGTAAAATATAGGAAGAGAGAGAATTAGTGCTCTCTCTCATGTGACCACCAAAAGACTTCAAAAGGAATGTGCTGAAAATCTTATTTTTTAATGAGTTTAATCCCATTCAAAATTACAAGTACCTAAAGGAATCATCCCAAAGGCTAAAGTAAGTATGGCTTAACCTGACTTCCTTGCTTTGTAACTTGGAAGAAAAGCCAGGAATATTTTAGTTGCCCTCTTTCTTCCTGTATTTTTCTAGATCTGATATAAGTTTCTTTTTTCCTACTGTTTTAATGGAGCTCTATGATGTCTGGAGTTAACACAATTTACAGGCACTAAACACTCTTGTCGCTATGCAATTATTCAGTTCCTAGCATCTGAAACGAAAGTGGACATAGAGGTTACTGTTCTTTCAAACAAAGTATGTCCATTGGCTTTGTTGCTTTCTCTCACTCTAGGATCATAGAATTGTAAAATATCCTGAGTTGGAATGGATCATTGAGTTCAATTCCTTATCTTAATTTCAGCAAACACACTGACGCTGTTTAAAACACTGCCGTGAACGCTGCTGAGAAATGTAAGCACTTCATTTCTCTAAGGGAAGAGCTGTGATTTTGAATTTGACTTTGAGATTTTGCATCTGACTGTAAATACAAATATTTTTCATAAAAAACCTATGAATCCTTTTTCCTGACCTATTTGAAAGTTGTGTAGCCTCTGGTCTTCCAGTTGCTACTGATCCAGGGTCAAGGGAAGTTGCTCTATTCAGTGTGGCTCACAATTCATCTCTTCTGCTAAGCAATAGGAAAGTCTCAGCTCTGTTGCCAGGGGGTACCACGCTTGCTGAAATGTTTCCATGGAGACAGGACCCATCCAAGCACAGCAGCCGAGAGCGGGCAGCTGAGATGAGTCCTACAGCCCTTCCATGGGTGACATGTGTACTTGTGTTCTCATGTGCTGATGCAATGCACCAACAAGGCATCTCCCTCCTGTGTGAACCTCATTTGGTTAGAAGTTAAATGTTCAGTTCCCAAAGAAAATTTAAATGCCAATAACGAAAGGGAAAATAAACAAACAAACATTTCACACAAATTTTATAATGTTCTGGTGATGCTTGAAGAAATATGAAAGCCCTGTAGTCCTACTTTTTGGCTTCAGGCGTGTTTTTCAGATTTCTTTATTTATAGATCTAAAATGAAATTAATACTCCATTCTTTAGCATGAGCTGACTTGAACTCATTCAGAATAAAAATGATAATTCCTGGAATGTCAGAATGTGAGTGGTTTACATAAGCACTTCTACTGGTGAATCAGTTTATCAGTCACAGATTGGAGTATGTAATCTATTATGAATTTTTGTATGTTTTGATTTTTTATTTCTTTTCAGCATTTACATATTTGTATTGTCAAAGTTAGTGAGCTGAGAGGAGGAAAAGCAAATGTCAATGCAATTTATTTCAAGATCCAGGTGCTCAGTTTTCTGTTTGACACCCAAACCATGCTTTAAAACTTGTTTAAACCAGGTACCTCTAATATAAAAAACTTTGGTATTAAACTCAAGGAGGTGCTTTATGTATCACAAAGAAATTTACAAGGTTGTTTGTTCGTTTTTTTACATACATGGGAGTGAAATTTTGACCTTATCAAAATAAGTGTTAAAACTGTATCGTCACATCTTTAAAATTTATTTATTTATTTATAACAAAGCCAGGAAATAATTAATAGTGCTACAAAAAATACAGACTGAGCTTCATTTGAAAGACTTCAAACTTTTCTGGCCACCAACACCAACTATAACTGGAAAAGATGCCAACAGAGTGCTAAGGTGCTTTTGGAACTGTACAATGAGAAACTGAGTGTATTTGATTTGTTTAGTTCAGTAAAGCAATGGCTGAGGTGAGATATTATGTATAGATAAGATCAGTAATTACTTTAAATAAGTTCAGAACTACAGGTATTTATAGGATTTAATTTAAACTAATTCCTAGTAATATTATATACTCTCAAGTGTCTGGACACTTACCCTTCTCAACATGTGTTAAAACTTTAAAACAGCCATTAGATTTTGAGGGATTTTTCACTTCTAAGAAGCAGGAAAGGAATTTTACTGACAAAGATTCAGGAATCTCGCATGCAGATAAACTTCCTCCTGCATTCCTCCTATTGCACACTGCAGTCTTCTGGTAGGTGCATGGATGAATGTGTTTGCTGGCCCAGAATGTTTGCAGATTATTTGTCAGCACACAGAGTAAAGATCTATGCAGTGACTCTAGTGGCCTCTTACAGCACCCCTAAGCCCTGCTGGAGAGAAGAACAATATGGACAAGAAAACAGGAGCCGCATGCACAGGAGCCTGTTGGGTTCCATTTAGCTGAAAACATCATCTCCCTTCAGAGCTCTCATGCTGTTGGTCACAGATGCTGTTTTTGCTGGAACGGCTCCAAGGGAAGCAGGAGAACTGGTGCAAAAACAAGGAAATCCCAAAGCACTGACTTTTTACAAATGATGCTTCATCTTTCATGGTCACAGCACACCACACCCGAATTCAGGATGATTCTGCAATGAAGAAACCAAAAGTCTGGCAGAAATTACAGACTTGATGCCTGTCTTTACATTTTTCCAACCCTTTTTCTTGTACAACAGCACAGTTTAACTCACTGTTCAAATCATACAAATTTCTTATTTGTCTTGCTCTAATCTCTTGTAGTGTTTGCAGTAAACTGTACTGTAGCTACATGGGATTTGGTAGCCATGATGCTGTTAACTCCTTGCTACACATTGCCATTTTGCATCAGTTTGAAATGTTACTCTGCATCAAACAAGCTTGTTTTAGATGAGACAGTTTCATTCTGCAGCAGTAAAGGGCTCTTAGGATCTGAGCTGGCTGACTGTACTTCCCTGACACGGAAGCTAATTCCATTCTGCAATCACAGAGGAATCCACAGCTTGACGTACCCTGATCCAACAATGAGCGTCACAGAACAATTTGGTCTTTATCTTTGCAAGAGAGAAGAACTGGGATTTATGCCTTCAGACTTGAAAAGCCCCTCAGTCTAATGCGCAGGTGAGGATGGACAGACCAATCATGCAGAAATTCTCTTGCTCAAGAGAACAGAGAATGATGTTCAGAACTCTGTTTCTCTATGGTTGGAGATGGAAATAGGTAGGAGACTATCACAGCAAAGGTTATTTTCAGTCACCTAAAAGAGAACAAGCCTTCCTATTTTCAGAGCTTCTCTGTTGGAACAGTTGGAACAAAAACAAGAAAAAGGCATGAAAAGCAACCCAAAAATAATTTATCACAAAGCAAAAAGTTGTCTCTTGCTTCCCTTTATAATGTAATTGGGTGCTGACAGTGCTTAACCCTTAAGTCTGTCTAGTGTGGAGGAGTATGCCTTCACTGTCTGAACACAACCATGGCTTCTGCTCCGTTTTGCAGTGGGATTTAACAACTGTCTTGAGCTGAAAATCACACAAGGACTTTCACAATCAAACTTATTATGCATTCAGTATCCCATTACTCCATCTGCTGCTTCCTTTTTCCATATCCCATTAACAAATGCTAAGCTGCAGATTGTTTTTCACATAGTAATGAGCTGCATAAGTATGCAAACAAAACAAAAGTTATATATTTCTGTTAGAACAAGTGCCAAGAACAGCTCCTGTTGCAACAATACTAATGACAGGATAGCAACAGTGGAATAAAGAGAGTAATTTGTAGTATTCTCAGGTCAGCTGCACACATGGTTACTCCAGAAATAAGTGAGGCAATTTATTCTAAACTTACAAATTCATTCCTGCTTTAACTGAAATAGCTTCAGTGAATATGAATGTAGATTGCTCCTAAAGTAATGCCTTCTATTTATTTCCATGGAAACTAGAACAGCTGCAGAGAACACAATTGCACTATTTCATAGAGCAAATTCTCAGTAACAAAATGGCTTTAACTGCACTCCTGTGTAAGACGTCGTTTTGTCACACTGCCCCTCTGCTGCCATCTGTTGCACAGCGAATAAATGTAATATGTGTGGGAAGGTTCAACCTTTACTGCCATATCACCAATATTTGCCTCTGACATTCTGGACCAACAAAATAAAACAGGAGGCATTATTTTCAGAACAATAGTTGTGTCATGGAAGAATTGGGTCTTCCTAATCTTCCTAAATCTTCCTACCTATGGTGGTTTGAAAAAAAAAAAAAAAAAAAGAAAGAAAGAAAAAGAAAAAGAAAAAGAAAAAGGAAAAAAAAAAGAAAAAAAAGAAAAAAAAAGAAAAAAAAAGAAAAAAAAAAGAAAAAGAAAAAGAAAAAGAAAAAGAAAAAGAAAAAGAAAAAGAAAAAGAAAAAGAAAAAGAAAAAAAAGACGACAAGCATAAATAATGTCATTTCCCCAATTAACTGGAATTGATTAATTCATCCATCCATTTCCCAAGTCATTATCTCCAATTAAAATAATTGCCTGGATAGCATTCCACTGCTAGATCCCTGGGTGAAACGGAAATCTTCCAAATAGTATTTTGCTCGGATGCTAGCTCAGCTACCTCTACCTGCCAGTAGTGAAACAAATTACAATCTGCTACAGTTTAACATGAGGACTGAGGAAGCTTTGGAGTGTCTTTACAATACACACTTTCACTTGCTAGAATTATTAATTGTGAAATAGGACCAATTTGTTGCGGAAGACTAAGAGAAAGTGCCTGCTGTAAAGAACAGCTTTGAGAGACTTTGAGAAAGCATGTAAATAGTGAGTGGGATGTAGAGCAGTTATTTAAAGAAAGACAAGCTTGAATGAGCTGCATAAGTGGAGGATGCCCATAGCTACAGTATAGGTCTGGCTGGGACAAGTTTGCATCTGTTAAGTTTCCTAAAGAAAGCAGTCTTAATGAAATGTGACAGCATGCATAGATGTATGCAAAGATGAAAAAAACTGTTTCTAAGAGATATCATGTGTGGAAAATATGCAAAATCCAAGCATAGTTTACCTGTAAAAACATTACATTCAGAGTTGAATAGGATGCCCAAATTACAGGCAGTATAATCAGTCAGAACACTAACGGGTATACTTTTAAGAAAATGAGGTAGGAGAAAGTTAGGGATAAGAAATTAGATTTTGCTGAATCTGAGCTCCAAGCTACACTATGATAAAAAAATGTCAAAGATGTTGCAGTTTTAATTTGAGCAGAAAGACAGTTATATATTGAGAGGAAACTGTGAGTTCATGTAAGTAACAGTGAATGATTATTTTATTTACAAATGAGATTTTAACAGGTTAAGGAGGAAAAAAATAATAACACAAAACACTGGTAAAGAAGCAGGGAAAGAAGCAGTACTGGTAGAGGGATTAGAAGAGTTGTCAATGGGATCTGCATATAAAATATATATATATACGTATAGGAAATATATACATGATAAGGAAGAGAGAGATTGATGGGAACCAGGGACAGAAAAACTGGCCGCACAGAAAATACGTAGCACATCACGAATGATAGAGCTAATTTTTAGTTTTAAGCTCAGTGGAATGTGGAATCTGTTTGGTTTTTCAAATGTAGGCATCTCGTGAGATTGTTGCAAGACTCCCATGTGATTTCCTCCCACCCTTCTGCACTGGACCAATGTGCCTGAGAGGCAGCAGATGTACATGTTTATGTAACTGAATACTGTCCTACAAGTGGGATTCGGGTCATGCCTACAACTTCTAAAGGTGTCTGTATATAAGGATTTACATATATGTTACTTTCCTATTGCAGTCAGTACACCTTCTGGGGCTTGTAGAGAAATTCACATTCCCTGCTAAAGTATAGAGCTACTCAAGTTAGTCATGACTACTACGATCATTACCATGGTTTTCCCCTAGGAATACATACTTTCCAGTGTTCAAATTCCTTGCTAGTTGTTCCAATTTCTGATATTAATGCTAACTGGAATATACATAGGCACAGACATTGCATGCTGGTGGGTTTCTCAGCTATTGAGAATGTATGCTATTGTGTTATAATGAAGAATTATTGGAATCATAATATCTACATTATTGAACACTAAGTTTAAAGTACTTTCTAACAAACTAAGGTCTGAGGGTGTATTTAAAATATACAGCTACAGATTATCCCATACGCTGTTTTGGTTCTTTCTTTCTTTCCTTGCTATGATCAACTCTTACTCTAAGAATATGAGTGTATTTATACATTTATGGATGAAACCCTCTCATTTGCAGTATAATAGGCTTTACTGCTAGAAGAGATTGTTAAAATGTTATTCTTTTAATGTCAAATCTCAGAAACATTAGAAAGACTTTATATTAGCTTTAGTGGGGCAATAGAAATTCTTATTAAAGGGACATGAGCTGGGATGAAGACATCGGATGCACAAAGCTGGTCAATGTTTTCTAGATTTTGTCTTTTGTGGTCACAACTGCACCACTTTGAAACTCTTCAGCCTGAATATGACATATAAAGCAATACTGTGACTTTAAAAAAGAGCTATGATGAAGACTGTAGGAAAAATGTAAGTCATCTGGGGATTCACTGGTAGGGATGGAACAGGCAGAGCCAAGAAGTGGAGCAAAGCATACAGAGAAACAAACATATTTTGTCTAAACAGAAAATATTTTCTTGTTTACAAAATGAAATTTTGAAATATTTGTGAGCAGGAAGTGTCAATTGATTCATACCAAAAGAAGGAGCGAGCTTCACAGAAGACAGAGTTGACAGAGCTTATTGACTGAAGAAATTGCATTGAGTTTCCCAACTAAAGAAGCATGAAACCAGATGTATTAGTGCTCTGCTAATTGTTCCTCTTTTTCTTGGTGTCATTCAGTTTTATATTTTGACCTGTCATTACCTACAGCAGTAACTGAAAACATGTGAACTGCAAGATTTAAGTCTTGCTCACGTGGGATAGTATCCTGCAATGAGAAATGTATTCAGTGAGTTTGTAGGAAAATATCCCATGCTGCAGAGACTAGAGCGTTTGCTCAATAGACTAGAGGCCCTGATTCAGGTCTTTACCCATGAAATGAATTTGAATAATGATTAAACTAATAAAAAATAGCTGTGGGAAGGGGCAGAAATGAAATCATATCTCTTTAGATGGAGCAAAACAGGGAGCAGCAGAGATGTCTGAAAGGCAGACATAGATTGTTTTTTCTATAGTTTTAGGAATCAAGTCAAAAAACAGCTCTACATAAAGTCACTATCCATTTGTCAGCAGCTAATTCTTTATGTTTGTGATATTGCTGTTATTTTCCTAAGAAAGTACCCAGTTCTAAATCAAATCATTTTTTTACAGAAACATGAAAAATGTCAATAGTGCCCTTGGCTACCTAGAAGCTTGTTAGAAGTTAGAGGCATGAGTACAGATATAGCTTTATCAAGAAAGTCTGCACGCTATCCCTGTGGCCTAAAGAAATAAGAAAATATCTATTGAATTGCTGCAGTTTAACATGAGGCCAGCTAAATCTTTGTAATACTGTTTATTTTATATTGGTTTTGTCACAAACATCTGTTGTATGAGCCCAGTCATATTGTTCACAATAACTCTTTTGAAAGCTTTATCAATTCTACAAATGCTTAATAAAATTTGGAGGACTGACTGCCAGATCACTGGACCTTCTCAAGCCTATATCCATCAGATTTTATGACAACACTGACCCAAACTGATTAGGACAGTGAAAATGAAGACAAAAAATCAGGAGCACCTGTGTAAAGACTCTTGGGATGGCACTGAGCCTGGCAATTCAGTAATGCACAATGATTTGGGTATTTTTCACCAGAAGCCTGATTTATCTCATGCACCAAAGGCAAAGCTCAGTAGTCTTTTTCTGAGTATATGTGATAGTGGTTATACCACCTTTTCTAAATTCTTGCTGTTCCTCCTCAGGAAGGTAAGCAGTATGATTTTTGTGATGCATATGAAAGCATATTCTTAACAAGATATTAAAGCTGCTCAGAAAGTAATGCTTCCTATTTTATTTGGAAAATTTCTTCAAAATATATGGTGACATGGGGTAGTTGTCAGGCATTTTAATTACAAAAAAATGAATGTGTTTCATATATACCTGCAAGGGTGAGAAGGATTTCAGTTTTGTCTAATTTACCACTGCATTTTGCATCACTTATCATTATGAACTCAAGTTAAACATGAGATGACCAGCAATGTTTACAAAATTTGTTGCCCTTGTTTGAAAAAGGGGCCCAAAAAACCAATATTGATAAGACCTAGGTCACATACCCCCTTCCTAGCTCATCTTTACCTCACTTAGAAAGGATGACTCTCTCTCTCTCTTCTTTTTTCTGCAACATTTCCTTTCCTTGAGAGAACAAGAGCCACCATAGTTCTGTCCTTTTTATTTTATTTTTTGCCTGATACAGTATTTCTCTGCCTCCATTACTTGTGATTCAGAGCATTTTCCCCTTAAAAAAAAGCTGTCTTTTTACCTTCTCCACAAGACCTCAGCATTTCTGACAAACACTCATTTTCTTAATTAGCTAAATAATAAAGCTAATTTTAAAAAAAGAGTTACCAATTTATATTTGAAGTCTTAACTTTTCTGTCACCACTGTGCCAACACAAAAGGGATGCAGGTGGTCCACACATACTCTGTCTTAATAGATGCATTTATTATTGGCCAGTGTCAACCAGGTCCACTTAAATCAGTGGGAGGGCTGCAAGAATTAGTTGGGTAATGTCTTGTCAATAGGCACTATATCCTGCAGCCCCCTCTCTTCTAAGCTTCCCATTTGTTTCGCTGCTCGCTGCCCATGCATAATTTAATGACGTAAAAAACCATGAGCATAAATCACTTCTCCATTAATTCAGATATGAAGTTTGATGTCCTGTTTTAGGCAGTTAGAAAATACAGGATTTTAGTGTTGCTGTAGTGCTGTGTTAAAGCAAATGTGAGACAGACAAGGAGATGGAAAAGAGCAACAAGAAGAAGCAAAGCCTTCCTGTAAACCCCAGGAAAGCAGATTGCCTCAGAAGAGCTTATCTCAGGGTGATAGTCCTTTCCTGGAAAGAAGCAATTACTCTGATTCTCTGATGCTCCAAAAGGAGCTGCTGAGCTACTCCGTGGTCAGCTCATTCTCTGCATTGTCACTTAATGCTCATCTATTTTCATCATTCTGCCACTCATGGAAGGCAGAGTGTAATCCTGCACACAGAGTTTGGGTGGTGATCAAATTGAGAAAAAAGAATTTTCTCCTCCTGTGATCATCTAGGCAGTGAGGAGTTAAAATCCAGTCCTGTGTTGATTTAGCGAACTGGGAGAAATTGGAGCTACTGAAGAAGCAAGAGTTCTCTCTAAACCTGGGAGGTCATTGCTTGTGCTTCACAGAGGTATAAGCAGCAGACAGAACAAGAGGTCTCCCTTGATCTCCAAATGCTTTCAACAACTTCTAGAGCACCTGGAACCATCAGAGAAACTCAATCAAGAAAAAGATCAAAGAGCAGTGAATTTCTCTCTCTGAGTAATAACTGATTAGAATGACAACAGAATAATTGGGGTAGTGAGGCAAAGAGCATAGAAGATATCTCCTTCTTCAAAATGACCCTTTTATATAACTGCAGCCCATTTTAAACACTACTGAAAATCATTATTTCATCTCATTAGATGCAGGCTGCAATTAGCATGGAAATTAAGGTTATTTCAGAATGAAGTTTGAAACAAATGCTAAAACAGAGGGAACTTTGTGAAGGAGGTCCTGATGGCAACTCTTATGTTTATTAGGTTGACGAGCTCCTGGCTAAAATTCCTTGCACTCCATTTTAGGAAGTCTATACAGAGGAATTGCAGCAAGCTTCTGTTACTTAACGTAATTTTCAATAGATGGCAACAGAAGGTATACAAATGGAGTGTTTGCTTGCTAAATGCTGCTTACTTGTTTGGGTTGTGAACAACACCTCTGTTGAAGAGTTTTGGACTCAGCCTGGTGTGAATCAGTGGTGTGAGGTCTGCTCAGAACTGCAAAGTAAGCATGCCCATTACTGGGCTATGATTAAATAAATGTAACTTCTTTCAAGGGGAATTAGTGGAAGCCAGAGAATAAATTTTTGTTCTAGAATAATATTTTAAATAAAAAGCTAGGACATTCACAGCAAAGTCCTGAATTTGAGATATAACATAAGAAAAAATAGCAAATTCATGTAAATACTAAGCTAACACCACACAGCTGTTAGAAGAGGTGCTGTTGCCTGGTCAGTTTTACAAAAATTTCAGTATAGTGTTGAACAATGTTGAATTCCTAACACAAATTAGTATTCTTACTCTAAATTTGAGACAGTAGTCTGTAGAAAGATTTAAAACTTTAAAAATATCAGTAATTAAATAAAGATATATTACTGATGGAATTGAAACTATGCCTCATTTTTAGCATCTTACCGAATATGAAAACAATCTATGTTTATCCCTGTTTCTTTAGGGCATAAAGGAGTCTTTGAGTAGTCAGAAGTCAAGAAGTAAAAAAGAGTTAACTAAAGAGTTAAAGTTTGCAGATTTTTACCTAAATTTATTGCCAGAATAAGAGAAAAATCTCTAATTTTTGATAACTAGCATCACGAAACCTCGCTAAAATTAAATTCTGTAAAATACATCAACATAGAGAAGAATATAAGCAATTAAAGCTACAGCAAGAACAGAATTTTTGACCCTGATTCTCTACTAAAACTGAAATTTGAATTTACATTTCTAGTGAATTAAATATACCATAACTGTGACTATATAAACCATACGTGCAGAAAAGTGAATGTTTACGACAGAAAAACTGAAGTACTGATATATATCAAAGGCAGAAACATCAGCCTCTCCAGGACATGTTGGTTCAAATCCTTCAAAACACTCATAGCCATGAATGTCAAATCTATTTTGGAAACAACTGTGAATCTGTGTTTTGCTTATTTTATTTTTTCCTAGGAAAGATTCATTTTGTTTCAATTTCCTGTAATTTGCTTCATAGTTCACAGAACAGTTAGAGTAGGTTTTCACGCAACTTGATTTCATTATTAAAAAAGCACTTTGCTATTCAAATGTTTTTCAAATTTTATTTTCGTTTTCTTAATTCAACACAAGAATCTCCTAATGCAGTCTTGAAATGATCCAAAGTAGAAGAAAACTTGTGCACCTGTTCTTTGAGGAGTGAAGAACAGCAGTACAGCTGTAGATTACGTTGTTAAAAAGACTTACCTAGAGTTTGACAACACTTTTATTGCCCCTGTGGTTAACATAATGTAATCATGAGTGTCTTTTTGCAGGTGCTGTTTCTTCTATCAGCATATGCTTGACTGAAAGCATCTGATTCACAGCCTGTGGCAGGACAGTAGATCCTGTATGAGTCATTTCATGGTGATAACTCATCATTGCAAAAATAACATCTTTCCTTAGAGATCCTTATTGAAGATATTTTTAAAATCCCTTACTTTTGAAATTTTTACTTCAGAAAGTTTTAGAAAGAGAATAACAACATTTTTTTTATTGCTAGGATCCATTCTGTATTGCTTTCTCATACAAAAGGATATGACATGCTACGGAATTAGTGGGTTTGGGAGCCTTTATTGATGTCTTATCTATGGGCTTTGTAGGAACAAACTCACATAATGAAGAGCACTTATGAAGTCTGTTCTTGTGATCTGTAATTCAAGGCCAGCCTCTTAGAAAATAGCTATAGGCTTCTGATGAACAGACTGTAAGAACAGTATAGGCACAAAGGTAAAAAGCAGAGAGCATTATTACTTACCATGGAAAAAAGACCCACAGTCAAAATGGAGTGTTCTAGCCTAGAATTACTTTGTGAACATAGGATTTGCTATGATTCCTACAGAAATTTAATGTTGGAGTAGGCATTTAAGTAACTGAAGGAAAACTGCTTTGATTGTGAGGTGATTGTCATCACTGAAATCACTTCTGTTCAATTCCTGCAACTGATGTGGAGTGCAGAGCTTCAAATAGGCCTTTGAGATAAGCACTAAAAAGGTTAAATCCAACCATTTGTACAATACAGTGCAAAATTTCCCGTTCTTAAAAAAAAAAACTCATTTGAGGAGTTGAGGGTTCTATACAGTCAGAGGCCTCTGCCTATTTTGGAGATGATAAAATTTGTGAGAAACCTGAGGTCTTAAATTTTAGACTGCTAATGTAAGAAAAAGATAAATGCACATACGTAATTTGCAGCGAAAAGCAGGTAATTTTGAATATCTGGTGTGTATTTTAAAATAGACAATTAAGTTAGAGAGAGAGAGAGCCAATGGTCAAGGTGAGAATAGCCAGAAGTATCTGAATGTGAATCTTCAGTTGCTTAGATGACCCCAGTGAATATTTTGATATTAATTTTACATTTTTATATGAAGTGTACTTTAACACTGGGAACCTCTTAACATAAAGTGACAGTCATCATTACCTCCTCTTCTCACGAAGTGGAAATAAAAGGTTTTGAAAGAAAAGGCCACAGCACCTGAAATCCAAGAAAGAGCAGTAGGCTTATCACTTTTACTGTCATTTCTGCTTCTTTAGAGACTTCTGACACCAATCGCTTGTATTGGCAACCATTTATCTCATTTGTAGTTTTCCCTCTGTGTGCATTATAGTGTTTAGGACCATGTTTAAACCTCTTTTAAGATGTTTACACGCTGTTGCTGTTGTGTTTTAGCTGACATCTGCTGTTTCCTCTGTGAATAAGATGTCTGAATTGTCCCAGAAAGTAAAGGTGAGACATCTTGAGGGTTAATCCTTATGCTAAGAAGTTGTGCTGTCATGTCTTAATTAACCATTGCTCTCTTCTTTTTTCTGAACTGCAGTCTCATACCAATACTTACACACTTCACAAAAATCTTTTCATAATAATTAGTATCCGACATTATCTGTAGACAAAAAATATTGGTCATGGTCTACTGTAGTTCACTGATGTGCAGTTTGTTAAAACTTGATCCTCTCTGTTTGCAAGTGAACTATGGAAGAAAGAAGTCATATTTATTTGAAGAGATATTTTTCCTCAGTAAAATCTATTCTATAGTTCTTAGAAAAAGTACAGTATTCTTGTAATGAAATAACTAAGAAGGAGGATCAGTTTATAGTGGCTTTTAGAACAAAAGTGTTCAAAAATTCAGTTAAAAGAAAATCATTTTATGTTTAATTTGTCGGATACACTAATATAGTTTTCCATGTGTATACACATGAATAAAGACATATATATGTCTACGTCTGTCTGTCTGTCTATCTGTTTTTATTTTCTTTTTTTCAGGGCTATGCATAATCTCTCACACAAGAAAAAATGAAGCTTCCTCACCATCTGACAAGGGGAATAAGGTACATCTGGCACTCCTTGTGAGTGCGCTACAGTTCCCATGTTTCCAGTTGTGGTACCTGGCAAGCACTCTTTGGAAAAGAAAATAGTAGTTGAATAAATAAATGGCTCTGATTTAAAAATAAAAATAAAATAATAATTAAAAAAAAAAAAAAGGATCCGACAGGATCTTTTGTCATAACATCTTTTTAACACAATATGCAACAAAATGTTAATGAAACAGGCAATGTGGCTTTATTATCTCCTTGTTGACGCTGTCACAAATTGTTTTTACACTCTTCATTGTGTTCTCTGCTTAGGAATTTATTTCCTCTTATCTTCAGTAATGTCAGTCAAATACAAGCAGATGATTTGCAATTATAAATGTATCTCCATTTTAATGTATCTTAATTTGTAATATTATTGGATTATTTTCCCCAAATTTGTAATCTAGATACGCGTTTATTAACAACAATTGACAACATTGTGTTTTCTCTATGTCTTCATGCTTTATTTCAGTTTGATGATTCTTAAAAATAAACAAAATTTCAGCATAAAAGTAAATGATTTAAATTAAGATAGAACGTCACCACCAAGGAGGAAAAACAAATTTTCATCCTAACAGAATGGCTTTAATTAGATAAGTTAACCTCAAGGATATGAACTTGACTATTCAGTAGCATTGTGGTGGGACTCAATATATATATAAAGTTGAATTTGAAAGAAATAGCTATCT